>NC_143478.1:33626126-33943001 GCF_027475165.1 Benincasa hispida
TTCAATTAATTAAGACATACGGTCCTTAAAGTATGAAGTATGTTTCAATTATACTATTAAACTTTGAAAATTTTTATTTTAATTTTTAACTCTTAAGTTTAAAGTTTGTTTATGAACCAACTTGCATGTAAGCTTAATTTTAACTCTTTAAGTTTGAAGTTTGTTTCTTAACACCCTTGTACATCTTTTGTTGTTAGATTCTAGGGAAAATTTTCGTTTCTACTTATGTTAATAAATCTAAACATATATATGAAAAAATATAAAGATATGACATTTGTGAATGATACCTGATGTTGTTTTCTTTCTTTCAACCACATACTCTCAATTTTATGTTGTTTCATTTACGATTTTTTTTTTCTATTTTAACACCCAAATTTACTCTTCGTACTTGTTTAGATTTATTCGCATAAACCACACAAAAGGAGACACGATATTTCGTCCATGAACTTAATGATAAAAGTTGTTTTAAATATCTTCAAACTTGAAGTGTGAAAATGGAATCTTCAAAGTATGACTTTAATTGAATCCAACGTCTATGATATTTTTCTTTAATCAATTAGTCTTAATAAATGTTTTTTTTTAATTTTAAAACTTTATGTATATATTAAAAATGTCGTACATGCTAAATATATTTTTTTAATTCTAAATATAGGGATAGATGACACAAATTTCCATAAATATAATCATATAACCATGGACCCAACTGCGAAAGAGAAGTTATTGTTAGCCACATCTAGACCTTTGAAGAACTTGTCACAATATAGATGACACAAATTTCCATAACTATAATCATATAATTTATCTGTATATGAATTTAGAAAGTTTCGATTGCGAACATAACTCAACTGACATAAATTATGTTAGTGTATGAATTATAATAATTGAGAATTTTAACTATCATAATAGGAGGTCAAAATATTGAGCGACCTATAATAACTCACTTCACTCAAAACAAAGTTGGAGTCCAAATGCCCTTTTAATAATTAAAAAATTTATAGTTCAAATCTCTACAATTTCTAATTGTACTAAAAAAATTCAGAAATCAATCATATTTAAAATATTAATCACGTCTACGTATTGTTATACCATTATACTACTCTCTTTTTTGCTATTATATCATAAATTTTCATTTATGAATATGTACCTATCATTGTTAGATTAGATTCACATCATTATTAAATTGTCATCGACTTTTTTTTTCAGTGTTTAAAAGGTAGGATATTGTCAAGATTTTATAGACCTCATAAATTGTCTCGTGTTATTATTATTTATTATTATTATATTATATATGTAAATTTTTTGTTCAAGATAGCCTTTTCTTTTCTTTGCATTTAAGTCATAAATGTTAGGTAGGGAATGGGATGGGACTCGTCCAATCAGTCATTCCCTTTGAACCATTTTCTACTAACAATTGACACCACGACATTTCTTAAGAATATTCAAATATCCAAATTATAACTGTTGATTCTTTTTATTAAATAAAACTAAAATTATGGAAACTCATTAAGAATTATTTGAAAGTTTAGAGGGTAATTCTTTTAAATGTTAAAAATATTTTTAAATATAAAAAAATATCAGTGTCTAGTATCTATCACTGATAGAGTAACATTTTGCTATATATATAAATAAATTGGTTCATTTTCTCATTTTGAAAACAACCCAAGTTTAAACGTGTAGAGATTTTCACATAAAGTGAGTTATAAATCTTTATTAACGATATCCTTGTTTATATAAGTTATAATTATTCTTTAGTCATCGGAATTTGAACTTTATGTTTGATAAATCTCTAATTGAAAAAAGTTTAGTCTCTCTCAAAAATTGAATTTTGTATCTGACTAATATGAAGAATACTTTTAAATGGTAATAAATATTTTCTTTTAGGGTAGATGAGTCCCATTTATGCTGACAAAACTTAAAGGTTAGTTGTGTTCTAGCTGAATTGCTGTATAAGGAAATAATTGAACTAATCCATGAATGTTATTCCTCTATGTATATTAGTAATAAAAGTTTGCGTGTAAAAAAGATGCATGTGATTAGGTGAGGAAAGTTTGCCAAGAAAAAGGGAAAAAATAAACTTGTGAGGAAAGAAATCAACCTTCTTTTTATACACGTTAGAACCTAATTTGAAAGTAATTTTAGCTAATTCAAAATCACCTCAATAGATTTAATCACATCAAATGTTGTTTATTTACTTATTTATTTTTACTATTAAAAGTTGATAATTAAAAAAATAATAATAACATACATAGTTGGTAGTTATCAATAACGACAGAAAGATATCTATCTTATATAGATTTTTTTTGTAAGTCTTACTTTACCATTATAATTGACCTACTCATAGATGATTTATGGTTGCATTTAGATTGAATATATAGCTTTCTTGCATCAGGTGACCATATCTTATTCGATAATTAAGAAATAAAGAAATGACATATAGATTAGAAAAGAACCCACTTTTCTTAGGAAAATGTTTCTCCATGTCTTTATGCTCTATAATTCTAAATTATGTGAAGAGAAATTTTGATCCAAAGTTGAAGCAAAACAAGGCAACATAGGTTAAAAAAACCAAACATTATATTCTAAGTTGACTAGGGAAATGAAGTGGTCAAATTAAATTTTATTGCATAAGCAGTGTTGTGTTCTTCAGTTCAATCAAATTTCAAATATGTTGAAAACCACCGCAAGCCTAGGCCAAACAAAATTCTATGATTGAACCAAAAAATTCAATATATATATATATATATATAGCCCATCAATATTGAAAAAAGAAGCCAAAAAAATCCAAAGGACCAAAACAAAAATCCAACAAGTGGCTCTTTTGAACCCTCAAACCCATTACAAATGACACCTCCCCTTTTGCTTTTTGGTGGTCCAAGATTTTCTCTCTTATTGACACCTACATAACTTTTATCTACTTTTTGCCCTTCATGACTTTTCTTTTTCCTCTTTTCTTTCATTATTATGTTACTAGTTTTGGTCATGTTTCTAAAACAGTGTATATTATGGAATTTGGTTTTGGACCTATATTTGTTTTATCCTACAATAAATGACTTTAGGTTATTGAATCTTAAGCTTACTTATATTATATCATGTTTTTTTTAATCTTCTATTGGATATGATAATATGGTTACATGTTCACTTATTAATATTTTTTTTTATATATATTTTCTAGTTTGAACTAAATTTTGTTAATAAAGTATAAGTTTATTTTTAGGGTAGGTTTGGAATACCTTCTAATTCAAACCATTTTGAAAAAATATATACATTTAATAATTATAAGGGAAAATATCAATTTATACCCCTAAACTTTAGGAGTTGTCTCAATTTAAACCATAATAAATATATCAATTAAACCTCTAAACTTTTATAAATTGATCGATCTATACTCTTAATCAAAATTTCGTTTGAGAATTATCCATGCATTTATTCTAATAATCCATTTTGTAAAGTCAACATATTTAAAGAAATCTATACATGGTTGAGAATCAATACATGGAAGATCTTTAAAGATCATCGTAATGAAAGGTCTAAATTGATTCAGTATGAAACTTTAAGAGTTCAATTGACTCAAATCATAAGTTTCACATGATATTGGTCGAATGTGTTGGAGATTTGGTTTGTTGACTTTATAATTTTCTCTAAGGCAGTGGTTCTGCAGATATCTCAAATAAAGTCTTAACATCAAGTTGTGACATCAAAAAATCTTGCAGAATATTTTTCTTATCTGGAAATATCCGTCTGTGATATTTAGTCCGATTTGTTCCTTTTTTTGAAGTGTGACTTTTTATTCCAAATAAGGACTTATTTCCTTGACTGGATTCGATTATTTAAAGTGAGTTTTGCAATCCTTTTAGGGTTGCCGCATTTGTTTAATTGAGCAAGACGTTTTTTGTATTTCGGCTAAACTATTATAAATCGTATTATTGCTCTTTTGCTTACTATTTCGCTCTGCATGTTCTTTATCTGTTGAGCGCAATGCTTCGAAGAGTTTCACGGTCTTAGGGGTAGCCTAAGCCATCGCTGTCAAAGAAGGGATTCTCAGTCTTAAGTGAGCCTAAGACTCAGCTTCAAAGAAGGAGTTCTCTATCTTAGGAGGACCTAAGATTTGCCAGTGAAGGGAGTTTGTTGATTCAAGAGGAAGATAATCAAGTTGAGAGAAGTCTCACACATTATCGGGAGCCGAAGTGTCAGATGTTAATATTAACATACTTAGAAGAAGATTAAGTTCAGAGGGAGTCTCACATCTAGGGGGAGCCTAGGTGAAGTGTGAGTTAAGCTCTACGTGAGCCACTGTAGTGTTGGATTTTATGTCCTAAAACTCTTGGTTTGTAAACAATAAAACTTATTATAAAATTCAATAAAGTTATTATTGGAGTTTGATTCAATAAAGTTGTTATTGAATTTATGAATTGCTTATTTCGTTTTAGAAATAAATCTAATAAACTAAAAGATCCATGACTATTATATGAGTACTTGAACTTTATGTAGAGACATAAAAGTGGACCATGTTTGAGTAAATAGTCAAAATGATCTATAATATACGAATAAGGTTGGGTGCCTTATTCTGGTAATACTATCGGATGCGGCCCACTCTGTAGTTGTTATAAGAAGTTGTAAACTGCTACAAACGAAGTGATCCTAATTCATTCATGTAGTGACATGAAGAATGAGGGCGTCCTGTGCAATGAGTTTGCATAAGATCAAACCAAGAAATAAGTCACTCTTACTTTATAGCAACCGTTTACTGTTAAAACTGACTATTTCAAATTCAATGACCTAGGATAACTTGATCTTAATCCTGAGCTAACTATGAATTCTTATTTATTCGGGATTATCCTTTGATCTGCATAGGTGAGAGTAGTCCAATAGCACTGCTTAATAAGCCTTCTATTTTGGGGATAAGACCGAATAGATAGCTGAGGACATAGCTTTGCAAGATGGAATTCACTCCTACCCGATCTAGGGTTAGCAAATAGGTTGTTCTCTTAAGCACTGATGTTTAGTCTTGAATAATGGGTCCCATCCTCTCATGATTGAGAGGACCATGATTTATAAGTTAGACTATAAATCAATTATTCAATGGAGGATCAGTGGGAGCATAAGGAGCAAGATGTATTTACAGAGGTAAAACAGTAATTTTGATCTAGCTGTAAATATGAACGACCTGTGAAGGATCGACTTATCGATTATGATTAAAATGAACAAAAATAGATCTACAGTGAGGAGAATGCAACTATCGAGCTATAGTGGTATGTCTTGGTAGTTAATAAATAGTGACTAATTCAGTTCAAAGAGTTTAACCAATTAATTGCAAATCTTGGAGCTCATGATCTGTAGGTCCATTAGGTCTCCCTACTAGCTCACAAACGGATTAGCATTAGAATAGCGTGATAAGTTGATTTGAAATGTTCAAATTCAAATTAAGGGATTAGTAAGTGTATGTGATATAATTACACGTTTAATTTTGGAATTAAATGTAGTTGAAGAATCGATTAATATATAAATATGATTTAAATATTAATTTCATGAATGAAAATTCATGGTGATGGATTTGGTGACAAATTAATTTAATTGTTTAATTAATTATTATCTATTAATTTTATTAGAAAAATTAATTATTGAATTAATTTTTGTAAAATTAATAAAATTTCAATTTTAATTAAAGAATTAAAATTTAAAATTGATTTTGATTTTGAAATTGAAATTCAAAATTCAAAATGGAAAAAAATTGAAAATTTGGAAAAACCCACAAAGTAGGATTTTTTCACTTATACTTCAAAGCACCTTAATCATCATAATCCACTAATTTCACCAAGTAGGTGGTGTCTTGATGGGATGAAGACTTCAAAGCATGGGTTGATGGTTTTAAATACCAAAAAAAGGGGATTCAACTAAAAAGTACATGCAATTGCTGAATTGCTGGGTTTATGAAAGTTGAAGAAGTTGTTTTTCAATAAACTGAAAAACTAGAAAATCTTTCATCCAATTTCCCCAAGTTCAAGCTTGTTTTGAGTTTCATAACTCAATCTAATGCTCCTAGAGAATAGTAGGAAAGCTCTAATGGTGGTCTACGACTTTAATTGAAGAAGATTGCAGCTCAAATTCGTGTTTGAAGAGGATCTTCAAAGGTATGTGTTGAAAACCTCTTAATAACCTATGAACATGCTTATTTTGATATTAAAATTGAGGAATTAGATTACTTAATGATCTTGTTTTCTTCCGTTGCATGTTTATATAAACCAACATGTAGTAGTTGGTGTATTATAGATAAATACTACATTGTAAACTGCTTAACTTTTTAATGTTAGTGAGTTATCTTTCCTGGGCACTCTGCTCTCCAAACGTAGGTGTTTATCACCAAACTGGGTTACCAACCGCTGTGTGCCTTTACTTGTTTACTTCTATTGGTATTTTTTTTTTCTTATAGTTGTTGTCAGTGCTTTCTATTTAACCTCTGCATATCGAGTACAAGTCATCCTATTTTCTTTTTCAATTGGTATCAGAGCGGGTCACCTTTATCGCAGGTGCTTCGATCATGGACGGAATCAAGGAAGAAGGTTCTTCCACTCGTCCACCTGATCTTGATGGAACAAACTACACTTACTGGAAAGCTCGAAGGACAACCTTTCTGAAGTCAATTGATAGCAAAATCTGGAAGGTTGTTGTATCCTGATCCTACCATCAAAACTGATGATGGAAGGAAAATTTTGAAGCCAAAATCTAGTGGTTTGGAGAAGAAGATGAAGCCTCTTTGAGAAATTTTGATGCCTTGAATGTCATATTCAATGGTGTGGATCGCAACATATTCAAATTAATTAACACCTGTGTCTCATTAGGGTGGCATGGGACATCTTGTCTGTTGCTCATGAGGGAACGTCTAAAGTAAAGATGTCCAAGCTACAGTTGATAACATCAAAGTTTGAGCATCTTACAATGCACGATGAAGAATCCATTGCTGAATTTAATGTACATTGTTAGAGTTAACATTCAACATGCGAAAGAGATTTGGATCTTAAGCACTCTAATTATATCAATTTTAGTAAATAAGCATGCAAGGTCATACATAACAAATTAGAGTTAGAATGTACAACCTTCGTAGATCTCCAAAAATGACACAATCCCTCTTTGTATTCTAATCGCGAACAGTTCGTAGAAAACCACAAGAGTTTTCCCCATTATTCTCCCTTGAACGGATTGTAGGACCCAAATTCTGAAGAAATTGAAGGGAATTTTGGGATTGTAGAGATTTTGGTGTGAGAATTTGAAAGACAAAACTCTTTCAAAAAACATATTTGTATGAACTTTTTCCTCCACCAATTATCTTCTATTTATAGTGTAATTACATGCAAAAAGACTTTATCTCAAGTTGATACTTAATTTTGCATGCATTAAGTGGAATTTGAGGTGTTTTAGTAAGTGGAAAAAGTAGGATAATTTCACTCACTATGAATTTGGGATAATTCAATTCACTTGAAAAATTCATTTAATCTTTTGCATTTCAAAAAACTCATTTTAAATGAATTTTAATTTTAAATAAAATTAATTCAAATAATTACTTTTAAATAAAATCCATTTCTTTAAAACTAATTTTAAATAAAATTAATTTTAATAATTAATTCTAAATAATTTAATTAATCAAATTAATTTAATATCAAATATTAAATTAATAAAACACCAATCCCGAACGTGAATCCCCATTCACGTGTATAATTTTTAAGTCAAATTTAAATAATTAAAACTCTCTAATTTTGTTTAGTTCAACAATTAAACTATATAATTACGTTAATTACATCATATATAATTAACGATTATTCCCTAAACCGAATTTGAACGTTCAAATTCTCTCATCACACTGTCCTAAGGTATAGTCCGATATGATTTAGTAGGGGGATCTAATATACCTATAGATCATGAGCTCCAATGATTCAAGATTAAATGACGAAACTCTTTAACCTAATTAACCAACATTAGTTAATTGTCGAGACACTCCACTAATGAGAAGCTGCACTCTCCTCATTGTAGATATATTTCTATCCACATTATTTAACCATGATTAGTAATTTGATCATTCACAGATTGTTCGTAATTACAACTGGATCAAAATTACCATTTTACCCCTATAATTACATCTTGTTCCTTAAGTTCCACTGATCCTCTAATGAACAATTGGTTTGTGGTCCAATCACTAAACCGAGTCATTCTCGACCCAATGAGAGGGTGGGACCCCTTGTTCAACATCAGAAGTTAGAACTTAAGAGAACAATCGATCTACTATCCCTAGAATCGGGTAGGAGTAAATTCCATCTTGCAGAACTATGTCCCTAGCTATCTACGTGGTCTTACCCTAAAATGGAAGGCATATTGAAAATGGAAGGCATATTGAGTTGACGATATTGAGACACTCTCACCCATGCAGATTAAAGGATAATCCCGAATAAATAAAAGTTCATAGTTAGCTCAGAATTAAGATCGAGTTACCTAGATCATCAAATTGAAATAATCAGTTTTAACAGTAAACGACGTTATAAAAAAAATGACTATTTCGTGATTCGGTCTTATGCAAACATCTTTTGTATAAGATGTCCCCACTCACATGTCTCTACATGAACGATTTTAGGATCACATCATTTGTATCAAATATAAAATGTGCCATATCCATAGTGTCCCTAAGATAAGGTACCCAACCCCATCCTTATACTTATAGACCCTTTTGGCTATATACTCAAACTAATCCACTTTTATATCTCCACATAAAGTTCAAGTATTCATGCTATAGTCAGGGGTTCGTTAGTTTATTGGATTTAGGCTTTGACATGTGCAATTTACATATTCAATAATAACTTTGCTGAATAAATCTCAATAACATCTTTATTGCAAATAGAATATGTTTAATGTTTACAAACTGCGAGTTTTAGGACACACAAACCCAACAGACTCCCACTTGGACTAAAACTCCAGTAAGTTTACATATATATACAATGTTGAGTATGAGAGAACAAAAATATAAATATAATAAACAAGGGCATCAGATACCCATGAATTCTCCCACTTGTCCTAGATTTATAAGTCTCGTAGTCTTAGTTTGACTAGGTGACCCTCATTATGCTTCCCGTGCTTATGGCTTCTCGGGTCTTTTGAATTAGCAACTGGAGTGTGATAGAGAGATGTATATTTTGAACTACTTCCAAACTAGTTAAAAATTCCCTAAGCCAAACTTCTTCTTTCGCTGCTTCAAATGCAGCTACATACTCCGCTTCCATGGTAAAGTTAGCAATACAACTTTTCCTTATACTCCTCCATTTAGAGTGAACACTAATCCCAAAGTTGATTTCCTTGAATTAATATTGGTTTGAAAATCAGAGTTAGTGTATCTTGTAAAGATCTTAGGACCATACACAAACATATAGTCCCTCGTTCTCCGAAAATACTTGAGGATGTCCTTAATGGCAGTCCGATTGGACATATATCCATAATTGGACTGAAACCTGTTGACTATTCCAACTGCATAACATATGTCTGGGCATGTACACAACATGACATACATCAAACCCCCAAATACTGATGCATAAGGAATTCATTTCATACCCTCAACTTCTTGAGATGTCTTAGGAGATTATTCTTTAGACAGATGCATTTCTTGAAATTTTGCATCTTATATTTAGACAAAATCTTATCTATATAAGATGTCTGAGATAAGGCTAGCGTTCTGTTCTTGCGATTCCGATCTCTTTGGATTCCAAGAACATATTGAACATCTCCTAAATCTTTCATTGCTAGTCATTTTTTAACATCAACAAGGAATCCTACCTTATTCTCAATGAGTAGGATATCATTAACATATAATACCATAAAGGCTATAGTCTTGTTAATAATTTTCTTGTAAACACAAGGTTCGTCAATGTTCTGTTTAAAGACAAAAGATTTGATCACAGTATCAAATCTTATAGTCCAGGATTGAGATGCTTGTTTCAATCCATAAATGGATTGTTTGATCTCATAAGCTTTTTTCTCTTGACCCTGTTCAATGAATCCCTCTAGCTGAGATAAATAGATACTCTATTCAAGATAACCATTCAGAAGGTCTGTCTTGACATCCATTTTTCATATTTCATAATCATAAAAAGGCAATAATGGACAAGAGTATTCTAATTGACTTAACCATGACAACCGGAGAGAAGGTTTCTTTATAGTCCATCCCCTCTATTTGGGTAAACCTTTTTGCCACGGGTTGAGTTTTATAGGTCTGTACCTTACCAGCTTGGTCTCATTTTCTTTTGTAGATCCATTTACAACCAATAGATTTTACCCCATCTGGTTGATCTATAAGTTCCAAGATTAAATTGAAGTACATTGACTCTATTTTGAGATCTATGATTTTTATCTACTAGTCTCGGTCTACATCTTTCATTTTCTGTTTAAAGGTCAATGGATCCTCTAAGCCATCATCAGGTATGGCGAACTAAGTTTCTATAAAACCCATGTATCGGTTAGGCTATTGAACAACCCTCCCACTATGTCAAGGCGCTATCAACCCTTGAGAGGGATGTGATTGACCAGGCGTACTAGTTTCATCAACTCTTGTTGATGGACTCGCTTGATCAACAACTCTTGTTGGTCTCTTTGTAGTCACCTTGGACATTTCATTCAATACTAGTTTACTGCGAGGTTGGTAATTTCTTATGTGGTTCTCTTCTAAGAATGTAGCGTTTGTCGATATAAACACTTTATCATCTTGAGGATCATAAAATAGACCAGTTCTTTGGGGTATCCTATAAATAGGCATACTTTTGAACGATGTTCCAATTTCTTCCGATTCTGCACCAGCACGTGTGTCGGACATCTTCAAATCCTGAAGTGACGTAAACTACCTTTACGCCCTCTCATAACTCATATAGTATTTTAGAAACACTTTTTGAGGAAACCATGTTCAAAATAAATATTGCAGTTTGTATTACGTATCCACAAAACGAATTAGGTAAACGAGCATAACTCATCATTGAACGAATCATGTCTAACAGGGTTCTATTTTTCCTCTCCGCTATACCATTTTGCTGAGGTGTACTGAATGCTATGAGATGAGACTGAATTTCGTGCTCTATTAAATGGTCCTGGAATTTCAAGCCCATATACTCACCACCTCGATCTGATTGAAGTATTTTAATCTTTTTACCTAATAGGTCTCTGCCTTATACTCCTTGAACTTTTCAAGAGTTTATGATGCATTAGGTAAACATATCCATATTTAGAATTAAAACTGATGAAATATTCAGATTCTTCTCGAGCCTTAACATTCATCAGACTACAAAGGTCTGAATGTACAAGCTCTACTGGTTCTTTGGATCTTAGACCTTTTCTCATAAAAGATCTTTTGGTCATTTTACCATTAAGACATGACTCACACAGAGGTAAAGAGTTATCTTTTAACTAATTTAGGAGTCCACTCTTAACCAATCTCCCAATCCTATTAAGATTTATGTGCCCAAGTTTTATGTGCCAAAAATAGGTATTAGGAGAAATTTTTTATTTTCTGTTTTGAGTTTTCAACTGTTTTAAACATCTCTATATTTAAAATAGCTTTTGTCTCATTTGGTTTTAACACATACAAGTTATTTTCAAGTTTAGCAAAAGATAATCGAATACCTCTTGAACTAATGAGCACTTCTTTGTTTTCAAAAGTAACTTTGACAAATGTTCTAATAAACAAGAGATTGATATTAATTTCCTTCTCATGTCAGGTACATAATAAACATTTTCTAAAAAAATGTAAACATCTCCAAATAATAATATCAAATATCCCACTGCATGGGCTGAGACGACCTTTTATGTTCTCACTTTGGAAGCCATCTTGCCTTCTGCAAGCTATTTCTGGGAACTAGTTTCCTGAATAAAATTACAAATATGGTTAGCGACACCCAAATCTAATATCCAGGTCAAATGAGAATTCTCCACCAAACATGTTTCAACAACAAGTAAATCATATTTACCTTGTTTTTCCTTCTCAGCAAGATATTTAGGGCAATTTCTTTTCAAGTGGCCATCTTTGTTGCAATGGTAACATTTACCTTTAGCAACCTTAGCCTTGCTTTTCTTTGCAGGAGCTTTCTTTTTCCTTTTTCCATTCTTCTTCATTTGAATACTGTTATCCTTAGAAGTTGAAGGACCAAACTTTGTACTAGAGGATTTAGTCCTAGAGGACAATCCTTTCTAGAATTTACTAGGGGTTACAATATTTACTTCCCCTTCTTGTGCCTTATAGAGACTGATAAGCTTGAAGCTAGTAGTCAGATTATATTCTATTTTGTTCATCATTGTATTTGTTCTAAACT
The DNA here is from genome assembly GCF_027475165.1 of Benincasa hispida. Lineage (NCBI taxonomy): Eukaryota > Viridiplantae > Streptophyta > Magnoliopsida > Cucurbitales > Cucurbitaceae > Benincasa > Benincasa hispida. Next base: position 33,638,453 of record NC_143478.1, read on the forward strand.
GTAAGAAACTCTTCGGAAGAGATTCCATGATGAAACTAACCTAGCTCTTCTCATCAATGATAGCCTGTTGGCCTCTTCAATATTGAAGTGGACCATCATGTCTAGGACATGTTCTCTAACAGAGGCTCCCTCCTTCATACGAAAGTTGTAAACATATTTGCGAGTATCATGCCGAATGGATGTGGATGGTTGTTAGAACATTTCTTGCAATAAAACCATGATTGCCTTAGCAATGATCATGCTCTCGTGCTTCTTGGTCAAAACATCTGATATGCTTGCTAAGATATAGGCTCGAGTTTTCTCATTTGCCCTAACCCATTTATCATATGCATCTCGAACATTTTTATTTGTAGTCGAGCTAGGAACTGAAGGACATTCCTTCGTTAAAACAAACCTCAAATCATCTATTACTAGTATCATATTGATATTTGATTTCCAGGTTGAATAACCATTACCGTTAAACTTATCGAAAGCTCAAAGTTGAATGATAAAGTTCGACATGTTGAAAATATAAATAAATTCTATTAGTAAACTAATTTTAAATCCCATTTAATTTTAGCAAAAATAATAATGTACCCATATCTCATTATTAATTGCAATGATACTTTAATGAGTCAAAATAGATACTATCGAGGGAAAGTTAAATATTCCTTCACTAAAGAAGGATATTCTTAACTAAATCTAATGCCAAAATAACTCTTTATTGCTATAGTCATTTAGCTATCCTTTTTGGTCAATAACTTACTAACACTTAGTGACTATTGTAAGTGTGACCCTCCATTTTCAGATTTCAAAGAACAATATCAACAAGCTCCCGAATTGGAAGACAATGACGAAGATGAAACTAAGAAATCTTACTCATTTATGAAGTTTGTGGTGTTCCGATCCCTATGTTACAACTTCTGAATGGGTGGTCGTCCCAACAAAATGAACTTCTGAATGGGTGGTCGCCTAAAAATGACACACAGATGAACATAGGAATCTCACAGTGCAACCTAATGGAAAAGACCGCAAGATACATTGACACATTTCCTTCACCCACTTACTATGAACTACTTCCCCTATTCACCTTGTTATTGACCCATGCAAATACTTTTCGGATGGAATAGTCGCGGTAAAATCGACACGAAGCTAAGCATGGATCTCATGGTGTGAACTCTTAGGGACGTGAGAACTAAAAACAATATATCATATATATTATTTATCTTCTACTAAAGTGTTCTACTTGTTTAGGTATATATTTACTTAGGAATATTTCGGCTAAAAACAACCTAAGTCTAGGTATTCATCCAAGTACAACGTTTATATTTGGATTTAACCTATGATGTTTAAGTGATAAACCAATTTATTACCTCACATGGCTCACACATGCTCATAAAACCGTGTTAACAACACTTAAGGATCGGCTAAAATCCCCAGGTAGCAGGTGTTTCATAAACCGTCAACTTAAGTGCCTCTAGCCTTAGACAGAATTTAGCCCAGGTGAGTTTGTAACCAAAGTTTTACAAGATAACGACCTATTTAACTATTTAAAACAAGTTATTATTTGTTAACACTAGGTGAACAGCATTTTATCTTTGTTATAGATTTTTAAATGTCTAATTCATTTTATAACACTTTATAAAAGATAGACATGCTTACAATCCATAACATTCATCCAACATTCCATAAGTTAATATAACCAATTATATTAAACATGAAATCCTAGTACATGCATACTATATATTATAGCTAACTGTAACATACTTTCAATGCATGCTACATACTTCTTATGGTGGGATTTAAGTCTATATAACATATATTATGCACAAACAAGATTTAATTTAATTATAATATACATTCTACAATGCATAAATAATTAAACATACACTGATATGAACAAGTTTTGGCATCCTAAACAAGAAAACAACCTAAATTATTACAAGAATAATTAAAAACAGGCTCTTGAATCGCCCGAACTAACCCTAAATCCCTCAAACTGAACCTTAAAGGAATCAAAATGGCTAAACCGATCCAAATAGGCTTGAACCGGCCGAATCGCGAACTGCCCGAACCGTCATGAACCATGCACACCTCATCTAGATCGGCTTAAGAACAACATTGCAACGTTTCTTCTTTAATTACATCCTAATTTCAACTCTAATGACTAATAAATTTACAAACTATTAATCACACATTAAGGCCTATAAACAAGGAGCCAATTACAACAATTACAACATAATTGAAGAGAAATCTAATGCCAAAACTGTAATATATCCATATCAGCACCCATTTCATACAACTTATGAAAAACACCCACCAAGCTAAAAATAACGTAAATCGAGTGCTTAAAACATGCTCTAATACTAATTATTAGAGTTAATATTCAACATGCAAAAGAGATTTGTTAAGCATTCTAATTATATTAATTTAGTAAATAAGCATGCAAGATCATACATAGCAAATTGGGGTTAAAATGTACAACCTTTGTAAAACTCCAAAAATGATGCAATCACTATTTTTTTTTAATCATGAATGGTTCGTTAACAGTCACAAGAGTCTTTCCCACTATTCTCTAGCCTTGGAAGGAATTGTGAGATCCAAATTCTAAAGAAATTGAAGGAAATTCTAGGATTGAAGAGATTTTGGTGTGAGAATTTGAAAGAACAAAATTCTTTAAAAAAAACAAATTTGCATGAACTTTTTCCTCCACCAAATTTCTTCTATTTATAGTGTAATTCTATGCAAAGAGACTTAATCTCGAGTTGACACTTAATTTTGCGTGCATTAAGTGGAATTTGAGGTGTTTTAGGAAGTGGAAAAAGTGGGATAATTCCATTCACTATGAATTTGGGATAATTCCACTCACTTGAAAAATTCATTTAATCTTTTGAATTTCAAAAAACTCAATTTAAATGAATTTTAATTTTAAATAAAATTAATCCAAATAATTATTTTTAAATAAAATTCATTTCTTTAAAACCAAATTTAAATTAAATTAATTCTAATAATTAATTTTAACTAATTAATTAAACAATTTAATTAATCAAATCAATTTAATATCAAATATTAAATTAATAAAACACCAATCCCGAACATGAATCCTCAATACGTATATCAAATTTAAATAATTACAACTCTCCAATTTCGTTTAATTCAATAATTAAATTATATAATTACATTAATTATATCATATATAATTAATGATTATTCCCTAAACCGAATTTGAACGTTTCAAATTCTCTCATCACACTGTCTTAAGATTTAGTCCGATATGAGGTAATAAGGGGATCTAATAGACCTACAGATCATGAACTCCAATGATTCGAGATTAACTAGCGAAACTCTTTAACCTAATTAACCAACATTCGTTAACTACTGAGACACCCCACTAAAGCCCAATAGCTGCACTCTCCTCACTGTAGATATATTTTGGTCCACATGATTTAACCATGATTAGTAAGTTGATCATTCACAGGTTGTTCGTAATCACAGCCGGGTCAAAATTACTATTTTACCCCTACAATTACATCTTGTTACTTAAGTTCCACGGATCCTCTAATGAACAATTGGTTTGTGGTCCAACCACTAAACCGATTCCTTCTCAAGCCAATGAGAGGGTGGGACCCGTTTTTCAAGACCAAGAGTCAACACTTAAGAGAATAACCGATATACTATCCCTAGAGTTGGGTAGGAGCGAATTCCTTCTTGCAAGACTATGTCCCCAACAATCTACTCTATCTTACCCCTAAAATGGAAGGTATATTGAGTCGGTGATGTAGAGGCACTCTCAGACATGCAAATTAAAGGATAATCTTGAATAAACAAGAGTTCATAGTTAGGTCAAGATTAAGATCGAATTACCTAGGTCATCAAATTGAAATAGCCAGTTTTAACAGTTATAAAGAAAAGTGACTATTTTGTGGTTTGGTCTTATGCAATTTGCATAGGATGTCCCCACTCGCATGTCTCTACATGAATGATTTCAGAATCACATCATTTGTATCAATAATTACTTTACTGAATAAATCTCAATAACATCTTTATTGCAAATAGAATATGTTTAATGTTTACAAACTGCGAGTTTTAGGACGTACAACCCAACATGCTAGACATTGCAAATGAGTCATTTGCTCTCGAGAGAAGATTTCATAAGAAAAACTTGTCAGGAAAAGTACTTAAATCTCTATCAAGAGATTTGACATGAAATTCACTGCCATTGAGGAAGCTCAAGATATAACAAAGTTGAGAGTAGACGAATTATTTGGCTCCATACTCACTTTTAAAATGTCCCTTGATGGGAAAGTCAAAAAGAAAAAATAAGAGAATTGTCCTTCAATCTGCGGTTCAAGAAGAGTTGGTTAATGACAATAGAGAACCAGAAGATCCTCTTGCTGTATCGATTGCCTTGCTTTCAAAACAGTTTAACTATGTGTTCAAACATTTTGTAAGAAGTCTGGCTTTTACAATAACAACAAGTTTGTGAAGGGATCGAATCCTGTAGTGGAAGTGTTTTTGTGAAAACGCTTGCATCCCACAATTTTATTTTTACATAAATAATTTCAGTATACTAAAGTAGAATATAAACATGTAATATAACATGCTTTATGAAAAAAGATTAGAACCATTCTTACTTTGTAGATTTCCGAGCTTCACGAATAACCCTCTTTAAGTTCCAATGAATGATTCCTCCAATGATCTTGATCACGAACGATTTCTTGAACAATCTCGAACACTATCACGAGAGTAACCTTGTTATTCTCTAGGATTCTAATAAGGGATAGGTGGTATCCAACTACTGGGAGAAGGAGAGGATAAAAGGTTTTTAGAGAGTAGAGATGATTCTCTTTGTGACTTAGGGAAAATTTTGCACAATAACATTTGTATGTTGTGTATTGTCAGTCTCTATATGTCCCGGAGTGGCCATAGGGAGGTCTTTAATAGAGAAAGGCAAAGCCATTTTCCTATTTCCCCTTTCTACAATTAATTAATTAAATAACACTTATTTAATTAATTAGCACAATTAAATAATACTTATTTAATTTAATTTGCACATTAATTAAATAATTATTTAATTTAATGTACATATGTATTTAATTATCATAAACATCATATGTATATGTGCAATATCTCTCTATTAATTAATTTTTTGAGATTCTAATTCACTTGAATTAATTAATTGAATCTTATTCAAATATTACTTTCCAATTTAATTTGAATTATAGATCATATCCATGATCAATTATATTTTAATTACATTAATATATGGTTTCCTCAAATTAATTTGAACAATTCAAATCGTCCCTCTTAAATATCCTCTAGTGAGCTAACAACGAGACCTGGTGGACCTATAGATCAGAAGCTCTAATGATATGAGATTAATTGGCTAAACTCATTAACCAAGTTAATCCATATTCGTTAACTGTGGGTATACTCTACTAAAGATCCATAGCTGCATTCTTCTCACTATATTTATGTGTCCACAGATATAGACCAATAACAATAAGTTAGTCCTTCATGAGTATTCGTAACTCCAACTGGGTCAAATTGCCGTTTTACCCTTAGATTACTTATGACTCCTTAAGTACCAGTACTCCTCTAATGAATAACCTGTTTACGGTCCAACCAATAAATAGAAACCCTCTTGAGCCAATGAGAGGGTAGGATCTTTTCTTCAAGTCCTGAAAACACCACTTAAGGGAGCACTCATCTACTTACCCTTACGATGGGAAAGAGTGAATTTCATCTTGTATTATTATGCTCCCAACTCCCTACTCAATGTTGTCCCCAAAATATTAGGCATATTAGGTCAGCGATCTGGCCACCCTCACCCATACAAATCAAAGGTCAATCCCTCGTAAACAGGAGTTCATAATATACTGAGGATTAAGACTAAATTACCTAGGTCATATTATTGAAATAAGAATCTAACTAGTTAACGGTGTTACATCAAGTGATTACTATTTTGCAGTTTGGTTTTATGCAAACTCATTGCATAAGATACCCACACTCATATGTTAACTACACGAACGCATTGGATCATTGTATTTGTATCAAATACAAAGTGGGTTGTATTTATAGTTTTATTAGGATAAGGTACCAAACTTTATCCCATACTATAGACCCTTCAGGCTGTATCTTAACATTGATCTCTGTATGTCTCCACATACAGTTCAAAACTCATAAGACAGCCTTGGATGTTAATATATTGGACTCAGGGTTATTAAGACAAAAATAGACAAACAACACAAAAAATAACATTTATTGAATTAATATCTAAAACTCTTTATTAATGATGGTCAATGAATAACATTTATAATCTACGAGTTTTAGGGCATAAGACCCAACAGTCTGGTGGTTCTACTCCCTTCAATCAATTCAGATCTCAGAATAGTAAAAAAGAAGCTGACAAGTCAGATAATCTACTCTTACACAAGGAAAAGAACTTCAAATGCCGAGAATGTGGTGGATTCAATCATATATAAGCTGAATGTCCCAATTTTCTGAAGAGATAGAGCAAAGGATATGTATTAACTTTGTCTGATATTGAATCTAAAGATAGAGAGGCTCAGAGGATGATGTTATTGGAGTTAGCATGCAATTAGCGGAAGACAACATAATCATTAAGCACTTCAATTCCTTCAATTTTAGCAAATAAATATGCATGTTCAAGACATAAAAATAGGGTTTTGAAAATATACCTTTGTTGAACTCTTTAATCCTTGAAATCTAGCATGAAATTCCTCTCCAACAAATTGTAGATCATCACGTGATCTTCCCTACTATTCTCTAGGACCTTAGATTGGATTGTGAGACCCAAAATGAGTTTAATTATGAGGAAAAAAATGGAGAATTTTCTGGTTTTGTCAAGAACAAGAGAACCTTTCTCTCTACTCAAAATCAAACTGCATAGCTCATCTCTTCAACTTGAAAAACTAGCTTTTCTTCTACTTTTACATGCAATCAGATTGCATTCTCAGATTGACACCAAAACCTTCCATAGATAATGGAATTAGGAGGTGAAAGTGGGAAAAATCCATTTCCTCTTATTTTCTGCCTTGTATTCCAATAATACAATTATATCAACTAAATAAACATTATACATTTAAGATCTATCAACTCAATATATTCACTAAAAATCCATATGTTCAACTATGACCTTTCATATGAATACTCCTCACAAATTACAACAATATTTCTCTTTCACATCATGCACAAAATAAAATCTCAACTATTGCTTTTGTATAAAAAAACTCAACTTTCAACAAACACAAAAGTGACAAATTATTTAAGAAATAACCTCTTAACAAATTACATTATTTAATCTATACATTGAGCTTTGAAGTCTAAAGATCGAGAACTAAGGGTTAGACAAGCCATGTTTAAGTAAGTCAACCTGCAAAATAGAATAAAGGGCGATAACATCAAATTTCAAAATATATAAATAAGTGTTAAGATACAACAACGACAAAAATTCACGCACAAGAAAAAATGTACATGATTGGCTTACTTTATGCAATGGAAAAATATCATACTCGAAACTTAAAAAATATCTACAACTTAAAGTTACGGACTTACTGGGATTTCATTCATTCTCTTTTGACCATATCCAACCTCAGGAGGAACAATTACCTTTCGCTGCAAAACAAAAGAAGATGGGAGAGATTTGAGAAAATATAATAAAGAGGAAGAAGATTATCAATAAATCAAACATATTCTAAAATTTAAAATAGAAGAATGCAAATACCTTTCCCCCAACTTTCACAACTTTCACCAAAAAATAGAGAATATTGGAAGCCCAATCTTATCTACAAGCAGTAAAAATTTCTTCAAAATTTCATTCACCAAAATAACCAATTAACTCCAAATAAATTACCTAAAGTATGGCTTGATTCAAATGTCACTTAAAAACTAAAACAAAGTAATCCAACCTACGAAAAGTTCAATAATAATGGTTACAAAATGCAAATTCCAGCAACTATGTAACTATTTCAAAAGAGTTTCAGGGCCTCAATACCTATTAAAACGTCAAAACATTGTTAACTTTGCTGGACAGTGGCTCCAATCCCTTGAAATCTTTGAAATGAACATCACAGATTGAAAACAACTCAATTATTAGACCAATACTTCAATGGATAACAAAGAACTATTAATACTAGCCTCCAAACTTACCAAAACCTTGCCAAGATCGATCTCAAACCTATTGGACAACAACTCAACTACTTCCAATACTTCAAAATCAATCATTACAGAAGATGATAAAATTCTTCATGGTTACACAACTTTGCTTCTAACAATCTTTTTTCATATGATTATTAAGTAAAATATTTAAATAAGTATGTTTGAGGAATTCTGCTTCAAATGAGCCTTAAAATGATATTTGATAAAGAAAATTTAGAGTTCACCTGAGCACAAATGGAAGGTTATTTAAGTAAAGTATCCCAACACTTCCAACATATTTATTGATACCCAAACAAAATTCTTCATGTAGAGTATTCTATTTCGAAAGTTTATTTAAGTAAAAAATTTAATTAAAATCCCAAACAACAAATTTCGAAAACTTCTTACACAAATCAATCAAAGATTAAACAATTAAACCTTACGTTAACTCCTAGCGGAAAATTGACCGTACTATTTGCCAGAGTTGGCGAATCTGAAAACCCTCTGTAGGGCTCCCAAGAGGAATGCATTTGGATCACCAACGTCTTATTTGGATTCCGTTCGCACTGTCAGATCTGTAATAGTAAGCATCAGAGGCCATGGATCTTCAAGTGGCTGTCGATGGAGGTTAGAACTGCCACCAGATCGACGGTGGAATAGAAGAGGGAGAGCGGGAGGGCTGGCAAACGAAACGACGAGGTAGCATAGGCGAGGGTTGGGTGCTACAAATAGAGGACAATAGGGTTTGCTGGGCTGATGAACGGGGATTGACGAACAACTGGGGGGGGGGGGAGGGGTTGCTGGCTGACGAACGAAGAGAGGGACAGTGAATCTACAGGGCTAATGAACAGAGGTTGATTATACGGCTGCCGGCAGCGAGGAGAGGGGAGAAGGTTGCTAGGGATCTCCTGGATAGTGAGAGTAGGGGACTAAGCTATAGCAAGAGAGTAGGGGAGGAATATCATATGGGAAGACATCTTAGTGGGTATGGATATGGCGGCGGTTGCGAAGAGAGGGTTTTTTTTTGGGGGGGGGGGGGGGGGAGGGGGGTTGGGCGTCGGGGGTGGGGCGGTTTGTCGGGGGGAGGGGATGGGTGGGTGGGTAGTGGATAGGTTTTTTTGCGTTGTTGCGAGAGAAAAAAAATGAGGAAGGGGAAAGGTTTTTTTTTTTAGTTATTTAAAATAATAAGTTAATTATTTTTCATATTTTATTTGATAATTTTGGTAGGAGGGAACCAAATTTGAGAGAGAAATGAAAATAGGGGAGGGAGGGAAACAAAAAGTAAAGATTAAAGAAATATTATTTTTTATATTTTACTTGACACGAAAAATATGTAAGTAAGAGCTTCTTATACTTGACACAAAAAACATGTCAAGCAACACCTTATATTACTTGACACGACAAACGTGTCAAGTAATGGTTCACGTGAAAATATCCAAAAAATTCTATCAATCTCCGCTTTTTAACTCTTTTACTTGATATTTTCTTTTCTAAAAGATCATTACTTCCAAAGAAACGTCAAGTAATTAAAAACTACAAGTGTCAAATAATGTAGATTTTATAGTAGTGTTTAAAAATCAATTATTTGATTTAAAATTAATAAATTTTCTTTAAATTAATTTCATATAAAATTAATCTGAAATAAAATTAATCTTAAACAATTAATTAATTTTAGATAATTAATTAAATAATTTTAATTATTTAAAATAATTTAATATCAAATATTAAATTATTAATCCACCAATTCCTAATACATGAATCTCTATTCATGTGATTAATATTTAAAACCATATTTGGAGTAAATATTTAATTCTCCAATTTTGTTTAATTCAATAATCAAACATTTTAATTATATCATATATAATTATGATTCCCTTAATTCGAATTTGAACGCTTCAAATTTACTCATCACTCTATTATAAGGTTTAGTCTGTTTGTGAGCTAGTAGAGAGACCTAATGGACCTACAGATTATAGACCTTAATGATAAGATGTTAATTGGCTAAATTCTATTAACCAAATTAATCAATATTTGTTAACTACTAGGTTACTCCACTAAAGCCCAGTAGTTGCACTCCTCTCACTGTAGATATATTTCTGTCCACTTGATTTAATAATAATCAGTAAGTTGACCCTTCACAGGTTGTTCGTAATAACGACTGAGTCAAAAGCTGTTTTACCCTGAGATTACATCTTGTTCTTTAAGTCTCTCTGATCCTTTAATGAACAATTGGTTTGTGATCTAATCACTAAACCAAGTCCGTCTCGGGCCAATGCGAGGGTGGGGGCCCTTGTTCAAGACTCAGAGTTAGCACTTAAGGGAACCTCTCTACTATCCCTAAAAGTGGGTATGGATCAATTTTGTCTTGCACCCTATGTCCCTAGCTATCTACACGGACTTATCCCTGAAATTGGAGGTTTATTGAATCGGTGTTGTTGAGCCAACCCTTACTTATGCTTCTAGGTTCTTGGGAATTCGTAACTACTCTACTATTATCACAATAGAGGGTGATCGGCAGGTGCATATTTGGAACCCCTTCCAAATTGATCAAGAACTTTCGAAGCCATACTACCTCCTTGGTTGCTTCACATGTAGTTACATACTTCACTTCCATGGTGGAGTCAACAATATAACTTTGCTTGATACTCCTCCATTTAGAGTAAATACGGATCCTGAAATTGATTTCCTTGAATCCACATTGGTTTGAAAATCAGAATCAGTATATCCTATAAGGATCAGATCTTTAGCGCCATACACGAGCATATAGTCCCTCGTTCTTTGAAGATATTTGAGGATATTCTTAACGGCAATCCAATGATCATATCTTGGATTGGACTGATATCTGCTGACTATTCTAACTACAGAGCATATGTCAGGGCATGTACACAACATGACATACATCAAACTTCCCACCAATGATGCATTGGGAATTCGTTTCATATCCTCAACCTCTTGAGGTGTCTTAGGACATTGTTCCTTAGACAAATGAATTCTATGCCTAAAAGGTAACATACCTCTCTTGGAGTTTTACATTTTATATCTAGACAATATCTTGTCTATATAAGATGTCTGAGATAATGTTAACGTTCTGTTCTTGTGATTGCGAACTATTTGGATCCCAAGAACATACTGTGCATCTTCTAAATCCTTCATTTGGAATTGCAATGGCAGCCATCTCTTAACGTCAGCTAAGAATTCTACTTCATTTCCAATGAGTAGAATATCATCAACATATAGAACTAGAAAAGCTGTAGTTTTGTTGACAATCTTCTTGTAGACACAAGATTCGTCAACGTTTTGTTTAAAGCCACAAGATTTGATCACAGTGTCAAATCTCATATTCAAAGATCGAGATACTTGTTTCAACCCATAAATGGATATTTTAAGTTTGCAAACCTTTTGCTCTTGACCCTGTTCTATAAATCCTTCTAGTTGAGACATATAGATACTCTCTTCAAGATAGCCATTCAGAAAGGTTGTCTTAACGTCTATTTGCCAATTACATAGTCATAAAAGGCAGCAATGGATAAGAGTATTCTAATTGACTTGATTAAGAAAATTAGAGAAAAGGTTTCTTCATAGTCCACCCCCTCTCTTTGAGTAAAAAATTTTGTCATGAGTCTAGCTTTGTAGGTCTATACCTTACCAGTTTGGTCTCGTTTTCTCTTGTAGATCCATTTGCAACCAATAGGTTTTACTTCTTTTGGTTGACCTACAAGTTACCAGATTGAATTGATACATAGACTCCATTTCGAGGTCAATGGCTTTTATCCATTGGTCTCTACCTATATCTTCCATTGTCTATTTAAAGGTCAATGGATCCTATAAGCCATCATCAGGTATGACAACCTTATTTTTCGTTAAACCCATTTAATAGTCAGGCTTTTGAACAATCCTCCCACTACGTCGAGGCATTCTCAACTCTTGAGAAGGATATGCAGTACGAGTTTCATCAACAACTCTTGTTGAAAGACCAACTTGATCAACAACTTTTATTGATTTGCTTGTAGCTTCTGTGGTTAATTCATTTAATACTATCTTACTGCGAGGTTGATGATTCTTTATGTAGTCTTCCTCGAAGGTTGCATTTTTCGATACAAATACTCTATCTTCCTGAGAATCATAGAAAAAAACCACCTTTTATCTCTTTAGGGTAGCCCACAAATAGGCATACTTTTGAATGACGTTCCAATTTATTCGGGTTCTGTACCAACACATGTGTTGGGAAACCTTAAATCCTGAAATGACATAAACTACCTTTAGGTCTTCTCCATAACTCATAAGGTGTTTTTAAAACACTTTTCAAGGGAACCATGTTCAAAAAATATACAACAGTCTGTACTACATATCCCTAAAAGGACTGAGGTAATTGGGTGTAACTCATCATCGAACGAACCATGTCTAACAGGGTTCTATTTCTCCTTTCTGCTACACCATTCTGTTGGGGTGTACCAGGTGCTGTGAGTTGAGACTGAATTTCATGTTTTATCAAATAGTTATGGAATTTTAAGTCCAAATACTCACCACCTCGATCTGATCAAAGTGTTTTCATCCTTTTACCTAATTGGTTTTCAACCTCTATCTTATATTCCTTGATTTTTCAAGGGGTCCGGACTTATGATGCATTAGGTAAACATAACCATATCTAGAATAATCAGCTATAAAGCTGATGAAATATCTATATCCTCCTCGTGCTTTAACATTCATTGGACCACAGAGGTCTGAATGTACTAACTCTAAGAGTTCTTTGACTGTAAGACCTTTTCCCATAAAAGATATTTTAGTCACTTTACCCTCAAGACAAGATTCATATGGTGGTTAAGAGTTGTCTTCTAACTGATTTGAAAGTCTACTGTTAAACAATCTCCCATTCCTACTAAGATTTATGTGGCCTAGTCTTAAGTGCCAAAGATAGACATTAGGAAAACTTTTACGTTTTCATTAGCTTCAAAAGAGACTTTATATTTTTGTTCTAGCAAACATGAGATAGATATTAAATTCCTCCTCATGGTAGGAATGTAATAAATATTTTCAAGTAAAATGAATCTATCTTCAATAAATAACTTCATATCTCCCACTGCTTTAGTTGAGACAACCTCCCTGGTCCCTACCTCGAAGGTTGTTTCACCTTTTGAAAGCTGCCTCTAGGAACAAGTTTCCTGGAAGAAAGCACATATTATTTACTTTATTGTGCTTTCTTAGTTTCCTCATCTATGCCATTTGCATTTATTACTTTTAACATATCCAGAGTTTGTTCATTAACAGATGTTCTATCTTTTATGTCATGGTTATAAAATTTTTCGAGAATATCGTTCCTGAAAAATTGTCTAAACATATTCTTGAATTTCTTAGCTAGTATATCAGATATATTTGCTAAGATATGAATTCAGGCCTTTTCATTTGCCTTAATCCATATGCCATATGCATTCCAAAATCTTTGGTTTGCAGATGAGTTGGGAGATAGAGGACATTCCTCTGTTAAAGCAAATTTTAAATCATCATCTGCTAGTATTGTGTTTGATGTTGAAAGTTTAAGACCGTTAAGAAAGTCAAAAGTGAGAAATTTAGCAGAATTTAATGTGCTAAAACATAAACAAATTCTAATATGGAAATTTCTTTTAAACCCAATTTAAATTTTTAGAAAAAGTAATAATGTACCCAAATTTCATTATTTGTTTGCAACGGTACTTTAGTGAGTCAGAATAGATGCTACCGAGGGGTAGTCAAATAATCCTTCATTGAAGCAAAATATTCTTAACTAAATACTAATTTCAGAATAACTCTTATTCCTATAGTCATTTAGTTACCGTTTTTTGCCAAGAACTTACTAACACTTACTAACTCTTGTAAGTGGCTCTAACACTCAGAACAAATCTGATGTGGCTCTAACTTCACTCAGATCCCCTGCTAAAGGTGAATGATATTTTGATAGTGGAAGCTCTAGGCACATGACTGGTGAAAAGAGCTATTTGTCCGATCTCAAATCTATCAATTCCAAAAAGGTCACTTTTGGTGATGGTGCTTGTGGAAAAATCAATGGGAAAGGAAAACTAAATTATTCGGGTCTTCCTCTAATGAAAGATGTAATATTGTTGAAGGTTTTACTATCAATCTTATTAGCATTAGTCAGTTATGCGACCAAGGACTGAATGTGAGCTTTACCAAAGAAAAATGTGTTGTCATAGATGATGTCAAAGCTCTCATTATGACAGGTTTATTTTTTTTTAATAATTGTTAACTTCGGAGTTTTGATCATTCTTCACTGGCTCGTCAACTCTTTGGACAAGATGAAGCGAGCCTATGGCATAAACATCTTGGGCATGTAAGTATGAAGACTATTCAAAAGGCTTTTGAACTAATGTTATAATTGGTCTCCCCTTTTTATTAAGCTCTCTTGGAATTATTTGTGGAGATTGTTTATTTAGTAACCAAACTCATGCTTCTCATAAGCAATTAGACCATTTAAGCTCTTCCTGTGTTTTGGAACTTCTTCGTATGGATCTGATGGGACCCATGCAATCTGAGAGTCTGGATGGCAAACAATATGTTCTAGTTGTTGTTGACGACTTCTCCAGGTACACCCGATGAAGGAAATCGGAAACGAGATTTCCGTGAGCAGCGGAAGCAAGACTATTCCAAATTACAATCATGAATCAACAAACAATTTATAATCGACTTCAATACAAGTGGTTATACAATTTACAGAGAAATTACAACATGAAACAACAAATGCATAAAAGGAAAAACTATACTAACAACGGCAGAAGCATCTCCATGCTCCGATGCACACTCTGATCGAACAACAGCAACCACGAGTGCTCGATCTACACGACCACACATCGCACGAACACGGCACGAACACTTCGCGCTCGTCCTCAACGATCTGCTCGGTCACGATCTCCTCCGCAACACGAATGGACTCCTCCAAAGCACCACGAACGACCTTAAAAAAATCTCCACGGTGTCGAGTTTAGTCTGATAGCACCAATAAGGCGACCTTGGTATTCTCGGTGTGAGAATCTAGAGGGTGGGATCTGTTCGGACTTGGTGTGAGGCAGACGAACGGAGGAAACAATGATTGCATACACAACTGGACAAGTGAGAGAATTCGGAGACCTATCGTATAGGTCGATGCCCAATCGTTTAGATACAACTATGCGATCGTCTAGAAAAAGCTATGCGATCGTTTAGCTCGGTCGATTCTACACGATCATTTACCTTGGGCCAGCGATCATCTAGCAAAGCTATGCGATCGTTTAGTAAACACTGCACGGTCATTTAGCTAGCATCTGCACGATCGTTTACCTAGCTCAGCCGTCATTTAGTAAATTTGTATTTACTTGACGACTTCTGTGAGTTTCTTTTCACCAGAGAGAAAACTCAAATTCTCTTCAAACTTTTGTAAAAACTTCTGTAAAAATCTCTTTTTCAAAATAGGAAACCGATTTCCTTATAAACTCACAGTTACCATGATCAATAACCACCCACTACTTTGGTTATTTAAAAGAAAAAGTATTTATTATCTAGTAATTAATATTATTATAAACATAAATGATAACCAACTTATCATACTATATTTATAACCCATAGTTTTAATATTTCATCTCATGAAACATATAAACCATAGTTCTTTTCCTATTCCATGGTACTTAATGTAAATCTCATTTACACCAATCCTCCACTAGATATATCTTATACATCATACCGATTATATCATATATAATCAAAATACCTCTTGTCAATTTGAACATTTCAAATCAACACCAAGAACTTGATCCTTAGGCGGAATAAAGGATAACAAGAAAAGACCTTAGCTAGAATAACGCATGTGATCATGCGTTGGAATTCATGCGATCAAAGCCATGCATTGAAGGATGGAGGGAATTCTTCTGTTGTAACCGTGCACCGAGGATAATTATTTTTCACACCTACAAGGAGCAAACGCACCACAACCAAGGAAGCAGCCGCATATCCAAATTAACAAGAAAAAAATAAACTAACTAGAAAAGCAAGGTAAAGATAGAGTAGAAGACGTCCCTGGAGAAATTGGAGTTTTGTCACCACAAGGAGTCTCCCATGCAAGAGATTTCTCTCAACTGCTTAGGTCAAGATGCCTTGACCATTGGAACTTCTGGCAATTGTTAGGCGCATGCGGCCGTCATGTGCTTAGAATTACCTTCAGCTCATGCGACTGATTGCCTCCTATCTTGGGGTCAATACTGGTTTTCGGCGCATTTCCTACACTTCAATATTGGTTGCAACTTGGTCGCACAAGCTACAATACTCCCAAGATAAAAAGGTTGCCTGCAGAAACAAAAAACTTAACAAACAATTAGCTGCCAAGTCCCCGACAACGGCGCCAAAAACTTGGTGACAAAAATTAGCCGTCAAAGACTTGATGACTAAAATTAGAGAGATGCAATATGCGATGCATGTCTTATGGTATGCGCTGATACTTCATGCATCGGTGGTCATGCGTTGGAATGAAACTATGTGTTAACGAATGTATGCGATGACCATGCGTTCCTATCACAAGTTTTCTTGTGCTCACGCCAAGTATAATACAAACGCAAGTTTCTCGGGTGATCCAAGGTCAAACTTAGGGACTTTTAACTAAATGCTATGTGGTGATGTGTATGCGGTGGATGAATAAAAGAATGATGGAGTGTATTAAGCTACAAACTACTTCTACTCCTAACTAACAAACAAAGCATTGGAAGTATGAATGAGAGGTAGAGACATGACAACTGTTGACGCGTAGTAAATGGATGAAAAATAGATAAAATGTGAGGATGCCTTCATCGCAACCCTTAAGATTGACCGCAAGGGCAACCTCAGCCAACGCAAGCTATGCGATCATGCTACACACACTTGAGCCTAATTCTAGGACACATGCGATGTATATGCGATAGTGCCAAGAAGCCTGTGCCTAAACCTCCAAAACCCGCTCATGTGCTCTCGCTGCATGAGCGTGATAGCTGCATACCATCGTATCCTACTTCTGGACACATGCAATATCCTATTCGTAGGGTGCATACGCTGTGTAATAAAAACAGAGCTTATCTCTAAGTTCCCTATTCTTGCTTATGTGTTCCGATCCGCTATCTTGAGTCTTGGATTTGGTTTTTAGACTACTCGCTCAAGTATGCCTAAATAATGAATGATGCACTCATAAAACAAGGTAACCGCATAAACTTGGTTGACGTAAGATTATTCCTATCTCTAGTGAATACTTGCTTACATTGCTTAATGCGACCAACCACTTACCCTCTCGGGCAGTTGGTTGTTACTGACTTTATTCATAGACAAATATTGTGTCCACCTATAGACAGGCGTTGCTACAGCTTCACACTAAGAAAATAAGGTTTTCTCATACACTCGCACAACGCACACCTTCCGGTGGTTTGCTACATGCTTCATATCTTTAATCTGCATGATTAAGTATGTGATACTCTAGCAATCTCATCAAGTGATGCAATGAAAGTTAAGGATGCTAAGTAAAGAAAGATGAAGATGGAATCGAAGGAAACATAGAAATGCATTGAACACACAATGTATTAATTTCTTAATCCAAAATTTCATACAATACAATATAAGAAAAGAAGGGGAAATGAAAGGACCAGCTGGAAGCAATGTCTTGCTTTCAGCGGATGTATGTCAAGGCTGCCGGTGGTGCCATGGAAGGGCAGTGGAGCTGACTCTCTCGAGATTAACTCCATCGAAGGCTCCGATCGTCACTCGGAAGGGATGAAGGAGATGAAGAACTCTCAAGCTTTCTTCTAAAGCTTTGGTCTGGATCACAAGGATCAACCCGAAGGTAGGAGACCTTGGGTGAAAACCCTGGATGAGTTGAAATTCTGCTCAGCGGCTTCTATTAATAGAGCTTGATCACAAACAGCATTGATGGATCTGCTCTGATTTTGAAATTAGCGGCGTGTTGGTGCTTTTCTGAATCTCGACTGCTAACGATGTGGTAGGTGAAATGTCAACATCATCTTTTGATTTTCCTGAGATATGCGTTGATGCTTCTATTCCACAAACCTTGCAGCGATCCTCCTAATATGGTTATCATCTTGTAGCCGCAATCGTGTAGTGATCGCATTTGCTTAATTACCGCAACTTCTACACGATGATCGCAATCGCTTGACGATCGCAACACCTATGCGATGTGCATGCGGTTGATTACCGCAACACCCATAAGTTGATCGTATGTGTTCGCCTTTGCGATGGAGAGCTTCTCTGCATGCGGTCATCTATGCGATAGCCCAGCTTCTGCATCTACATCCACTTCCTGCGTTAGCTACAAAAATAGATAATTGAACGCATAATAACACATAATAGTGGGTTAGCCGAGATTCTAAATGTTGATCGATGCAAACTCATTTTCTTATGAATTCTTAACATAATTCCACATATTCTGCTTAACAACCTTTATAATTCTAAATAAAAGGCCTAAGATGATGTGCATTTCTGCAAGTCATTAGTGATACGTATTCGAAGTGATCACGGTAGAGAGTTTGAAAACTCTCAATTCATTGAGTTCTGTTAGTCTGCTAGGATTCACCGTGAATTTTTAGCTTCTATTACACCATAACAAAATGGAATTGTGGAAACGATAGAACTCTTCAAGAGATGGCTCGTGCAAGGATACATGCAAAACATCTGCCATTTCATTTCTGGGCAAAAACTTTAAAAACGGCTTGTCATATACATAACCGAGTGGTCTTACGACCAGGAACTTCAAGCACTATTTATGAAATATAGATTACCGCAACACCCATAAGTTGATCGTATGTGTTCGCCTTTGCGATGGAGAGCTTCTCTGCATGCGGTCATCTATGCGATAGCCCAGCTTCTGCATCTACATCCACTTCCTGCGTTAGCTACAAAAATAGATAATTGAACGCATAATAACACATAATAGTGGGTTAGCCGAGATTCTAAATGTTGATCGATGCAAACTCATTTTCTTATGAATTCTTAACATAATTCCACATATTCTGCTTAACAACCTTTATAATTCTAAATAAAAGGCCTAAGATGATGTGCATTTCTGCAAGTCATTAGTGATACGTATTCGAAGTGATCACGGTAGAGAGTTTGAAAACTCTCAATTCATTGAGTTCTGTTAGTCTGCTAGGATTCACCGTGAATTTTTAGCTTCTATTACACCATAACAAAATGGAATTGTGGAAAGGATAGAACTCTTCAAGAGATGGCTCGTGCAAGGATACATGCAAAACATCTGCCATTTCATTTCTGGGCAAAAACTTTAAAAACGGCTTGTCATATACATAACCGAGTGGTCTTACGACCAGGAACTTCAAGCACTATTTATGAAATATAGAGATGTAGAAAACCTAATGTGAAATATTTTTATATACTTGGAAGTGTTTGTTACATTCTTGTTGATAGACAGACTAGAAAAAAAGGGATTCCAAGTCTGATGAAAGGATATTTCTTGGATATTCCATAAATAGTCGAGTTTACCGTGTCTACAACAAATGAACTCATACTATAATGGAGTCTATAAATGTTATAATTGATGATAATGCTGCATCATTTGGTTTTCCTCCTATTAAAGAAGAAGATCTCAATATCACTTCAGTTGTTAATACTAATATGCCTAACATCTCGTCTAACATGTATTCAAATATGATTTCAGAAAATCTGGTGGAGATTAACCAGAATACCTCAAAGCAAGAAGAAACTAGTAACAAATAACCTTCCAGTAGGGTTCGTAAAACTCATCCTTCTAGTAATATTACTGGGGACCTAGAAGAAGAAGTGGTGACTAGAAGAAAGGATAAAATTAATCATCTTGACATGATCAGAAACATTTGCTTCATTTCCCCTATTGAACCAAAAAATATCAAACTCTTGAAGATGAATGTTGGGTAAATGCCATGCAAGAAGGGCTCGAGTAATTTGTGAGGAATGACATTTGGATTCTTGTCCCCAAGACTGAATCTGTGAATGTTATTGGTACAAAATGGATTTTCAAAAACATGTCTGATGAGAATGGAGACGTGACTAGAAATAAAGCAAGATTAGTGACTCAAGGATACACAAAATTTAAAGGTGTGGATTTTAATGAAACCTCTGCTCCTATTGCAAGATTAGAAGCCATCAGACTCTTGCTCGGTATTGCTTGTCTTTTGAAGTTTAAATTACATTAGATGATGTGAAAAATTCCTTCTTGAACGGAATTCTAAATGAGGAAGTGTACGTTGCTCAACCCAAAGGATTTGTGGATCCTTCTCACCTTAAGCATGTGTATAAACTCAACAAGGCCATTTATGGCCTCAAGCAGGCTCCTAGAGCATGGTACAAGCGTCTAACCCAATTTTCTATCAACAATGGGTACAAACAAGGGGTAGTTGATAAAACTCTCTTTGTAAAGAGATCTGGTGAAAAGTTTGCGATTGTTCAAATTGATGTTGATGACATTGTTTTTGGAGGAACGTCTCGGGCGATGTTGAGCTCTTTGTGAAACAAATACAGGATGAATTTGAAATGAATATGGCAAGAGAACTATTCTATTTTCTATGATTTCAAATCAAACAATTTAATGAGGGAAGCTTTATATCACAAAGAAAATATGCAAAGAATTTAGTAAAAAAATTTGGCCTTGAAATTGCCCGTGCTAAAAGAACTCCTACTTTCACTCATGTAAAAATGTCAAAAGACTCTGGTGGGACTAATGTTGATGAGAGTATTTATAGGAGCATTATTAAGAGTTTGCTTTTTTAACTGTCAGGAAACCTGACATTGCCTTTGTTGTTGGTGTATGTGCTAGATATGATTCCTGTCCTAAAAACAGTTATTCACTCAGTGCAAAGAGAATCATCAAATACATAAATGGATCTAGCAATGATTGTTTATTAAGTAGCTCTCTACTTGGCTACTGCGATGCTGATTGGGCAGGTAGCTCAGAAGATAGAAAGAGTACTTCTAAAGGTTGTTTCTTCTTAGGGAACAACTTCATTTCGTGGTTCAGCAAGAAACAAAATTGTGTTTCCTTGTCTATGGCTGAAGCAGAATATGTTGTTGTAGGGAGTAGTTGTACTAAATTACTTTGGATGAAGTAGATGTTATTGGAGTATGATGTCTCACAAGATGTTATGACTCTTTTTTGTGACAATATTAATGCGATTAATATATCCAAAAACCTAGTTCAACACAGTTAAACTAAGCATATTAACATCAGACATAATTTTATTCGTGATCTAGTTGACAGTAAACAGATTGTACTAGAGCACGTTAACACAAAAATTCAAATTGTTGACATTTTTACTAAGGTTCTTAATGTTGATCGTTTCGAGGCTCTAAGGGAAGCCTTGAGTCTCTATGTTTTTAAGGCATAGGAATTAAAGTCTTGGGTCGTTCAGCTGAAATTCTTGACCCATCAGTGGAAGCTCATAAGGCAGATCATCAATTAACTGCCTTAATTATGGTTAATGAGAACTCAGGGAAGTTTAATCGAGTTTTCACTTCAAATTTCTATTTGAATTCAAATTATAAGAGGTTTGATTAAGACAACCTTTCTTGTTATATCGTGGGTTTCTTTTTTCCTCAACTGCCGCTGTTTAAAATTTGTGTTCTTGATTATCTCACTCGGTCATCACTAATGGTGAGTACTCGCCAAGGGAATCACACATCTGACAGCAAAATGGTAAGATACAAAGAAAAGGCTAAGCATAAGATGCATGTTGTTGATGAAGTTCCACTGCCCTCTACAAACAAATATGGTGTTCGTGCGTGGGGTTTTCTTGTTGAAATTAAGAAAGTTTAGGTTCCACCTTCCTCAGCAAAAAGAAAACGTTCTGGAGCCAGTAAGCCATCTGAAATTAAAGAGAAAGAAAAGACTCTTGCTCCTAAGTTGTGTTCTAATGTTGTTATTCTGGATTGTCATGAATCTGAGAAATTGTTCGTTTCTACTTTACTTGCAATGTCGGTTCGTTACAATGTTGAAATTGCTGCTGATTTAGAAGGAAATGACGACGTAAATACTTATGATGAAATATTTTGAAGTCTGTGGTTGAGAATATTGTTTTAGCCTCCTCTATACTTGATGTTATTATTCCGACTATTATTGGCACTGCGCCTAGTGACGAGGCTCAAAATGTTAAAGAAAATGTTAAGACTCTGTATCAATCTTCCACTTTATCTGACCAAAATCTTGATAATGCTGATTTTTTTAACCTTTGCGGCTTTTGAGAATGTTGGATTACAGAAACAAGTAGTGGAAGAAACAAGATCATTAAGCATTTAATTCCTTAATTTTGACATTAAAATAAGCATGTTCATAGGGTAATAAGATGGTTTCAAGAAACACATGCCTTTGAAGAATTCCTCTCTGATCCAAGCTGCTCCTCACGAATTCTCAGCTCCAAATCTTCGGTGAACCACCAAAATATCTTCTTTACTATTCTCAACCTTGAATTTGAGTGGTGGTACTCAAGATTGAAGTGAATTTGTGAAGGGAGTAAAATGGGTTTCAGGTGAAGAACATTTTCCCTGCTGAAAACTAATTTTTTCAGCAACTCTTTCCTCTTCATCAACAATTTTTTTAGAGTTTTATGTATCATCTTCATGCAAGCACTGAGGCATAGGTCAATACCACTTCAATTCTCACTTGTAAGTTGTGGCTAGCTGTTTGTATAATGTGAAAACACATCCAATTTGGAAAAATTAGATTTTTTCCATTATCAATATAATTTCAATTTTAAATTCTTGTTTTAATTAATTCCAAATTAACTAAAACTTATTTAGCTAATTAAAAATTAATTATATACAAAAATTCAAATATTCAATTTCTAAAATTGAATAAAAAATGAAAATTAATTTGATTTTAATTAATTAAACATATTTACTTAACTAAATAACAATTTAATATCAAATATTAAATTAATCTCACCCCTAATATTTAAACATGAATCCTATTCATGTAATTAATATTTAAATCAATATTTAAGCATTATAAACTCTCCAATTTTGTTCAATTTCAATAAACTAAACGTTAATTAATTATATCGAATATAATTATACAAATCCTAATTTGAATTTGAACTATTCAAATTCAAACCCTAAATTCAATTTGAATATTTCATATTGAAATTCAATTTGAACACTTCAAATTGCTATCATTCCAAATTCATTCAATTTACTAATTCAAGGTGTTCATGTTTTACGAGCTAGTAGAGGGACCTTATGGACCAACAGATCATGAGCTCCAACGATTTGAGATTAATTGGCTAAAACTCTTTAGATCGATTTAATCAATATTCGTTAACTGCCAAGTCACACCATTATAGCTCGGTAGTTGCATTCTTCTCACTGTAGATATATTTGTGTCCACTTGATTTAACCATAATCAGTAAGTCAACCCTTCACAGGTTGTTTGTAATTTGGGTCAAATGTTGTTTTACCCTTGAAAATGAAGAAAATCGTACACGAGGATTTCCATGAGTAGCGGAAAGATCATTCAAAATTACAATCATATATGAACTTTATAATTACAACCACACACAGAAACATATGTTTATGCAAACATACATCTATTACAACATACTATACAAATGATCAAGGACAAGAGTAACACATTTTTGTCTACTCATAACAAAGCTCCTTGATCACGAATGCTCGATCATAGCAATACTCGAAGGCTCGTCCAACACGACCGCTACACTACGCGAACACTGCACTCGAACTAAGCGATTGCCAAGGTCACAAATACCCCAAACAATACGAACAACCTCCATAGAACATCGACAGTGTCGAGTTGAGTACGACACCACCAAGAAGGTTACCTTGGTATTCTCGGTGTGAGAATCCAGAAAGTGGGCTCTGTGTGGACTTGGTTTGAGATAGAAGATCAGAGGAAATACAATTGTGTAAACGATTGAGCAAGTGGAAGATGGAAGAACCTATCGTATAGGTCAATGCCCAATCGTTTAGGAAAAGCTAAGCGATCGTCTAGCAAAAGCTATGCGATCGTTTAATTCATCGCTTGGTTGAGTGTTTGTCGCCTACTAACACTCCACGATTGTTTAGCTAACTCCAAGCTGTCGCTTAGTAAATCCAATTTACTTGGCAACTTCCCGTGGTAATTTCGAGATTGGAAATCTCAAATCTTTGTCTTTTCTTTTCTTACTCAAATTAGGAAAATACTTTTCATTTTTATCTCACAATTACCATGAAACCACCAATATCCTCCCACTCAATTGGTTATTAGAGGAAAAGAAATAATTGTCTAATAATTAATATTATTATAAATATAAATGATAACTAACTTACCATAATATATTTATAACCTATAGTTTTAATATTTCATCTCATAAAACATATAAACCATAGCTCTTTTTCTATTCCATGGTAGTTAATGTAAATCTCATTTACATTAATCCTCCACTTGATGTATCTCATACACCATACCGATCATATCATATATAATTGAATTACCTCTTGTCAATTATAACATTTCAAATCAACACCAAGAATTGATCCTTAACTAAATCCATTGAGCTACCAAAGGAACCTTATAGACCTGTAGCCCGAAGCTCCAACGGTACGTGAATAACTAACTAAACTATTTAGTCACGGGATCCACCATCCATTAATTGCTAGGCACTCTACTAAAGACCGACAACTGAACTCTTCTTACCACAGATATTTTATATGTCTATCTTAACCAATCAGCAGTGCGACAAACCTTCACAGATCGTTCATAAGCACAGGTCGGCCAATAACCTTTATGCCCCTGTAGTTGCATCTAACTCCTTAAGTACCACTAAATTCTCTAATGAAAATAAGTCATAGTCCTACTATGACTGAGTCTTCTCTTCCAACGAAAAGCTGTGGCCACTATGTTCAAGCCCCGGAATCAGTCTTTAAGGGAGCAATCTCTCTACTTATCCCTGTCTTAGAAAATGAATGAATTCCATCCTGTATATTGAGTTCCCAGCTCCCAGATCAAACAAGTCCCAAAAAAGGCAGGCATGTTGAGTTGGCAATCTGGCCACTCTCACTCATACTAATTAAAGGACTGCCTTCAAAGGTAGGAGTTTCCAAAATACTAAGGATTGAGGTCGTGTCACCTATGGTCGTTTAGGTGAGATGTAAGTCTCTAGTATCAACAGCGTTATATACAGAGTCTAGTCATCTCGTGCTCCGATCTTATACAAACTCTTTGTATAGGACACTCCCGCTCGCATGTCTCCACATGAATGGTCAGGATTTACCATCTGTAGTAGTTTACAACATTTGTAAACCTCTATAAAGCGAGTTGTGTCCGTAGTGTCACCAAGGTCAGGTATCCCACCTTAATCCTTATACTACATACCTATTTAGGTTATCACTTAAGGCATGATCCACTTGTATATCATATATACATGCTTAAGTTTACGTAAGATAACCATGGAGCTTTGTTTATTAGATATGAGTAAATGCTAGAATTGAATAACAATTATTTTCTTCATAAAACAACGTGTATCATTACAAACAACGAGACTCCAGAAGAATTAGGACACCAATCCTAATAGAAGTTACATCTTGCTCCTTAGGTTCCACTGATCCTCTAATGAACAATTACTTTGTGATCTAATCACCAAACCAGATCTCTCTCGAGCCAATGAGAGAGTAGGGCCCCTTGTTCAAGATCTGGATTCAACACTTAAGAGAATAACCTTTCTCCTATCCCTCAATTGGGTAGGCATGAATTCGTTTTTGCACCCTATGTCCCTAGCTATCTACCCGATCTTACCCCTGAAATGGGAGACTTATTGATCCGGTGCTGTTGAGCCAACTCTCACCTATGCAAATCTAAGAATAATCTCGAATAAACAGGAGTTTATAGTTAGCTTAGGATTAAGATCGAGTTACCTAGGTCATTTAAGTGAAATAGTTAGTCTTAAATAGTAAATAACGTTATAAAGTAAGAGTGACTTATTTCCTAGTCCGATCTTATGCAAACTCATTACATAGGATGCCCCCACTTCTCATGTCAATACAAGAACGAATCAGGATTACTTTGTTTGTAGCACCTTACAACAAATTGTAACAATTACAGAGTGGGCCGCATCCGATAGTGTTACCATAATAAAGCACCCAACCATACTCATATACTATAGATCATTTAGACTATTTACTCGAACCTGATCCACTCTTATGTCTCCATATAAAGTTCAAGTACTCATGTAATAGTCATGGATATTTTAGTTTATTGGATTTATTTCTAAAACGAAATAAGCAATTCATATATTCAATACAACTTTATTGAATCAAACTTCAATAACAACTTTATTGATTTACAAAATAAGTTTATTGTTTACAAACCACAAGTTTTAGGACATAAAACTTAACAGAGAATGGGAAAAATGTTGGTGAATTTGAAGTTGACACTGATTCCAACGACCCGATGTAGAGAATTCTCCCCGCTCCACACATTCTGATGATGAAGAAGATATCCCTATTGCTGCTTTTCGATCTAAGAAAGCTGTTGATAGTATTGGTATTTCTGGAGATGGTAATGATGATGTTGATACTTCTTATGAGTCCTCTGATCATGTTTCAAAGCAATCTGCTTCTAAAGAAGCCTCTGATGAGGGTTTCAAGAGTAGCTCAAACAAAGAGGCTACAGGCTCTGTTCCAATCACTAGAGCCATTGCTCAGACTAAAAGAAAACAACCATCTGCGACTAATGTCACTTATATGCCTCTCGATGGGGTCTCTTTCCACACTGGAGAGAGTGCAAGCCTGTGGCAGTATATTGTAAAATGAAATAATGTGGATGAGAAAGAACTATCTGATCATACTTAAAAATGAGCTGAGCTTATGGAATTGATTCAAACTTCTAGTATTGAAAAAACTGTTTTGAACTTGAGGCCCTACTATCCTCAGCTGGTTCGTGAATTATGAATCTTCCCTCAGAATTTGCAGAATCAGCTAGTCTAGATTTTTAGAAGGTACACATTAGGCGACATGCTTTTGTTTTCTCTACTACTGTGATTAGCCAATTTCTTTGTCGTAATGTGCCTGAAAATATGAGAGAACAACGTTATTCTTTAAAAGATTTGGCGTTTGAGTTGATTGGAGGAGCTCATTCCACTTGGCCATGTAAGGGTCAATTGTCTACAACCACCTTAAGTGTTAAATATGCCCTTTTGAATAGGATTGGAATTTATAATTGATGTCATTCTTCGTACAAATTTGGTTTGTCTATTGCTGTTGCTACTTTAATGTATCAGATTGGGACTAGATCACAGTTCAATTATGGTGTGTTTGTAATCAATCAAACTAAACGTCTTGGGTCCACAACTCTGAAATGGCCTATTTGTTTTCCTTGCCTTATCTTTGATATCCTTTTGTCTCAAAAGCCTGATCTTTTCACTGCTTCAGATGTTGTTCGCACATCTTCAAGTCTCTTCTCATCAATCCTAAACTTCTGTTGGGTCACCATATTCCTGATCTAGATACTACCATGACCATTTATCATCTTGATAGCTCAAGTCGAGATTTAATAACTTCTTCGATCGGTGGTTGTATTCTTCAACTGCTTTCAATTGAATCTTGTGATCTTGAGTCTTTGGTGCACCAACTTCAAAAGAGAAAAGCTGAAGTGGATGAGGTTTTCAACTACAGAGTCGATACTTCTATTTTTTTTTTCCAGTCAGAAAGGGGGAGCGATTTTGTGAGTGGTTTTGTGGTTGGTTTGACGGTTGGCGATGGTTCTGAATTGGTGGTTGTCTAGATTCTATATATTTTGGTTTACTTTGTGTGGTATTATTGTTGTTAGTATTTTTGTCAAGACTTCTTATAGACATATGTGGTTCTTGTTGAATGGTAGTTTGTTTTGTGTTCTGCCTATAAAAAAAATGACTATTATAAGCCAAAGAGGGAGATTGTTGGAGATCTGGTTTGTTGATGTTATTATTTTCTCTAAGACAATGGTTCTACAGATATCTTAGATAAAGTCTTAACATTCAGTTGTGACATTAAAACATTATCATGTAGAATATTTTCCTTATCTGGAAATATCCGTCTCTTATAACTATTTAGAAGGCTCTTACAACTAATGCTATAATCGATTCCAAATAAGGACTTATTTTCTTGATTGGATTCAATTATTTAAAGTGAGTTTTGCATTCCTTTTAGGGTTGTCGCATCTGTTTAATTGAGCAAGAAATTTTTTGTACTTCGGCCAAACTATTCTTCATTGTGTTCTTGCTCGTTTGCTCAATATTTCGCTGTGTATGTTCTTCATCTGTTGAGCACAACACTTCGAAGAGTTTCACGGTCTTAGGGAGATTCTAAGCCATCTGCCAAAGAAGAGATTCCCAGTCTTAAGGGGAGCCTAAGACTTAGCTTCAGAGAAGGAGTTCGCTAACTTAGAAAGATTTAAGATTTGTTAGTGAAGGGAGTTCACTGATCCATGAAGAAGATAATCAAGCTGAGAGGAGTCTCACACACTGTTCGGTATCGAAGTGTCAGACGCTAATATTAACATACTTAGGGGAAGCCTAAGTTCAGTTGAGAGGGAGTCTTAGATCTATGGGGAGCCTAGGTGATGTGTGAGTTAAGCTTTACGTGAGCCACTATAGTAGTTGGTGTATTACAGATAAATATTATGTTGTAAACTGCTTAATCCTTTAATATTAGAAGATTATTTTTTATGGACACTTTGTCCCCTAGATATAGGTGTTTATCATCAAACTGGGATACCAACTGCTGTATGCCTTTACTTGTTTACTTACTGTTGGTATTTTTGTTGTTACACTTATTAGTGCTTTCCGTTTAACATGCGTATATCGAGTGATTAGTCACTCTATTGCCTTTTTCAGAATGAAATCTTGAGGAATGTGTAAATGGATACAATTATAAAAATTATGATTTAAATTGATATAATTATTAGTTTAAAGTTATAATTAATACAACTTAAATTTTAGGTTATAAGCTGATATTTGTCTTAAATATTATTTCTAAGTATTTCAAGGATTTTCAGTAAAAATACTTTGAAGTAAGTTTTTTTTTCCAAAAAAAATAATTGATCTCTCTATTGTTTCTTCGAAAAAGGCCTTGAATTAATCAAAATTTTTAAACTACGTATTTTTTTTTAAGAAAAAAAGTTAAAAGCCACTTTTGTAAAATTACTCAAGAAGATATACTAAGCATATTTTTAATTATTAATTTTTGAAGTGTGCTTTATCGAGATATCAACTTTATTTAAAGTTATTTCCAAGCACACTATTTTTTTTTATTATAATTAATAATAGAATCAAATTCCATTACATTTTAAAAATAAGTGAGGGTGCTTTAACGCCCTAAGAGAACGTGTACAAAGTAAAATTGTACTTTTCTTATGTGTTAAGAATTTGGCATGCGTGAATATAATACATTTTCTTTTTTTTTTATTTTATTTTATATAATTTCATTGACATATATACACGATTAAATTGTAAATTGGCATTACGATAAAGTTAGAATATAGTCTCTATAGTTCATAAACCTAGACTTAGTTCTTATGATTTGATAAAACGCTTATAAATTTTCCATCTAGTAGGAACTATTGATGGGATTTATTATCAAAGCACATGGACTATTTATGAGATTATGTCAAACCAAATTCTAACTTTTAAAACCACACACGTGTACATGCGCACAACACACACACACTCCTTTGAGTTGGTCATTGATATCTCTATAATAATTTTTAAAAAATTGTTAAATTATAAATTTGTCTAACACAACTTCGGCATATTCAAAATTTTTAAAATTTAATTGATCTATTTGGTTTAAAATTGAATTTATGTATAATAGAACTCTTAGCTTTTAGTTTTATATCTAGTGTTTCATAAATTGGAAAAAAAATGTATAGATCAAGATTCTAGTACACACAAAATTGAATATTCATAATCTAGCAACTATTAAAAATAAAATTAAAAGTTTGAGAACCTATAAGACTTTTAAGAACTCAGGGAGTATTTTGGGCACTGAGTTAGTTATTATAGTCCGTGATTGTTATAGCCTATGAGTTATGATAATCATAGGTTGTATTTGGGTGCAAATTATTTTAATCTGGGTTATAATAGTCTGGGTTTGAAACAGTAATATTATAGTTAGGGGCGATTGGATAAATGGCCAAAATGAAATGGTATTTTAGGAAAATAGGCAAACAAACTTTTCTTTGTAAAAATGGTGAATGAATAATTCTAATACCATTTAACATTTAATAATAGACAAAGTACCCGTACTGCCAAATTCTTACAATTATGGTATATTTCAAACAACCTAAAACAAGATCTGATGAACCTAACCACCCCAAATCTCACGAATTTGAATTTTAAATATAAGTGAATAAATAACTATTTAAATCAAGTAGCAAATCCAATCTAATTTAGTTTTAAAAAACAATATCTTAAATAATATCAAAAAAAAAAAAAAAACTTAGAGCAGAAAATCAAACAAATGTAATTAGAAATTAATGGTTGAAAATCCTTAGAACATTAATTATAATTGGTAACTCAAAATTTAGCATTAAATGAGTAAATATCTTGTATTCCAAATAGCTATTACATGAAGTCTGCCTCATATTAAGACCCACAAATACCTTAGCTAGTTGTTACACATACTAAAAGCACTTAAAATCTTTATTGGTCTGAACCATGCAAATACCTTGTCATAGCTTGAATGTAGATAGCTTAAATCTCACACACATACCTTGTAATAACTAAAATAATTTATCAGATTGAGTCATGCAAATGCAAATACTTTGTATTAATAAACCATCCGTTGAACTACATAAATATTCCATACTAAAAAAAACCAAGTTGTCGATGAGACTAGTGGGATTAGGATATTCTAGAAACAACTTGGTTAAAATCTAAAACTACCCCTCCTTCAACCTCCCACAATGCTAGTGGTCTTCTTTACCGTTTACACATTAGATTCACCAACACCAAATTCATCTTTCTCTTCACAATTTCGCATGTTGCCTACTTAGCCACAATTTTTCCATAGAAATACTAATTCTTATCAAATTTTCAATTAATTTTTCATTCCAATTGTCATAAATTTAGAAATCTCACAAATTAGTAGGTACAAACATCCAAAATCAATATGTAAATCTTAATGTAAAAGAAAAAAAATTCATTTCATACCTTAAGTTGAATACGTTATGAAAATGTTAACCCAATGATTAAATTATCAAGCAATGCACCATGATCGTCTGGGACTATACAGAGATATAAATTTTGTTAAGATATGACCACTAGTTTTTTTCAGTCCACGTGATAGTTCATGAAGGATTTGTGCCATTCACTTTTTCTAGGTAATTTTGAAAAGATATCTACAAATAAATATGGTTGGACATTTATCTTTATCTCTACAAAATCTCTACAAAATTTACGTGAAAATTTATTTAAACAAATCTACTTGAATTAGTGGAGAGATATACAATATTACAATTTCAATGAGGGGGTAAAATGGGGAAATCATATTTAATGAAAAACCCTCAACTCCGCATGATGGCCATAAATTAGAATTTTAAAAAACTGGCTAAAATCCAAAACGGATGTCCACTTTTGGCAATCCTATATAATTTCTCTGGTAATTATTATAGGTTATAATATTTGGAAACACCAATTATTATAATTGAAACCTCAAATATGGTATAGATTATAAAAGCCTATTCTACCTATTTGAAGTTGAGCCCAAACATTCTCTTAAAGATTTATTGGACGTAAAATTAATAGTTTAAAATGTAAAGTTTAAGAAGTCAATCAGACACAATTTTAAAAGAATCTTTTAGAAAATGATGTTGTATAACAATGATACTTTTCAGTTTGAGAAGTACATTTCACAATTTTTTTTATATTTAATTTTGTGAAACTATTGATAGATTGAGTGAACTAAAATAAAATGTTTTTAGACATGTACTTTAAATTGAGAGTAGAGATGTCTATAGGGCAGGATTGGGGATGACTTCCTCGTCCTCTTATCCTAACTCATTTTCCATTTCGATGAAATTTCTCATAGGGATCGGGGTGGAGATTCTTCATGAGAAATTCATAGAGTCCGGGTTCCCTGCGGACAAATTTTTCCCATTCATATATATTTATATAAAAAATATTAATCAATTTAAATCATTACAATGAATAAAAAATTAATCAAATAGTTAAATTTCTCGATATAATTAAAAGGTTTTATTTTCGTAACTTCTAAAAACCAAAAGTTAAAATTATTACAACGTATATATATATATATATCTTGTAAACTCAGTTTAATACCGTAAATTTGTAAGTTTATATAAAACTCATACCGTCATAAACTAAAAACTCATACCAAACCATTATTCTGTTGGGAAAGTGACAAAAGTTTTATATGGGCTCTAACTCTCTCGCGCAGGGATCTTCATGAGCGGATAGGCAACCATCTGGTTTGCTTCAGGGATCCGGCTTGTGATCTGTTAAGGAAGTTTGCTTAGAAGATGGATCCAATGAGCAAAATGCTTGAACGGCTCAGTCTTATGGAGGAGGAGAAGGAAAGGATTGTTACTATAAAGGACAACAACATTGATGATTCTGACAAAGACCTCCAAAATGCGGCAGTGTGCAAGATCCTCACGAGTACGTACGTCAATGGTGAAGTTTTCAAAGGGGTCATGTCGAAGATCTGGGCCTTGGGGAGGAGGTGGAGTTTGAGAAAGTCGGAAGAAACATCTTCTTCTATGAATTCCAGAACAACAGTGTTTGGATTGAGAATCGATGTCGTTAATTCGATACCAAATCGAAACAAAAGAAATTTGTAAATGCCGAACTACTCCTATCACTACTAAAACGTACCAACAGTGGTAAGTCTGAGTTGATCCGTAGAGAAACACGATTGGTTTCGTTAAGTTAATTTTCTAACTAGAGTGATAAATGAGGGGTTTTGATGTAGAAGAGATAACATGCGTGAAATTGAAATAAAAAGGTATATGTAATCTAATTTCTAGAGCAAGAAAGAGTTCCTATGCAACAATTTTGATAAAAATCTAAATAAGCACTAATTCGGTTTAAAACTTTTCCTTCTCAACGATATACACGTTAAAACTGAAAAGCATTAAAAAAGGGTTCAATTGTTGAGACATACTACAAGCTGGAAAGCCACATCTTGTAGCATGATTTATTTGGAAAAGATTATATTAGGGCATATATGCATTTGTTCAGAAAAAGTCTAGACTTCACACATGAGATCCTAATACATGCAACTTAATTAATCAATATTGCATAGGCTATGACGATTTTGCAAACAAGAATTTCAACAAATTAATTTGTCAGAATAATTCATCGAAACTCTATTAATATTAAAATGAATCCATCCAAAGAATTCATAAGAGTACAGTTAAATTAATTAGAAAACCTTCCAGAAATTAAATTAAGACTCTTGCTCAAAGAAATTAGATAAAGATTATCTCTAAATTCACAGACAAATCAAGAACGAACCTCCAATCCATCAATTACGACGCAAAATAAAAAGACAAACTAACCTAAGGATACTAAAAATTGAAGGGAATAGAAGAAGAAGGAAGTCTAACTTCGGTCTCCATGCATTCACCTCCAAGAATGAGCATAAATCGACTTAGGGCCGAGGAGAAGAATATATAGTGATCAACGTAGCGTGCAACACTTGGAATAGCATTGCAATGCTGCTGCGACAAAGGGGAAGCATCAGAGTTGAAGTCCAATGCGTGGTCCAGAGCTCACTTGCACGTGCGCTCCACTCCATGTCCATCAATCATCACAGCGTCACAACGCTCTAAAGAAGCATTGCAACGCTGATGCTTCTGCCTTCAAGTGTTGGAGTCAAGCGTTGAGATGCATTGCATTGTTGGCGTTGATTCAACTTTGGAGCATCGTGACGCTTGGAGTAGTGTTGCAACGCTACGTCCACTGCTAGATACTCACTACTCACTGACTTGATACTTAATGGAACTCGATGGCATTTTGATAATTTTAGCTTCTTTGAAGCCCAGATGTTCAAATCAACCCATAATTGCTTCAAATTAACCTCGATCGGCTGAAAATCATTAATTCTACCTCTTGATCGCTTGATACCTATATAACAGGAAAATAAACACGTAAAATTCAATAACAAGCCTGAATTAAGCTAGGAATAATAACTCTTTTTGAAAGCTAACAAACACTCCCAACTTAATTCTTGCTCGTCTTGAGCAAGGTAGAAACACACAATCAAGTAGAAAATAATTAAAAACATGGTAGCTTAATTCGCAAAGTTGTTACTCTAATCTCAATAGTCAGTTTGAATGAAATTTGTAATAAAAAACGAAATTCAATTATGATCAATCAATGTAATAAAAACGAAAATTCAAGAATGATTCTCAATCTATTTATGCATGAGTGAGCCTAGTGTTGGGGTTGATGCCCTAAATCTCATAGGGTCCTATAGTTTGTAAACACGTGTATGAACAAACATTTGTGATGTAATAATATGAGATATTTTCTTCACTATTGTCTATGAAATATAAGATATTTTAGTTACATTAACCACAAACCAATAAACTAAGATCCTTGGTTATCGTTGTAACTTAAGCATGTATGTGGAGACATACAAATGGATCATGCTTTAAGTGATAACCTGAATGGTCTGTAGTATATGGATAAAGGAGGGAAACCTTATCCTAGTGACACTACAGATGCGACCTTCTTTGTAGATGTTATAAGTGTTGTAAAGTACTACAGATGGTCTGATCCTGATCATTCATGTGGAGACATGCGAGCGGGGGTATCCTATACAAAGGAGTTTGTATAAGACCAGACTACGAAATATTTAGTCTTGTTATATAACGTCATTCATGACAGAGACTTTCATTTCACTAGGATGACCATAGGTAACATGATCTTAATCCTGAGTGAGTTGGGAACTCCTGTCTATGAGGGCAGTCTTTTGATTTGCATGAGTGCGAGTGGCCAGATTGCCGACTCAACCCTACCACTTTGGGGATTCGTTTGATTGAGGAGCTAGGAACTCAACTACACAAAACGAAATTCACTTTTTCTCCGAAGTTGGGGTAAGTAGATAGATTGCTCCTTTAAGGACTGATTACAAGGCTTGAATAATGTGGCACCACACACTTTCTCATGGCCTGAGAAGTGGTCACTCATAGTAGGACTATGATGTATTTTTCATTAGAGGATTTAGTGGTACTTAAGGAGCTAAATGTAACTACAGGGGTAAAATAGTAAATTGGCCCAGCTGTACTTAGAGCGATCTGTGAAGGGTTATCATACTGTTGAATTGTTATATCCAATGGACACAGAAATATATCTGTAGTGCGAAGAATACAACTGTCGATCTTTAATGGAGTGCCCGACTAGTTAACAGATGGTGGATATCGTGATTAAAGAATTTAGTCAATTATTCACATACCGTTAGAACTTCAAGCTATAAGTCCATAAGATCTCCTTGGTAACTCAATGGATTCATGTTGAAAATCAGTTTTTGGGTTAGTTTGAAATGTTCAAATTAACAAGAGGGAATTTGATTATATATGATATAATTCAATAATTCAATTATATGTGATATAATTGATTTGATGTATTAGATATATTAATTGGAGGAATTGATAAAAATATGATTTATATTAAATAAAGGAGAAAAGAACTATGGTTTATATATTACGTATGATGTGATATTAAAACTATGGGTTATAAATATAATATGATAAATTAGTTATCATATTTATTTATAATAAAAACAATTATGTGATAATTGTTGATTGGTTTCTCCTTTAACTGTGCGTGAAGTGGAGGGTTAATTTTAGTTTTAACAACTGAAGAATAAAAGTGAAAAAGGTTTTTTTCTTTATCGCAAGATTAAGCGCATCATTTGATCAAGTGAAAAGAGAAAGCTATACGATAGCCCTTTGAGAAAGTAAACGACGAGCGAGTTTACTAAACGATCGCTCCTTGTTACTAGATGATCGAGTACCTAGTGTCTATACGATAGACTAAACCTTTCTCCCACTTACTCGATCGTTTAACTCGATCATATACTTCCTCTATCCCTCTACCAAATTCACACAGATCCCATACCTCCTGGATTCTCACACCGAGAATACCAAGGCAATCGAGTGATAGTGTCGAGTGTTGCTGTTCGAAGGTCGAGGGTCGAGGTCCATTAATGAACTTTCCAATGAATCTACTAAACCTTCAATAAGAGTTGTTGAAGAACCCAACACCTGAACAAGAATTGTTAAAGTTAGATCATCTAGTAGGTCAAATCTACCTCAAGTGTTGAGAGAACCTCGACATAGTAGGAGGGTTGCAAACCCACTTATTTGTTACATGGATTTAACAGAAATTCTAGCTATGGTAGCTGACAGAGATATTGAGCATCCATTGTCTTATAAGAAGGCAGTGGAGGATGTTGACAAAGATGAGTGGATCAAAGCTATGGATCTTGAATTGTAGTTGATGTACTTCAATTCGGTTTGGGATCTTATAGATCTATTTGATGGGGTTAAACCTATAGGTTGCAAATGAATCTACCAGAGAAAATGGGGTGCTGATGGAAAGGTGCAAACCTTCAAGGCTAGATTAGTGGCAAAGGGTTATACCTAAGTTGAGGGAGTCAACTAGGAGGAGACTTTCTCACCTGTTGCCATACTCAAGTCTATCTGAATCCTTCTATCCATTGCCTTATATTATGACTATGTGATATGGTAAATGGACGTCAAGACTGCCTTTTTGAATGGTAATATTGAGGAGACTATTTATATGGAGCAGCCCAAGGGATTCATAACCCAAGGTCAAGAGCAAAAGGTTTGCAAGCTTAATCGGTCCATTTATAGATTGAAGCAAGCTTCTCGATCTTGGAACATAAGATTTGATACTGCAATCAAATCTTATGGCCTTAATCAAAATGTTCATGAACCTTGTGTATACAAGAGAATTATCAACAGTTCATTAGCTTTCCTAGTGTTATATGTAGACAATATCCTACTCATTGGGGATGATGTAGGCCTACTGACTGAAATTAAGAACTGGCTATCGACCCAATTCCAAATGAAAGATTTGTGAGAGATTTAATTTGTTCTAGAAATTCAAATCTTTAGAGATCTAAAGAACAAAATGCTAGCTCTGTCTCAAGCATCATACATTGACAAGATGCTTGTCAAGTATTCGATGCAGAAATCCAAGAAAGGTTTACTACCTTTCAGGCATGGAGTAATATTGTCTAAGGAACAGTGTTCTAAGACACCTCAAGAAGTTGAGGAAATGAGATGGATCTTCTATTCATCAGCCGTTGGCAAACTAATGTATACGATGTTATGTACTCAACTTGACATCTGCTATGCGATGGAGATAGTCAGTAGATATCAGTCTAATCCAAGATATTATCATTGGACCGCCGTTAAGAATATCCTCAAGTATCTACAGAGAACGAGGGACTACATGCACATGTATGGTTCTAAGGATCTAATTCTTACAAGATACATGGACTCTGATTTTCATAATGATAAGGATTCTAAGAAATCCACATCAGAATCAGAGTTCACTCTTAACGAAGGGGCAGTAGTTTGGAGAAGCATCAAACAAGGTTGCATCGCTAACTCCACTATGGAGGTTGAGTATGTAGCAACTTGTGAAGCTGCTAAGGAAGCTGTTTGGCTAAAAAATTCTTGACTTATTTGAAATTCGTTCCAGACATGTCAAAGCCTATCACATTTTATTATGATAATAGTGGTGTTGTGGCTAATTCCCAAGAGCTTAGGAGTCACAACTGTGGGAAACACATAGAGCAAAAGTATCATCTCATCCGAGAGATTGTGAATTGAGGGGACGGATCGTCACACAGATAACTTCAAAGCACAACATTGCTGATCCATTTACAAAGTCTCTCATGGCTAAGTTGTTTGAGGGTCACCTACAAAGTATAGGTCTATAGGACAGGCCACATTTAGCTAAGGCAAGTGGAAGATTTGTACTAGGCGTGTTATGCTCTAGTTTATTGATTTGTGTACTTTGTATTTTAGTTTTACTTTTACATTTTACTTTGTATTTTAGCTTTAGATCAAGTAAGAGATTGCTGAGATTGATGCCCTAAATCTCGTAGAGTCCTATAGTTTGTAATTGTCTTGTACAGACATTTTATTTATGTAATAAAATATTTTATATTTTATTTCAAAATTAGTTGCTTTAACCACAAACCAATAAACTAACATCCAAGGTTATCTTATAGCTTAAACATGTATGTAGAAACATACGGTGGATCATGTTTAAGTGATAACCTAAATGGTCTGTAGTAAATGGATAAGGTTGGATACCTTATCCTTGTGACACTACGAGTATGGCCCGCTTTGTAGATGTTATAATTGATGTAAAGTGCTACAAATAATCTATTCCTGATCGTTCATATGGAGACATGTGAATGGGGATATTCTATACAAAGGATTTTGTATAAGATCAGACCACAAAATGTTTAGTCTCATTATATAACACCATTCATAATAGAGAATTACATTTCACCAGGATGACCATAGGTAACATGACTTGAATCCGGAGTGAGTTGTGAACTCCTGCCTATAAAGGCGGTCCTTTGATTTGTATGGGTGAGAGTGGCCAGATCGCCGACTCAACAAGCCTACCATTTTGGGGATTCATTTGATTGGGGTGCTGGGAACACAGCTACACAAGAAAGAATTCACTCTTTCCCCAATATCAGGGGAAATAGATAAATTGCTCCCTTAAGGACTGATTTTGGGGTTTGAACAATATGACACCACACCCTCTCCTGGCTTGAAAGGGGTTTGGTCATAGTTGGACTACGATTTATTGTTCATTAGAGAGATCAATGGTACTTAAGGAGTTAGATGTAACTACAGGGGTAAAACAATAATTTTGACCCAGTTGTACTTATGAGCAATTTATGAAGGGCCATTGTACCGTTGATTGGTTATATTCAATGGACATAGAAATATACTTGTATTGTGAAGAGTGCAGCTGTCGGTCTTCTGTTAATCGTGAATAACATGCTGTAATTTTTTCATTAAAGGCATAATTTTGTTTTGTATACTGTTAAAATTTCATACTGTAAAATCTTGGGAATTGGGATGATCCATTTCCGCTTATGGTCACTTCACAGGGTTCCTTCATATTTCACCTCTTTTATAGATGATTATTCAAGATACGAGTATCTATACCTAATGCAACACAAGTTTGAAAGACTTGAAAAGTTCAAGGAATATAATACTGAGGTTGAAAACTTTTTAGGTAAAAAGATAAAAACACTACGATCTGATCGTGGTGGAGAGTATATGGGCTTAAGATTCCAGAACTATATGATAGAACATGGAATAACGTCCTAACTCTCAGCCCTTAGTACACCTCAGCAGAATGATGTATCGGAAAGAAAAAATAGAACCCTGTTGGGCATGGTTCGGTCTATGATGAGTTATGCTCAACTTCTTGACTCGTTCTGAGGATTTGCAGTGGAGCCTGCTATTTACATTTTGAACAACGTTCTATCAAAAAGTATGTCTAAAACACCTTTGGAGTTGTGGAGAGGCCGTAAAGGTAGTTTATACAACTTCAAAATTTGGGAGGTGTCCAACCCACGTGCTTATGACAAATCCTAAAACATTGGAATCTCATTCAAAAGTATGCCCATTTGTAGGCTACCCCAAGGAAACGAGATGTTGGCACTTCTTTAATCCAAATGAAAATAAAGTATTTGTATCGACAAATACTACATTCTTGGAGGAAGACCACATGAGAGACCAGAAACCATGAAGCAAAATAGTTTTAAAATAAATTTCTGAAAATACTTTTGAAACTTCAACAAGAATTGTTGAAAAGGCTAGTATATCAACAAGAGTTGTTGGTCTAATCCATTTCAAGAGTTGAGATTTCCTGTCACATCCTTTTCTAGATTACCCTTTTAACCTGAAGGGGAATGTGATAACAACAGTTAGCAATCTTCTTGTTGGCACTTACTGCCTACTAACCTGCTTAACCTGCCTTAGAAACCCTGAACTATACAAACATACAATTACTGATGTAACCAACAATCAAAATACTTACATCAACAGGGTTTTAACAACCGTTCATATACATGGCATATGTACATATAAGATATTATGGGCTCAAACTTACTAAACTAATCCATGTTTGAACAAAACATGTGTACAAATATTTACGAAACAAATACCTAATCTTTTCCCAAGTTGGAGTCTTTGAGTGGCAGAATAGCAATAGAGTTATCTTCTAGGGAGTTGACTGCTACCTAGGGAAAAAAAACATTTTAAAAAACGGGGTGAGCTACTAGCCCAGTGAGTGATTTAATAAAACGTAGTTCTCATGCTTAAAACTGAAAGCTAGAAAACTAAATACTGAAATCTGAAACTTGCCAAGAAAACACGTACATAAAACTTTTAATCATATCACATCTAAAACATAGCTAAGTTGATCCGGAGTTGAGAGAGAACCATTTTGTTAAATCTCTCAACGTTAAACCTTAGTCAAAACAGAACCCTTTTATTCAATCTATTGACGTCAAATCCACCTACGTGCATGTGGTAATAGTTAAGTACCATCATATCTTAAGTACTACTGCTCAGATACCTTCTCTAAGTCCTTCAGTATTGAGCTTAACATAACTTTCATTATACAAGCTTACTATGCATGGAATCATAAAACATAGATTTTAGTGAAACGTGGCTTTCCAATGCATGCTTATAAACATTACTGAAACATGTTCATTAACTTTGTAAACTAGCATGTGTTCATAACATAGAAGAATTTGTTTGCTTGAAAACTCATTGTAAATTAACTAGCATGAGAATAAACTTCCATTAAAACATGGATTCCTAAACATTTAGAAAAAAATCATAGTCACTCACAGCTTTGGGCAATCCTCCTAGGGTTGATAAGTTTCTCCTATTGATGTCAATCCTGTGAATATGACAACATACTTTAGCTACTAGAAATGGTCTCCCTTTTGAGACTAACTTGCATAATTAAGCTCACGTTTTCCTTAAGGTCTTACCTTTCAACGCCTACATTACTATGCATTGAACACTTATAAATTTCTTTAGGTTTTAAACCTTTCCTATGTGCCAATCACACACCTCTATCGCCCATGATATATGCGCTCATCATATGGCTAAGCGCTCCAATGGCAACAACTTATCGCGTAACCCTTTCCTTATGCGTCCAAGCCTTCCATGCTCGCATACACAACCCAATGCTCAGCTTGACACATGATGATGCTCACTTCTGCCCTTGTACGTACGTCAACATTGAACTCCCTACTTATTCAAAATTTCCAGATTCAAATTATAATTCAAATAAATCATTTTGTATACCTTTTCTTAGAAAACTTTCTTCCACAAACTTATTCATAATTTTCTTAACATACTTACTTCAAAATTTGAGCTCAAAATTCCTCATAGTTTGCCCAAAAACTTCAAATCTCCATCACTGGCCCAGATTCACCCAAGAACTCAACCTTCTTGCAATTTCTTTAGTTTCTAGCTCAGTTCCTTCAAAATTTCCTTCCTTTTTATACTCGAGTATGCATGCTTTACTTTAATTATTAGGTTGCCACCTCTTCCCTTAAGTGGGATTAATTTATCTGATCACGACATCTAGCCTCTTAAAATGGTGGTTAAGTTGATTATCTTCCCATAATTCCCAACGCATAGCTTCTTGACACCAACACTTTCCATTGCAGCTCACTTTCTTTGCCAATGCATAACTCTTTGGCTGCATGTCTTAAGGTCATCGCTTGCCTAGGCTCAAGGCCGTCGCCTTGAGTTTCCTAGCTTGCAGCACCATCGCCTAGCATCATGTCATCGCCTAAACAGCATACTCTTACCATCCTCTAGTCATGCTATCGCCCAAGTCCTGCTTTGCCGCACACCACCTACCACTCGACGTATGTTCTAGCACATCTCACAACTTTTCCTCGCATAGGCTCGTGGCCAATGCATAATCTTCACAACCCACACACTGGCTAGCACAC
This sequence comes from Benincasa hispida, assembly GCF_027475165.1. Taxonomy (NCBI): domain Eukaryota; kingdom Viridiplantae; phylum Streptophyta; class Magnoliopsida; order Cucurbitales; family Cucurbitaceae; genus Benincasa; species Benincasa hispida. The sequence continues at coordinate 33,680,615 of NC_143478.1, forward strand.
ACACCCAGCCTCAATGCCTAGGTAGTCTCGCCCATGTCGTGCGCTCAATGCCTACATTGCTTGCGGCTAACACTTAGTCTATTATCAGCGCCTTTCCTCATGCCTACCATGCACCTAAATAATCTCAATAAGACATCTGCTACATACCATGCCCCATGTTTCAATGCACCAAAGCCTCCACCGCATGGTGTCCTCATATGGCTAACACTTAGCCAACGAGGCTAACTCTTCTAAGTTCTCGCGTAACCTCCAATGACAAGGTCATCGCCTCTCAAGTTCCTCACACCAACGCCTCATGGCATCCATGCCTATTCCCATTCTTTAGTTAAATTTCCCACTGTCTAAGACCAAACACAAAGCTAACCCAATACTTGGAACTTTTCCTTTATTCTTAAATCATCATTTTTTCCTTCAACTTTTTCCTACAATATAACATAACTCACATTTAAACCTACTCAACATATTAATTAATATATTTAAGTAGTATTAGTAGGGTTCGAGTTTTACAATTTATATCCCTCTTAAGAAATTTCATCCTCGAAATTTGCTTCAAATCTATTAGCTGAATGACTGAGGATATCTATTTCTTATTTGCTCTTCAGCTTCCCAAGTGGCTTCTTCAATGCCATGATTTCTCCATAATACCTTTACTAAAGGTATCATCTTGTTTCTCAGCACTTGCTATTTTCTATCAAGAATCTCTACTGGTTTTTCCTCGTAAGTCAAATTTTTCTTTAGTTGTAATGATTGTTCGGGTAAAACATGGGTAGGATCTGATGTACTTCCTTAACATCATGGATACGAGATATTTCTGAGGGTAAAGCTAACCTGTAAGCTGTTGGACCGACTCGTTCCACTATCTCGTAAGGTCCAATGTACCTTGGACTCAACTTCCCTTATCTACCAAACCTAAGTATTCATTTCTATGGGGATAACTTAAGAAATACCTTATCACCAACTTCAAACTTCCCTTTTAGGACATAAAACCCGCAGTTTGTAAAAATTAAATATATTCTATTATCAATAAATATGTTATTCAACATATCTTCAATAAGGTATTGAATCTATTAATTGCATTCATAAAGTTTAAATCCAATAAACTAAGATCCATAGCTATTATATGAATACTTAAACTTTATGTAGAGATATAGAGATAGATCAATATCGAGTAAAAGCCAAAACGGTCTATAGTATATGATTAAGGTTGGGTATCTTATTCTGGTACACTATTGGATGCGGTCTACTTTGTAGCTATTACAAGTTGTGGTAAAGATACTACAAGCAAAGTGATCTAGATTCATTCATGTATTGATATGAGGAGTGGGGGTGTTCTATGCAATGAGTTTGCATTAGATTGAACTAAGAAATAAGTCACTCTTACTTTATAACGTTGTTTACTGTTTAAGACTGACTATTTTGCTTAGATGACCTAGGTAACTCTATCTTAATCTTGAGCTAACTATGAACTCCTGTCTATTCGGGATTATCCTTAGATTTACATGGGTGAGGGTTGGCCTAACAGTGCCGGTTCAATAAGCCTCCCATTTTAGGGGTAAGACTGGGTAGATAGCTGGGGACATAAGGTGCAAGACGGAATCCACGCCTACTCAATTTAGGAATAGAAGAAAGGTTGTTCTCTTAAGTACTGAATCCAGATCTTGAACATGGGGCCCCACCCTCTCACTAGCCCGAGAGGAATCCGATTTAATGATTAGATCATAAACCAACTGTTCATTAGAGGATCCGTACGAACTTAAGGAACAAGACGTAATATCGGGAGTAAAACAACATATTGACCCAATCGTAATCACGAACAACCTGTGAAGAATCGACTTATTGGTTATGGTTAAATCATATAGACACAAATATATCTACAATGAGGAGAGTGCAACTATCGAGCTATAGTGGTGTGACTTGATAGTTAACGAATACTGATTAATTTAGTCTAAAGAGTTTTAGCCAATTAATCTTAATCGTTGGAGCTCATGATCTATAGGTCCATAGGTCTCTCTACTAGCTCATAAAACATAAACACGTTAAATTATTAAATTGAGTGATTTTGGAATAATATCAATTTGAATTGTTCAAATTGAATTAGGGTTTGAATTTGAATAGTTTCAAAATTAAATTAGGGTTTGTTTAATTATATTCGATATAATTGACGTTTAATTTATTAAAATTAAACGAAATTGGAGAGTTTATAATATTTAAATATTGACTTAAATATTAATTGCATAAATAGGATTCATGTTTAAAATTAGACGTGTGATTAATTTGATATTTGATATTAAATTAATTAATTAATTAAAAATCAAATTAATTTCAATTTTAAAATTCAATTTGAGAAATTGAATATTGAAATGTTGAATTTGTTTAATTGGGAATTAATAAAATTAAATTAAATTAATTTAGAATTAATTAGATTTTTGGAAATTAAATTTAAAATTTCAGAAAGTGGGGTTTTCTCATTTTCCTCATGTAATCACACAATTCCCACTTCAATTGTTGAAGCAGCTGCTGGCAAATTCCATTGATGAAGTGTTGCATGCTGAAGGTTGATAAAAGCTCTCTAAATTAAAGAGAATGAATGGATTTTTTGCTAAAGAAAATGGTTTTCTAAAGTTCATCTTCATCTCCCTCTCAAACCTAAAATTTCACTTCACAAATTCACTCAAATTCAAGTTCCACCATTCAAATTCAAGGCTGAGAATAAGATCTTTTGGTGGTTTCTATCAATTTGGGTTGAAAACACGAGAAAAGTAGCTTGGATTTAGGAGAAATCATCAAAGGAATTTTCATCTTGAAACCCTCTTCAATTTTCTGAAATAACATGCTTTAGAACTCATATTAAATGTAATTAGAGTGCTTATTGATTCTGTTTGCTTCCATTGCATGCTTGTGTATTCCATCAGTTCTGGCGCATCTCACAACTTTTCCTTGCATAGACTCATGGCCAACGCATAGTCCTCACAGCCCACACACTAGCCAGTGCACACGCCCAACCTCAATGCCTAGGCGACCATGTCCTGCGCTCAACGCCTACATTGCTTGCAGCTAACACTTAGCCTATTATCAGCACCTTCCCTCATGCGTACCATGCGCCCAAATAACCTCAAGAAGAGTTGGCTGTCGCGTACCATGCCCCATGTTTCAGCGCACCAAAGCCTCTACCGCATGGTGTCCTCATGCGAGCAATACTTAGCCAATGAGGCTAACTTGTCTAGTTGCTCACCTAACCTCCAATGACAAAGTCATCGCTTTTCAAGTTCCTCACACCAACGCTTCATGGCATCCACGCCTATTCCCATACTTAGTCAAATTTCCCACTTGCTAAGACCAAACACAAAGCTACCCGAGACCTCATTTCCAATACTTTGAACTTTTCCTTTATTCTTAAATCATCTTTTTAATCCTTCAACTTTTCCCTACAATATAACATAACTCACATTTAAACCAACTCAACATATTAATTAATATATTTAAGTAGGATAAGTAGGATTCGGGGTTTACATTGCCTCGATGTAGTGGGAGGGTTGTGAACCCACCTGTTCGCTACGTGGGTTTAATAGAAGTCCAAACCATCATCAATGATGATGTTAAGGATCCGTTATCTTACAAGAAGGCAATGGAAGATGTTAATAAAGATGAATGGATAAAGTCCATGAATCTAGAAATAGAGTTTATGTATTCCAATTATGTCTGGGAACTTGTAGACCAACCTGATAGGGTAAAACCTATAGGTTGAAAGTGGATCTACAAGAGGAAAAATGGGTAGATGGAAAGGTACAAACCTTCAAGGCTAGATTATTAGCAAAGGGTTATACCCAGGTTGAAGGGGTGGACTATGAAGAAACGTTCTCTCCTATTACCATGATAAAATCTATCAGGATTCTCTTGTCTATTGCCATATATTATGACTATAAGATATGGCAAATGAACGTCAAAACTTCCTTTTTTATTAGTAATCTTGAAGAGATAATCTACATGACTCAACCAGAAGGATTCGTAGTGCAGGGTCAAGAGCAAAAAGTTTGCAAGCTCTATCGATCCATCTATGGATAGAAATATACATCTAGATCTTGAAACATGAGGTTTGACGTTGCAGTCAAAACCTATGGCTTTAATTAAAATGTGTATGAATCTTGTCTTTACAAGAAGACCATTAACGGTTTAGTAGTTTTCTTAGTGTTTAATGTGGATGATATCCTACTCATTGGAAATGATGTAGGTTTTCTGACAAAAATTAAGGAATAGTTAGTTGTTCAGTTCCAAATGAAATATTTGGGTGAAGCTTAGTATGTTCTAGGGATCCAAATTATAAGGGATCGTAAGAACAAAACGCTAGTCTTGTCTCAGACATCGTATATTAACAAAAATTTTGTCAAGTATTTCACGTAGAATTTCAAGAAAGGTTTATTACCTTTTAGGCATGGAATTTTTCTTTCTCAGGAATACTATCCTAAGACACCTCAGGAGGTTAAGGAGATGAATTCATTATGCATCTATGGTAGGTAGCCTTATGTATGTCATGCTATGTACTAGGCTTGATAACTGCCATGCAGTGGGAGTGATCACTAGACAGCGATCAAATCCTTTCTCAAGTATCTTAGAAGAACGAGAAACTATATGCTTGTGTATGGTGCTAAGGATTTGATCTTTACAGCATACACTAACTCCGATTTTCAAACTGATAAGGATTCCAGGAAATCCACATCAGATCAGTGTTCGCTCTGAATGGATGAGTTATAGTGTGGTAGAGCATCAAGTGAGGATGCAATTATCACATAAACATGGAAAGCTTATAGAGCGCAAGTATCATCTTATTAGGGAGATTCTACAACGAGAAGATGTGAGGGTTACCTGGAGAGCATGGGTCTACAAGATATGAGTCACTTAATCTAGGGCAAGTAGAAGATGTTATTGGGTATATTGTATACCCTAGTTTATTGTATTCTATTTAATATTTTACATCCCTTTTTTGGTATTTAATACTTTATGCTCCACTTATTCATTGTATTTTATTTGATACGGTACATCCTACTCGTTTTAGGACAAGTGGGAGATTGTTGAAGCTAATGTCCTAAATCAAGTGAATCTTATAGTTGGTAAAGACAAATTATATATCTAATAAAATAAGAGGTATTTTATTAATGTTTAGACTACATTAAATCAATCCAATAACCTATGATCCAAGGTTATTTTATGAAATTTAAATATGTATGCGGAGACATACACGTGGATCACGTTTAAGTGATAACCTAAACAGTCTGTAATAGATGGATAAGGTTGGGTATCTTATCATGGTGACACTATGAATACGGCCTGCTTTGTAGATGTTACAATTGTTGTAAAGTACTAAAAATGATCTGATCCTGATCGTTCATGTGGAGACATGCGAGCGAAGGTATTAAGACCGGACCGTGATATGAATAATCTCTCTATATAATACCGTTGTTAAAAGAAACTTACATTTTACTAGGATGACCATAGTTGACTTGACATTAATCCTAAACGAGTTGTGAACTCCTGTCTATGAGGGCAATCCTTTGATTTGTATGTGTGAGAGTGGCGTTGTTAGCCAACTTAACAAGCATAATTTTGAGGACTTGGTTGAGTAGAGAGCTGAGAACACAACTACACAAGATGGAATTCACTCCTTTTCTGACCTTAGGAAAAGTAGATAAATTGCTCCTTTAATAGTTGATTACGAGTCTTGAACATTAAGGCCTCAACCTCTCACTGGCCCGAGAGGTGCTAGTTTATAGTTGGACTATAAATTGTTTGTTCATTCGAGGGATCAGTGGTATAAAGAGTTAGATGTAACTACAGAGATAAAACAATATTTTGACCCAACTATAGTTATGAGCAATTTGTGAAGGGTCGACTCACTATTGATTGGTTATATCCTGGACACAGAAATAAATCTACAGTACGAAGCGTGCAGTTATTAGTCTTTATTGGAGTGACTAGTAATTAATGAAAATTTATTAATTTAATTAAAGAGCTTAATTGATTAATCTTATATTATTGGAGCTTCTAATCTGTATGTCCATAAGGTCTCTTTGTTAGCTCACTAAAGGATATATGAGAGGAATGATTTGAATTGTTCAAATCAATTGCATATTAATGAGATTAATATAATATAGTTAATTATAGATGTGATCTACAATTAAGAGAGAAAAATATTTGAATAAGATTCAAATATTAAAGAGATGTATACATATAAATATGTGATAATTATATGTTGATTAATTCTATATTAAATTTGATTTAATATAGTCGTTTAATTAATTAATTAATAGTTAACTAATTAATTTTAAAGAAGTAGAGATAAATAAACATGTGATGTTTATTTATTAATATATATATGTATATATATATATAATTAGATTTAATGTATATGATTATTTAATTAAATAAAAGTTATTTAATTAAATTAAAACTAGAGTAGTAATAGAAAAGACTAGGAGAAGGGGGGACACCTTTCCTCTCTATAAATAAGTTTTCATGGCTCATGTTTGTGAAATAGTTGAATTGAGAATTTTGAATCCTAATCTTCTACTAATTCTCTCAACTCTTCTTTTTTCTACTACTTCTTCTTCTTCCAAGTCTTGGAGATCACACATCCAATTCTTGGGATCCTAGAGAATAACAAGGTTTCACTTATGGTAGTGTCCCTTGATCATTGAAGAGACGTTCCGGAGAAGATGCGGAGAGAATCGTAAGAATTTGGGAATCTACGAAGGTAAGGTTTAGCTCTTCCCTCTTTTCTTCTCTTAAATGCATGCGAATCTTGACTGTTTATCCATTATGTTATTATTTTTATACTGTATTTTGTTTATGTAAAATCGAAAGTTTCAAGGCAATCACACACTTCCACTTGGGATTCAATCCATTCATCATGGATTGAGAGTAATGAGAGAGTTAATGCTTGAAATGGGAGGTTTCTCCTTCTTTATATAGGCCAAGATGGTTGAGGAATTACCTAAAATCATGCTCTGGATGTTTACCCATCATTTTAGGTGTTGAATAACAACTTTGATCAAGGAAATAGAAACCATAATTGACTGGACGCGAGTCTAGAAAATTAAGGCTTTTTGATGCAGCCACAGCAAATCTACTAATGCGGTCGCATCAGACAAAAATCTGCAATATGGCCAAAATCACTTGTCAAAACCCACCAAATCACCAATCAGTAAATAACATCTTTTAAGATCAATCAAGCCCTCATAAGCTCATTTTAACTAAATTCAGACCAAATTTAGCGGAATACATGCAAATGTCCATTTTTCTAAGTAAAAGTGTGTAAATAAAGGCCTCAAAACATGCATTTCATGGCATGTATCAGAAGTTAGTCCTTTGATTTACATGGGTGAGAGTGGCCCGAGTATCCGACTCAATAAGTTTACCATTTTGGGGATTTGACTAAATGGGGAGTTGGGTACATAACTTCACAAGATAAAATTCACTCTTTTTCTACATAAGATAACTAGATGAGTAGTTCTCTTAAATGCTGATTTTGGGTCTTGAACAAGGGACCCCACCCTTCATTGGCCTGAGAGGAACTTAGTTTATAGTTGGACCATAAAAAAAAATTCACTGGAGAAATTAGTGGTACGTAAGGAAAATAGGTAATTACAAAGGTAAAACGGGCATTTGATCCGACTGTAATTACGAACAACTTGTGAATGAACGACTTGCTTATATTGATTATATCCATGGACACAGTTTGTCTTACCGTGCATAAGAGTTCAACTATAGGTCTATAATGGTTTTCCCTGTAATTAATAAATGAATGTTAATTTAATTAAAGAGTTTAATTAATTAATCTTGGAACATTGGAGCTTATAATCTATAGGTCCATAAGGTCACTTTACTAGCTCACCACAGACCAACAAGGATTAAATATGTTAAAAGAAAATTTGAAATGTTCAAATTTTATGAGGGGAAATATTAGTTGTATTGGATACAACTAATTATATGATTTATTATAAAGTTTACTTGAACGAGATTCAAATTATAACTTTATAATATGGATAATTAATTTATTTGAATATGGCTCAAATAATTAATTAATTATTTGGATGAGATCCATATAAATAAATAAATTACTTAATTTAAATAAGATTCGAATTAAATAGATGATGGTAGAATTAATTTAATTGAATTGGGTTCAAATAATTAATTATTTATTTTGGATGAGATTCAAATTAAAGATCCTGTAGAGAATAAATATTTAAATATGATTTGAATATTTAAACAATTTAATATGAGATATTATTTAGGTAGATATTTATTAATATTGAAAACAAGCATTACTGTGGTAAAAAATGAGGAGGGTACCTTAATTTCTGTTAGAGTTCAAAATGGGTGGAGAATGTGTATAGATTTTAGAAAACTGAATATTGTGACTAGGAAAGATCACTTCCCCATTCCTTTTATTGACAAATGCTCAAAAAATTGGCTAGAAAGTCTTTCTTCTATTTTCTTGATGGTTTTCAGGATTCTATCAGATGCATATTCACTAGGAAGATCAATAGAAGACAACCTTTACTTGCCCCTTCGGTACTTTTGCTTTCAAACGGATGCCATTTGGATTGATCAATGCCCCAGGTACATTCCAACATTGTATGATGAGTATTTTTTGTAAGTTTATTGAGAACTATATAGAGGTTTTTATAAATGACTTTATAGTATATGGAAACTCTTTCCCTGATTGTGTTTCAAATTTGTCTAGAGTTTTGGAAAGATGCATCGAGTCAAACTTAGTGTTAAATTCTGAGAAATATCCTTTCATGGTCATGCATGGAATTGTACTTGGGCAGGTTATTTCTGAAAAGGGTATTGAAGTTGATCTTGTGAAAATTCATATTATTACTAAGCTCCTTTACCCCACAAACGTGAGGGAGGTTCGTTCTTTTCTTAGCCATGCAGGATTCTATCACAAGTTCATGAAGGACTTTAGAAAAATTGCTCAACCAATGATTTCTTTACTTCAAAAGGATGTGGAATTCATGTTTGATGACAAGTTCAAAACCATTTTTGATGTGCTGAAGAATGCTCTGTCTTGTGCTCAAATCATGCAAGCTCTTCATTGGGATCTCCCCTTCAAGTTTATGTGTAATGCGAGTGACTTTGTAGTGGGAGCGGTTTTGGGCCAGAAGGTGGACACAAAGCACCATGTGATCTATTACGCTTCTAAAACTCTGAACTTGACCCAATGCAGCTACAATACGATAGAGAATGAGTTTCTAGATATTGTTTTGCTTTAGAAAAATTTTGCCCTTATGTTATTGGCTCTAAAATTACTGTATTCTTTGACCATGCAGTTCTCTGCTACTTAATGTCAAAAAAAGGTCCAAGCCACATTTTTTGAGGTGAGTTTTACTCCTCTAAGAGTTCAACCTAAAACCCGGGGACAGAAAGGAGTCTGAAAATGTCATTACCGATCATCTAAGTAGACTGATACAGCTGAATGGTGTCTTCGTTCTGGTGGAGACTTTTCGGACCACACATTGATGTCAGCAGATGGTATCTCTATGACCCAATGGTAAGCAAATCTAGTGAATTATTTGGTATCAAGCGATCTTCCCTTTGATCTCAAAAAGCATAAACTTGATAAGATTAAAAGCGAGTCAAAATACTATGTGTAGAAAGATCCTTATCTGTGGAAATTTTGCTCAAATCAAATGATTAGAAAGTGTGTCCCAAACGATGAATTCTTTTCTCTCTTAGCTTTCTGTCACGAGCATGCTTATGGAGGACATTTTAGTCCCAAGTGATCTACTAAGAAAGTCTTAAATTCTGGATTATATTGGGATACCCTCTTTAGAGACACATATTTCTTTTGTAAAACTTGTGAACATTGTCAAAAATCTTGAGGATTGTTTCATAGAAATGAAATGCCTCAGGTCCCTATATTTTTCTATGAAATAATTGATGTAATGGGGATAGATTTCTTGGGACCCTTTCCTTCTAGCTGCAGAGTTGTGGGTGCAAGTATATTTTGTTAGTTGTGGACTATGTTTCCAAATGGGTGGAAGCAAAGCCCATTGTTACTAACGATGCTAAGACTATTGCAGATTTTCTAAAGTTTAACATCTTAAGCAGATTTGGCTTTCCCAAAGCTATCATCAGTGACCAGGGGACCCACTTCTGTAACAAAATCATCACCTCCCTATTAAAAAAAAATACGACGTGCAACACTGTACCGCTACCCCATATCATCCCTAGACAAATGAGCAGGCGAAAGTCTCGAACAGAGAAGTGAATATCATTTTAGAGAAAGTGGTCAACCTTGGGAGGAAGAACTGGAGTCTTTAACTCGGTGACGCATTATGGGCTTACAGAACGGCCTTTAAGACTCTATCCGGATGTCCCCGTATAGGATGATCTATGGAAAGGCCTACCACCTTCCTGTGGATATCTAGCACCACGCATACTAGGCAATAAAGAAATGCAATTTGGATCACGAGGCGGTGGGTGAGGCCAAACTACTACAGCTTCAGGAGCTTGAAGAGTTAAGGTTAAAGTGCTTTGAAAATTTTTTAATTTACAAAGAGAGGACAAAGGAATCCCACGACAAAATAATTTCACTCAAAGAATTCCAGGTAGGGTAGAAAGTTCTTCGATACAATTCTCGTTTAAAATTCATGCATGGAAAACTTTGGTCCAAGTGGATTGGCTCCTTTGGTGTTTCTCACGTTTATCCCTATGGTGTAGTGGACATTTTGAATTTTGATACAAGAAAAATTTTGAAGGTGAATGGCCATCTTTGAAGATCTTCCATGAGGGGGATTCGCTAGATTTCTTTGATTTCGCCTACCGATTAGACTCACCGATTTATGTCTGAAAATGAGTCACCATGGTTGAGCAATCGACCTTAAAAATTTGCGCTTCCTGAAGGCAGCCAAGCTTTAAATTTGCATGCTTTCCTAGTGTAGATTTCATTTTTGTAATTTTTCCTTTATCATTGAGCTTAATATTTTCCATCATTCTTGTTTTTGCTAGGTTAGTTGGTGGAGAAAAGCTTGATTCGAGTGAGCCAAATCTTCCTTTCATCCCGCTAATTCAGGGAAGTCAAAAGATCCTTCATGCTCTATTTTCAGTCACATTGGGGACAATGTGAGCTTTAATAGTTAAGGGTGGGGTGTTTGAATTTGGCGTGAAAATTTTGTTTGGGGTCCATGAGCACTGAGCTCAAACAATGTGATTTGCTTGCTTGTCATTTGCTTATTTGTCGTGTTCCCTGCTATGATCAGTCTATGATGCTCTCTTTTGATTTGTGTGTGTATGAGATAGGGTGAAAGAAAAGGATTTACGATTTTTAAGGCATTTTTTATAATTTTTCTTCATCTCTATCATGCATCTTTAAGTTCTTTGTCTATCTATCTCAACTGTTGCTCACCTTGAATCAAATTATTAGGCCATAAGATTGTTGTCACACCGAAAGGCCTTAGGGAAAGACATTAAATTTCAAAGAGTCAATTTAGTGATGCATACTTTAAGAAGTAATCAATTGAGTTGGGATCTTTCCTGAAAAAATATGATTAGAGAGTTTGAATAAGGTGAGGTTTACTCCTATTTCTCAATGGTGTAAATAATATGGGATGGCTATGACACCCATAGTTTCCCTTTGAGCTAAAGCACTCTAGAGAAATGAGTAAGTTTAGGCATTTTTTAAAGTAAGTTGGCCTGTAGTTGGATGTCATGCATGTAACCCATGTGGGCAAGCCAAAATAAAAGCAGTCTTTCTTGATAAAATTTCTTCTCCATTTGAAAAAACAAAAAAAAAAAAAGAGAGAGAGAAAAAGAAAAAGAATGTGTGAGATGATGAAAAAAGAAAAGAGAGAGAGAGCTCAAGAAAAAGAATAAGGATAAAGTGTTAAACGATTTGATTACTCTAATTGCAAGGAATCACCACTTTGAGTTTTGGAAATCTAATTCTTGAACTTTTGAGCCAGAGTAGAGGGAAAATGAAGTGAGGCTTCATAAGGCTTTTTGGGGTCTGCTTATGCTTAAAATTGATGGGCTTGTACTCATCCATGCATGATAAAGTTTGAATAGAGTCTTCAAATTTGCCTTAAATTGGTTGAATGTTTTTTTTGTTGTCCATTCGACTATGTGCATAGTTTTGTTTGACTATTAAGGCTTGAGTACGGAACTAGGCAACTTAACAAGCTAATATGTGAGTGATTTCATGTTCTACCTCGCTCGAGGACGATCAAGAATTAAGTTGGGGGTGTTTGATAGCACTAAAAATGTGTTCTCTCTCTGTGCTTAATTCAAGGTCGTTACTGTGTTTAATGTATTTATTCAGTGATTTTACAGGTTTCAAGTGCCTTGGAAGTAGAATTGACTATTATAGACTATTGGGGTTAATTTAGAGCAATTAGAAGCTATAAATAGCATCTGAGCTTCAACGGAGACAAAATGATAAAAATGCCTCTGGAGGCACAACGCTTAACACCGCGGTGCCAGTACACAGCGCTTTTTCCAGTAGCACCAATTTTGGTGTAGCGTTGCGGCACTATGAACTTTGACGGACATGCGTGCGCCTTAGCAACGCGGCGCTATCCCAAGCGCCACGGTGCCACTGGCCTGCTATAAATGAAATTTAGGTCGTTTTTACGGGGGAGAACGTCGTTTCTCAATTTTCTTCACTTGTAATCTCCAGCTCTTCACTGTAAACGTTAGTTTATTCCGTTTTTGGTCAATATTAAACTTGAAGAAATTTTTTTTTAAGATGATTAAGGGCTAGAGGTAAGAACTTAGCTTGAGTTTTTTGGTTTATTTCCATTCCTTTAGAATTCTTGAGACTTGGGATTGTATTTTGCTGAGATTTTCTGGTTTAATAGATATTTCATCTTGTAATCATTCTTTACTCTTTCTTTCATGGGATTACTTGACAAATTAGTCATGTTAGTTTGATTGTTTGCTTTCGATTAGCTCTTATATGTAATTCTTAGTAAGTTAATCACCTAGAAGAAAATGTTAAGTAAGGTTGTGATGTCAATTTGGGTTTCCAATTAATAAGCACTCTCTTTCTAATCTAGATGAATCTCACCTTGAGTATTCAATTAGATGATGAAAATTGATTATTCAACTTAGCATGCCCTTAAGCTTAATGCTTGTTAGTTTATCGTTTAGGGGTGGAGGATTCTTCCTTAAGCCTTGAATTAACTCGATCTTACGGATTTCCACTTAAGATTCTGAGTGAGTTGGTTAAGTTTTAATTGGAAGGTCTCATGCTTTTGTAATTAAGCCTATGATAGAATTATAAGGAATGGAAAAACACCTAATTCACACCCAATTCGCTAAATTCACTCAATTCACACTCCATGCATTAAATTCACTCCGCACTATTTTATTTCACACAATTTACGTTTATTTTGCATCACCAATCACAAACCCCACTCTCGGTTACTTCCTATAAGCTTTGTGGTCTAGAAATCTTAACGGCTCCCTGTGGATCATCTTCATACTTCCCTTTGCTATATTTAGTAGAGTAAGGCATGAAATTTATTTGGCTCAGATCATGAGGTTTTTACGACACCCTAACGGCTGCGACCATGTATAATTTTAAATAATGTGATCGAACTGAGTTTTGATGAAACAGAAAATGGAAAGAAGTTATGAAGTGTACTTATGAATGTTGTGTAATCAATATGTTGAATGAAAATTGTAAATGTTGAATGAACATGGAGAAGGTGTCCAGGTTTAAATACGGGTTGAGTTAGGGAAAGGATGTTAAATGTCGCCAAGAAAGGTGATGTTTAGCATCTTCACATCTCTTTCTAGGTTAAGAGGGTAATCTGGAAAGGGGTGTCACTCTTGGCTCATGTGCTTAAAGGGAGATATTTTAATAATGATGACTTTCTCAATGCTCCGCTAGGTAATAACCCTTTTGTTAACTTGGAAGAGAATTGTATGGGCTAGGCATTTGTTAAAAGAGGGGTATAGATGGAAGATTGGGAACGACGCCAACATTTATGCTCATTAAGATCCCTGTCTATTCGGTGATGGTCAGAGGTCGCCTATCTGCATTAATAGATGTCTTCAGAATTGAAGGATTCGTGACCTGTTGGACCTTGAGGGAAGGTGGAAAATATATTTTATCATGGAAAACTTTCTCCCCAACGATGCAACAAGATCTGGGAAAGTTGATGACATTATCTGGATGATGGAACCTAAAGGCATGTTTTTCATCATAAGTGCTTGTAAGCTGGTGGTCAACTCTGAAAGAACAGGGTTGGAGTCAGTATCTAACTTCTTGAAGCTTAAGCTCAATTATGTATGGAGGCCCTGTCCCCTCCCCACCCGCGCCGTGTGAAGACCCCATTTGGGAAATTGTGTCTGATATTCTCCCCACTTTGGATAATATTACCAAAAAAAGGAGTTGTGCTAATCTTTTGTGCTTATTTTGTAGGAAAGTTGTGGAAACCTTATGTCATGTGTTTTGAGGGTGTAAGTCTACTAAAAGCATTTGGATTGAGTTCTTTCTTCGTTTATTTGGTTTCTTGTATGATTGTGAGCCCGCAAGATTGCTGGAGCGGGTTGCTATCGATGATTGATGTTGCTGACTGAAAGGTCACGGACATCCTTCTGTGGGATGTGTAGAACTATCAAAATCACATTAAAAATAGCGACTCAGTCCCAGATAGGTTTGTTCTTATGCGTTGGATTGCTAAGCATGTAGAGAAGATTCTTTTAAAGGAGGGGTATGTTGGGTTTTATGTCCTAACACTCGTGGTTTTTAAACAATAAACTCACTCTGTAAATCAATAAAGTTGTTATCGAAGTTTGATTCAATAAAGATGTATTGAATATATGAATTGCATATTTCGTTTTAGAAATAAATCCAATAAATTAAAAGATCCATGACTATTACATGAGTACTTGAACTTTATGTGGAGACATATGAGTGAATCAAGTTCGAGTAAATAGTCTAAATGATCTATAGTATATGAATAAGGTTGGGTGCCTTATTCTAGTAACACTATAGGATGCGACACACTCTGTAGTTGTTATAAGGTATTGTAAAGTGCTACAGACGAAGTGATCCGGATTCATACATGTAGTGACATGAGGAGTGGGAGCATCCTATGCAATGAGTTTGCACAAGATCGGACCAAGAAATAAGTCATTCTTATTTTATAACGTTGTTTACTGTTTGAGACTAACTATTTCAAAAAGATGACCTAGGTAACTTGACCTTAATCCTCAGCTAACTTTGAACTCCTGTTTATTCAGGATTATCCTTAGATTTGCATAGGTGAGGGTTGGTTTAACAGCCTCGGCTCAATAAGCCTCCTATTTCAGGGGTAAGACCGAGAAGATAGCTGGGGATATAGGGTGCAAGATGGAATTCACTCCTACCCGCTTTCAGGGATAGTAGAGAGGTTGTTTCCTTAAGTGCTAACTTCGGGTCTTGAATAAGGGGTCCCACCTTCTCATTAGCTCGAGAGGGACTCGGTTTAATGATCAGATCACAAACCAATTGTTAATTAGAGGATTAGTGGGACTTAATGAACAAGAGGTAATCTTAGGGGTAAAACAGCCTTTTGACCCAACCGTTATTACGAACAACCTGTGAAGGGTTAACTTACTAAACATGGTTATATTGAGTGGATGCAATATATCTATAGTGAGGGGAGTGCAACTACGGGCTTTAGTGGAGTGACCCGGTAGTTAACGAATGGAGGTTAATTCGGTGTAAAGAGTTTAGCCAATTAATCTCGGATCGTTGGAGCCATGATCTATAGGTTCATTAGGTCCCCTACTAGCTCACAAACGGATAAACCTTCGAATAGTGTGATAAGTTAATTTGAATCGTTTAAATACAAATTAAGGGAATTAGTAATTATATGTGATACAATTATATGTTTAATTTTGGAATTAAACGAAATTGGAGAATTGGTTAATATTTAAATATTATTTAAATATTAAATCCACAGGGATTCACAGTGATGGAATTAGTGTTGAATTAATTTAATATTAAATATTAAATTAATTAGAATTAATTAAATTGTTGAATTAATTTAATATTAAATATTAAATTAATTAGAATTAATTAAATTGTTTAATTAATTATTATTAATTTTATTAGAAAAAATAATTTTGTATTAATTTTTGTAAAATTAAATTCAATTTTAATTTTATGATTAAAAACTGAAATTGAAATTTAATTTTGTAAATAGTTTCAAAATTAAATGGAAAATGAAGAAAATGAGAAAATCTCAAAGTGAGATTTTCCCACTTCTTCAACCTAGTAGCTCATTCATGGTTCCACTAATTTTATAGCGGTTTGTTGCTTGAAAGTCATGCAATATAAACTTCAGTTCTGAGTGGAAATCAGGCATGCAAATAGTTGAATTTTGTTGAAAAAAAAAAAGTGTTTGAATAAGTGTTCTTCACACTGTTGAAAAACCAGTTCTTCACCTCTATTTTCCCTAATTCAAGCTTGTTTTAAGTCCCACAACTCAATCTAAGGCTTCAAAAGAATAGTAGGAATAACCTTATGGTGGTTCATAACCAAAGGAAAAGGAGATTGCAGTTGAAGATTGTGATTCAAGAGGTACTTTAAAGGTTAGTGTTGAAACTCTCTTTTTAGTTTATGAACTTGCTGAATTTGAAGCCAAAATTAATGAATATTTGCTCATATTCCGGGCGAAGGTCATAATTTGCAGGAACATTCTATGGTGTTAATAAAAGGAGGTAGAATTAGAATGCTTAATGACTCTGTTTTCTTCCGCTACTTGTTTCTGTATTTCAACAATTGGTATCAGAGTATCATTTAAGCATTCAATTCAATTTAATTTTGGCTTGGTGAGTGTTTATCATAAATTGTATGAAAATGATGAACTGATATGGTTTTTCTAAGCTTTTGCATTATTTTCTCTTCAATTATGTTGTAATTATTGAAATTGGCTCTTGATTGATAGGCTTTAATGTGTGTTTAAGTGCCTGTAATTCGATTGGAGTCATTAGAGTTGCAACTAGGATGTAATTGAAGAAAGAAGTGAAGAAGGTCAAGCAGCAGAAATTGGATTTTCAGCCACTGCCCAATACTCGATGCCCAATGCCCCATACTCGATGGTATTTTGTGAAATACTCGACGCATGATGCTATACTCGATGGTACTTGATACTCATACTTGATGGTATTTTGTGAAATACTCGATGCACGATGCCATACTCGATGGTACTCAATGGCATATTTGATGGTATTTAGTGAAATACTCGATGCACGATGGCATACTCGATGCTTGAGGACATACTCGATGATCGATGACATACCCAATGCTTGATGGTACTCGGTGGTTTTTTCCCAGTTCAACCCAATTTTAAGCATTGGAGGTCTAGTTCGAGAGGTTCGGGTCCAGTTCAAGGTGGTTCGAGCGAACCATAAGTGTTTTGGAGCCAATTTTTGTTGAATTTTGTAATAATTAGGCCTTTGTTTGCTTGAAAATGTCAAAACTAAAACTATATCAGTTTGTGTTTAATTATTTATGCATCTGATGTATGTTATAATTAAATAAATCTTGTAAGTGCATAAAGTATGCCATGTAGTTTTAAAATCCCACCATAGGAGGCATGTTACATGCATTGAAAGTATGTTACAAAGTGTTATAATATGTAGTATACATGTATAGAGTTTCAAATGATTTAATATAAATGTCATATTAAATGTTGAATGCCTTTGATGTATGTTATGGATGCTTAGCATGTCTAAAGTTTTGTAAGTTGTTATAAAATTGGGTTAGACATTTAAAATTCATAACAAAGATAAGTTGCATGGTCACATAAGTCCACTTGTTTTAATAGTTAAAATAGGTCGTTATCTTGTAAAACTAGGGTTACAAACTCAACTGGTATATAATCCTGACTAAGGCTAGGGGTATTTAAGTTGACGGTCTACGTAACACCTCTACCTAGGAATTATGGCCGAATAATTGAGCATTGTTAACCGATTTTATGAGCAATACGTGAGCGGTGTGAGGTCTTAAAACTGGTTTATTACCTAACCATGATTTGAAGAAGTGTTCTTCACATTGCTCAAAAACCAGTTCTTCACCTCCATTTTCCCTAATTCAAGTTTGTTTTCCCACAACTCAATCTAAGACTCCAAGAGAATGAGTAGGGAAAGACCTTGTGGTGGTTCACAACCAAAGAAAAAGAAGATTGCAGCTGAAGATAGTGATTCAAAAGATACTTCAAAGGTTAGTGTTGAAACTCTCTTTTTAGTTTATGAACATGCTGAATTTGAAGCCAAAATTAATGAATTAGAATGTTTAATGATTCTGTTTTCTTCCGCTGCTTGTTTCTATATTCCAACAGGATAGCCATCCTCCCTTTCCAGGAAGGAGATTTAGGCGAGTCAGGTGGCATGGGTCCCTCCTGATATCGGTCAATGGAAGCTGAATTCGGATGCCTCTTGGGTTAAGCGAGAGGATGCTGGTGGTGTCAACTAGGTTGTGTGTGACTCTTTTAGATCCCAATCCTTGCGGGTTGTGAGGCTATGAAGATTAATTGAGGAGTCAAAAACCTTAAAACTCTGGCAATTATTAAAGGTTTGAAAGCTATTCTCAGTTTCGTCTTGCTCTTGGTTGTGGGGGAGCCTTATTATTGTGGAGTCTGACTGTGCTGAACTTATTAGAGCAATTGCTTAGAGGTAGCAGGACCCATCAAAGTTTTTTGGGTTGGTTTAGGAGATTGAGGATTTAGGGGAAGCTGCACAGGTGTTGTCTTTCTGATTGCCTCCCGCGTTTTGGGAGGAGAATTGTTTTATCTTGCCTGGTTTAGCTTGAATGTAATAGATTAACCTAATCCATGCTAAATTTACAAAATAGAATGTTATATTATATGAAACAATAACTTTTCCAAAAGTAAAGTTGTCCATAAATTTTCAACCCATTAATTTATAATTTAAGTAATGCATTTCTAGTTGATAATTATTTGTTTCTGGTGCAATTAAATAAGGGCAACAAATGATAATACAAAAATGAAGTAAATGACATAATATATTAGAATTAAGAAATTAACATATCACTCCAAAAAAAATAATTATTTTAAATGGTAAAACTACTGAAAATATTTTCAAATATAGCAAATGTCAGTCTATCAATAACAGTGATAGACTATCAATATCTATCACTAACACTGATAGATATCTATCAATATCTATCAATCTATCATCATCTATCATTGATAGACGGTGACATTTTGCTATATTTATAAATAAATTGACTTATTTTTCTATATTTGAAAATAACCCATGATAAATATGATAAGAAATGAAGTCTGATGATAAAACGATAATCATATCATTTCTTTTAGGAATAGATTTGTATACTACAAAAGAAAAAATTAAAAAGTATAATGTATATAATTTTTCATAAGAATAACAACAATTATTATTATATGAGAAGAACAACAATTTTATCATATGAGAAGCTAAATACATCTATAAGAGATAATGCCTATAAACTCAACTTTAAACATACTTAACTTCAATCCACAAAATATCATCTTCAAACTTCGTTTTTTTTTTTTTCCATATCAATACACAATGAATAATAAAGAAAAGAAGGAAACTTCAACCTAAGAGAATTTCAAATGTTCGTAAAGAAAATGTTGAAAAGAGCTCTATATATACTTGCAAGAGATGGAAGATACAAAGCCTTTAAAATTTCCCTAATTAAACATAATTAAGGATATATAAACACGTAAAATATTTTTTCTCTTTTGACAATATGTGAGGTGGAGAGATCAAACCTCTGACTTCGAGGTTGATAAGACACACTAGATGCACACTTGATTGCAGATGGCAATTGAGCTATGTTTTTTTTTTCTTCTATAAACTCATAAATCTTGAAGATTAAATTGAAGGAATAAAGAGATACACTACTTATCATATTCATATTCTAGTCTCCATTAAAGAGATATACGACTTGTCATAGTCTAGCCTCCATAGTTTGTTACATACGAGTCGAGTGTGTGTACATCACGTAAATCTTGATTACCATTTTTTCCCTTCAATGTAACCAAGGAAAATGAGGCTGGCTGCTGTACTAGAATATAGCAATGGAAAGACAAGTAATATCATTCGGTAGAACTTAAAAGCCATTGGGTTGAGAAAAAGATCGTCTTACAGAGATTCTCAAACATAGGAAAAAGGCACATCCACTCGATGTAAGATATGCATTGAAGAACCAGTTATAAAGAAAATGAATTAGATGTTATATAATTATCATTGCGGTTACTTGGTTCTACGGCCAATTTTAGCATATGATTGCCATAGAATTACCTCTATCCACAGTCAAAATGAATCCACGGAAAGCTTGTAGTAGAGTTGAGTTGAAAAAGTCTACACGAAACCATGAAACCGTTGGATTCCGGTAATGCTATGGATGGCAGCAAGCAGAAGTTGAAAGATATATATGTGCTGCATCATGGAGAGGAACGGTTTGGTTTCCTCAAATCTACTACTATTACACTAATGTTGTCCTTACTTCCACGAGCCACCGCAAGCTCCGCCAACACTGCTGCAGCTTCAGCAACATGGCTGTCGTTTGCTACCTTTAATGAAACCCTCTTTAATTTGCCTCCAAAACATCTCCTCACTATGTTGCAGGCAATTTCATTCGAAACAACATCCCACAGGCCATCACTTCCTAGTATGAGGAACTCATCGTTGTCAGTTCGCTTGGTAACAGTCACTTCTGGTTTGGAGATAACAAATGGTTTGAGATATTCATCACCTGAAGAAGATAAATTGAGGATTCAGAAAGATTTTTAAAAGGACTATGACGTTCAATAGCCTACAACAAAAAATAATTGATTGGAAGGAATCGTGTTCCTGACACAGATTGAACTGGATAAGAACAATTCTCACATTTGATATAACTGCTGGGAACACGGTTGATCCTCATTAATAGAATTGAATCAAGATGAAATCATAGCTTCTAGCATCAAATTTTGCAAACAATTTACCGAAAAACAAATAGATTTTGATTGGATTAAAATGCCAGAAACCAAATCCTCACTAATAATTATGATTGCTTTAAGACTCTTCTGACTGAAAGTTGGATTTTGTTCCACTATATGAAAGAATCTAAATCTGAAGATCAACTTCCCCACAACCTAATCTCCATTAAACCAAGGTAATTATATAAGTTAGTCCAGAAAACAATCATACATATATTCAGAATCTATATTGGGTTTTGTTTTGCTCTGTTGGTTTGGTTTGTTTTGTACATACCGATGGATCTTGAAGTCGCAAGAACTCCTAGCACCCGGTAGCCATTCCAGTTTATGACCCTCCCACCGGCAGATTCAATTCTCTTCAACTCATCAGCTCTGCCAGGCTACTCGTAATTTGGATTCATATAAGCTAAAAGTTGTACAACATTATTCAAATATTCAAAGAGTTTTAAAGCTAATAAAACAACTAAAAAGTTTTAGTTCCGTGAATATCAGCATATTATATAACTAGATACATGTTCCAATGGGCAGAATAAGAATCAAGAGACAGAGAAAGGGCATCATCAGATCATAGCCAAATATGCTTATAATTATCACAAACAGATGCTGAATCAATTGATATTTTAAGACCATAAACCAATTTTTAAATTGGAGTTCACATTATTATCTTCATTTACTCATTTTTCGAAATTGATTCATTATCTACACGAATTTCAATTATAGAATCTAGTTAATCAAAGAGTCAAAATTAGTCTGCTCAAAATTGGGTGTGATCCATGATGAAATCGTCATTTGAATCTAAGTACTTCCTTGACTTGTATGGTTTTCAATTCTCTGAATGACTTGTTAGAATGAATGTAATTGAGTAATTTGAAGTTTGAACAGAGTCGGTGTTGAGATTGTGCACCTTATGATCGTTAGACAAGGCCAACGCAATTCCATCCCTAGCCAAAACGGCTCGACAATCGCCGCAATTGGCCACCACCACGTCCTCATTTCCGATGACCGCCGCAACAACCGCCGAGCCGACCGTCTTCATCGCGGCGGCGCCGCTATTCACTTCGTCGTCCATTCTCTCAAAGCACCTCTCCATCAACCTCCCCCACTCCGCCTCATCCATCTCTCCCCGAGCCACAATCTCCTCCGCCACAATCCGATGCAACCGCTCACGGCACACCTGCGCCACCTGAGCGCCGCCGTGTCCGTCGTACACGGCGAAGAAATTGTACTTCTCATCATTAATCGCCGTCAATCCCAATTCCACTCTCACTTCATCTTCCATCTCCTTCCTCCGCCCTATAATCGACATCTCGCTGTACACTCCACAATCCAACGCCGAATCCGATTCCTTCTCAGAGAGTAGTACTCCATCACAATTTGATTCGGAAACTCCATTATCGCCTAATTCATTTCCCTCACCTACCTCTGACGCGTGCACCTTCCTCTGCCATTTGTACCTCAGTTTACGAACTCTCAGCCGTCTCCGGCGAGCATTCTTGGTTTTAATCATAGTAGTTGGATCGCACATTCCGGCGTCCGGCCGTCGGAGGAAGTTCCGGCTGCTATTACTAAGCTGCTGCTTGTTCAGTGAATGCATGAAATAAGAGAGAGAAAAAGAAAGGGAATGATGGAGAAGATTGATGTGGCAGTTCAATGATAGTTTAAAAGAAAAATGAATGTGAGCCGTTGGATTAGGGAGTGTGTTTAGATGGAGGCCACCTGGGGGTTGCGGGGACCACATCGCGTTGGATTTGAGAACAAAGACGTGGGCGGCTGAGATTAATCGAGGGCCACACGTGGACGTTTGATATCGCGATAAGTGATTCGGTTCGGGGTGGGCCCGGGGGGAAAAAGAATTGCGTGGCGTCTTGTTATGGTAGAAGGGTCGTTTTCCATTGGCTGTGACGGAAATATTGACTAAAGTGACAGGCGGAAAGGACACGCGTCGTAATGTGATGGGAGAATCCTGTCGGAGTTGGACCTCGTATTGTGTGTCACCGTTAGTTCAATGCGTTACGTGTCCCGCTTTTAAATTGTTGTTTTTTAAACAATTTTCACGCGACGCTCAAATTACCAATTTTGTGTGTATAGCGCACACACCTAAAATGCCAAGATATTTTTTAGTTCCTTAAATTACAAGTTTAGCCTTATTTCAAGTGGCTGTTTGAGCGCCCAAGATCCTTAATTATGATTTGTTATCATCAATGTAGATAAATTATAATAGTTTGTTTTGAATACGGATTATTTTTAATTTGAATTAGAAATGAAGAAATGATGGTTATAAAATAACAAACATAGAGAGTTTTTAAATAATTTTACTATAGTTAAGCTAGTCGTGAATTTAACAATAGAATAATTGTAAATATAGCAATCAAACCAAAAATATTAAGAGATAAAATAATTTACAGATATAGCAAAATTTAGATAGAGCCTATCACTAATAAGAATTTATCACTGATAGGAGTTTACTTATGATAGAGTCTATCATTAATAAGAGTTTGTTTATAATAGAGTTTATCACTAATAAGAGTCTATCACCGATATATTTTGTTATATTCACAATTTTTTTTTAAATGTTATATACTTAATTATTATTTATAAAAATACTATCAATTGCAGTTATCCTTTAATATTTTGAAACTTCAACTATCATATGTGATGCTTAATGGCTATAATAGTCAACTCCACTTAATGATCCACGAGTAAAAAAAATATTATTTTGTCTTATTAATTCGAGTTTCAAAAATACTACTCTCCAAACATTACAACTTCATTTCTTACCTTAAATGCCCTCTTAATTTGTGTTTAATTCATCTCTAATCTCTAACGGGGCATTTGGGGGCATTGAGTGAGTTATAATAATCTGTGGGTTATGACAGTCTGTATTATAATATAATATTCTGTGCTTAGGGTGCAGATTATTTTAGTCTGTGTTTGAAATGTAGGTTATTATAGTCTGTGGTATAGTAGTATGTGTTTGGTGTGCAACATATTATAGTCTTTGGTATAATAGCCTGTGTTTGTTGTGCAAGATTATTATAATCTGTGGTATCATAATTTGTGTTTAGGGTACAGATTATTATAATAGCCGGTTATAAATTATATGCATGTTATCTTAGTATATATCACAATTGATTCTACTTTTCTATATGTAAAAGGAAAAAATTTTAAATGAAATATCATATTTTCACGAACCTAAATAAAATTGTTTATTCCACTAATTTATATAAAATGTATTGAACGTTGCATTGTCCTCATTCCACCAATTTTAACCTTGTTTGACGTATCAAATTTCATGAGCATGCTGCAATTACAATTCCATTCTCTTCAAAGGATATTAATCATTGCCCAACACATTAACGTATGAAGAGATAAAGAAACATAAAAAATAGTTTTAAGTGAAACATAAAAAATATTATAAAGTATAAGCCATAATTTAGATATGTCGAAATTAAATATAGAAAAGCAAGTGATGAAAATAGTTGGTCAGGCGTTGTCTAGAAGAAGAAATTCGCAATACTCCAATTTCATATCCGTTGGAACAGACAAAAAACTCTTTGTATTATGCACATTGTGGAATATGATATTCATAAGCTTCACCTTCTATTGAGTTTGTAGTTCTGGAATATCGTTAAATTCATTCACAATCTTGGCACGTAGCTCATCTGTTGCACGCTACTCTTTGGGTCATTCAGCAATGGACTTCAGTTGGTCATTTGCAAAGTCTATTGCATTCTTAAAAAATTCAACCAACTCAGACTGATATCCATAACATTTTCCATTACTTTCTCTACAAGAGGTCATTTTTTATTTGGGTCTCCCAAATGAGGTCATCCGTACAAAAGACCCATGAAAGGAAACAGAGCAAAATAATCGAGCGCTAATCAAAATAAAGAAAACGAGGAAGAGTAAGGAAAGTGACCAAAATAATCAAACGCTTAAGTGAGTAGTTGGAGCCCCAAACGTTGGATGAACTATTATAGCCCACCCGCTCAACTATAAATAGGGGCCCAAACGCACTCTAAACTTTTTAAAGTATCTAATTGGTTTACAATCTTTCAAATTATATATAATAAATCTTAAGTTTTTAATTTTTGTTTAATGTATGTTCAATAAATTTATAAACCTTTAATCTTGTGTCTAATACTTGATACATTAAATATCTTTAAAAATTTAATAAATTACTTAGGTATAGCATTGAAAATTTAAATTTTATTAAATCTAAAATTCAATTTCATGTCGCTCAATTAATTTTTAAAACTTTTTTTATATATTAAAGACTTATTAAAAACAAAAATGAAAGTGTTACTGGTGTTGTTGGCTGACATTATTTTCTTTTATATACCTTGTTATGTTTCTGACGTGTTGTGAGGCTTGGGCCCTTAAATTATCTTTCCTTTTTTTATTATAGATTTTTATATTATTCTTTCTATTTCTAGTGACGGTTTTTATTCTTGACATTTCTGTCTCTTGCCTTATGTGATATATATATGTATACAGTATACATATATATATCACATAAGGCAAGAGACATAAATGTCAAGAATATATATATACACACTCATTCATGAGAGTTAACTTGATGAACCCTATTGTGTTTATTGATGTGAAAAATAAGTATGTGGCACCATAGAGTACTTAATCTTTTTCTTGTTGCAAGATTGCTGGTGTGATTGCGTGGTAATGATAATTTGTTGAAGGTATTCAATTCTGAAAGACTCCCATGTCAATCCTTATAGTATAAGGGTTCTGGTTGAAGGTTTGTTCCATTGTTGAATGAAAAAGGTTATCCAATCTTCATGCACATAGACATCAAATTTAGGTGAGCCTAAATCTAATAATTTTGTGTTGAAGGAGAAACGTCAAGTTTAAGGGGAGCCTAAATAGTTCATTAGAAGAAAGCTATTATTGTATTGAGATAGTTTGTCTATCAAAAATAAGTTTTTCTTTGTAATCACTTATCTATACTAATGAAACCTTTTCATTTAGGCACAAGTGTCTCTCTAGACCTAGGTATGGGGTTACACCGAATTAGGTTACCAATTCCTTTTTATTATCTCTAATCTCTCTCTTTCTTAAATCTTATTTTATCACATATTTATAACTTTATGGTTGACTTGTGAATAGAAACAATAAAATTTTTCGTTTTTTAAAAAATGTAGAAATTAATTAAATAGAAACTTGAAAGTTGATGGATTTATAAGATACTTTTAAAATTTAGAGAGCATAATTTAATTTTAAACATCCACTCTTTACTCTTAACTTGTAAAGTAATACTATAATCCTCGAATTATAATTTGTAATAGTTTCATTGATGTATTATCTAGAGACTAAAATTGCTACTTATAAATTGGAGATATGGTGAGATATTCGTACTTTTTTATTCTTATTTTGAACAACAGTTATCATACGTTATGTTTATTTATTTATTTATTCTCTTTTTTTTTGGGAGACTCGTTGTCATGTTCCCTCAAACCAATTGAGAGGAATTTGGTTTTGATTAGTTCTGTTTATTGAATGGTCCAAATTCTTTTTCGTTTTCTTTTCTGTCAGAAAATTCTGGATATTTTCTTGTGGCATAATTGAATTGAAAAATGAATCCATCTATCTATTTATTTTTACATTATTATATTGTAGTATCACATGCGATAATTTATTTTACATCAGAGTTACAACATGTTTATTGTCTTATTATGTGTCGAGGATTGTCTTAGGCAAAACTCAATGCTTATGGATGGACCTAAATTTAAGGAAAATTAGGATTTGACATGGGTAAATGTACATCTCACAAGAAAAAAATTAAAGTCTCGGATTTTGGATAGACTAATCAAGTCGATGAATATATACCAATCGAAAAACGATCGAGTCATGTCCGATTTGGTGCCCTGTATATATCCTTGAGCGTTGCTAACTACACTGATCTCACTAGCATTATACGTGACTACAACGACTATCAGATGAATGATATTATAAATAGCCTCATTCGACGACCCCAAAAAGAGAGTAATTAATCTCCAAACGAAATTCCTAACCTATTTTTATGTACTTAGCTGAATTATACATTTTGCATATTAACTTAGGCATTAGAATGTAGTATGTTTGACACCACACCAGTGTAAGAAACTTTCATGCAAGTCGACTCAGAAAGCGAAGCCAGATCAAGAAAAGTAGGTTGGTGGTCACGAGCACAATGACAAGAAATCTATACGTTAACACTATAAATTCTATTTTTTTCTTGATATTTTTTGGAAAATTTATCATTGATCTTTTGAGATTATGATAGCAGTTTATCGGTATTTATCAATGTCTATCACTGATAGACAATGATACTTTGCTATATTTGAAAATATTTTGAATAATTTTCTATATTTAAAAACCACCTCTTTTTTAAATGGTATGACATTAAATTAATATAACCAACCAAACAAAAATTACATCATTAACTAACTTAACCTACTCATATTTTCATTACATCAATAGTTCTAAATTGCTCATTTTTTTCCCAACAAAAAAGAAAAAGAAAGTTAAGAGCAATTTTGATCAATATTTTTTTAGTATAACAATTGGGGTGAGGATTCGAACCATAAACATCATAGTTATTAGCATACTTCAATGTCAATTGAGTTATGCTCTCTTTGACAAGTTGAATCAATATTAATATGTTTCAATTTTACTCATTTTATTATAATAAATGCGGACTAATATTTTAAACTTACAACATCAAATAGATGAGTGGATTTCTTTAATCTTTTAACTGACCATACATTTTTGTTTATTGACTTATCTAATGGAGCATTTTAGTGTGTATGTGTTTTTTTTTTCTTATTTGAAAATTATTTGATTTTTCTATTTTTAACTTTTCAAAATTTAGACTTATTTTTTCACTAAATTAAGTGTATTTTAACGAATGTAAATTATGTCTCATTGAGTGTAACTCCTACCTAAATTAAAATTTAGAAAAAAAAAAAAAAAAAAAACGGCTCTCCTACAGTCCGGACAAAATTTAATTTTTTTTTGTATTTTCATAAGATAGTGAACATATTTATTTCTTTTTAAAATATCCAATAATATTAATATTTTAATGGCAAAGGAGATAGAGAGAGAGTTCACGTGTTGCCGAAGAACAAGCTAAATTAAATGTATTCAGAAAGCTAGTTACAACAAAACTAATTGTCTATTCTCACTTCTCAGAATTATTTCACCAGAACAACCATTCTACTTGAATGATTTCTTCATTCTTATCCTTTAATTTCCGAAAGTTTCTAATATGGACGTATCTATATAATATAAAATAAAGACAATGAATTGAAAGTAGAAAATCAAGGAAATAAAGCCCAATGCTGGCTACATGTCATATCTTTGTACATATCAATACTAGATATTAAAAAATAATAATAATAAAGACAATGAATTGAAAGAAGAAAATCAAGTCGAGAGCTGACTGCCTGTTGCTGGCAAACATAACCTTTTTAGCTCAAACTAATTACAGATATAGCATTAATAAATATATATATATATATATATATATAATAAATATGGTCAAATTTGATTCCATCCCATACAAAAAGACTAAAAAATCCATCATAATCTAATGAGTTTAAATTTTATTCCACGATCAAATTGCATTATCGACTATTCGGATGCACCTTTCCAAAATCGATCAATGATTCGGATTCGTCTTTCCATTCATCGACAATTCACATCCATCCAAATTCATCGTCGATTTGCTTTTTAGTGATAGAAATCTCTAGCGAATTGATCGATGATAATTTAATTTCTTCCTTTTTTTCGAAAAAACTCTTCCAACATTTGTCAAAATCCTAATTTTGAAAGTGTAGCATAAGTTGATTGAACTTATGTGTAGGTTGATTATTCTATTCTTTTTTATTGGGGTCTATCGATGATAGAAATACTTCAATAGGCTTGGTTAAATGCATAGTTTAGGCCTCATACCAATGGAGATATTTTTTGTTTCACCCCGAAAGGCCTCATACCAATGAAAATAGTCATCCTCACTTATATACCCATGATCTTCCACTTATCTAACCAATGTGGGACTTTGGTCGCATTTCCAACAAGAGTCTATCCGTGGTAAGTTTCTATCACTGATAAATTTGAAGAGATGAATTATATCAATGATAGGGTTATCACTGATAGATTTCACCACTTCAAGTATATTAGTGATAGAAACATATCTGCGATAAGTTTATGATAGACTTCACTACTTAAAATATATCAGTTATCAGCTCTACTATTGATAAACTTGAAGAGTTTAGTTTGTTGGCTGAAGTGTTTATTACTATTTTAATAGATTGATACGTGAAAGACAATTATGGAAAGTGAATAAAGAAAAAGGGGGCAAAAAGAACCTTAAAACTTGAAGAATCATTAAAAAAAAAAAAAAAAAAAAAAAAAAGAAGAGTGAAAAAAGAGAAGGTGAATACTATATAATTAGTATATATCATTTTTAAGTTGTACTTTAGCATAATATATATATATATATATATATGGAAAAATCTTAAAGAAAGTTGGAATTCCACTTTGAAAGTCACAGTTTATGTCAAACTGGAAGTGATAGACAATATTATTTAAAGCTTAGATTCTAGCTGTTTATCTTTGGTTAAGGAAGGACTGTTTGGGCTTTTGCTAGGTTTAAAAATGTCCAAAGTACCTTTACAACTTCTAGCACATTAAATTAGAAGACAATGTGTCTCTATTGATAACAATGTTCTTCTTTTCAATATTGAAGATAATAATGTAGAGCTCGGGTTGAGGGATTTTTCTTTGATTGCATGATTAAATTGTTACTAATACCCTGTTGAGGATGCTTTAGATGAAACTGAAGAAAGTAATTTAGAGATTAAACAATCATTTTTTAAAAATGATATTAGCGTCACTAGAGAAAATCCTAAGAGTGCATTTAACTGTTAATCTTAAGAGATCATTTACCTATTTTTCTAGTCATTGTAGTGATGAAAGAAAAATAGCAAGACTTGTCAATCTTTATTTGTTGAAAAACTTGTTGATTAAAAAAAAACCTCATAATTGTGGATTGGAAGCATGTTAAGATGTTGAATGATGAGGAGAAGTTTAGGAATTATCCATGGGGAAGAATGTCTTATAGTCTTACCGTAGAGTTTTTTAAGAAATCTATTAAGACTAAATCAAGACCAATCGCCTATCTGCAAGGCTTCCCCATAGTTTTAGCTTATTGGACATATAAAATACTTCCTAAACTTCGTTCATAAAAAGAATAGGAAATGGTTTCCTAATAATCTTGAAATGGGAATCAACTAAATCTTATTGGACATATAAAATACTTCCTAAACTTCGTTCATAAAAAGAATAGGAAATGGTTTCCTAATAATCTTGAAATGGGAATCAACTAAATAATCAGATTGGCAACGTAAGCCCTTGGTCTTGAATTGTAGGGGTGTTCATGTGTTGGGTTGGATTGGGTTGAAAATCTAATTGTTCAAGTTGTAAATTTTTTCAACTCAAATAATCCTTATTAAAAAATGAACCCAACCTAACCCAACCCAACCATGAAATATTTGGGTTGGGTTGGGTTGGTTCGGGTTAATCGGATCATTTATTTAAAAGAATTATTTTCATATATTAAATTAAGATTAACAACTCAATTTCAATTTATATAGTAAAAATTTTCTTTCTAAAGTGCAAAGAAACTAATTTTGATAGTTGTTAAAGAATAAATTATTCAAAAAATATTGAAATTAAATAAAATTAAAATCAATATATGTATAAATAATTGTGTTGTGAGTAATAAAAAATATATATTTTAAAGTTAATAATAAAGTCGGGTTGGTTTGGATTATATTAGGTGAACCCATGAATCAACCCAATCCATAAAATTTTCATTTATTGAATCCAACCCAACCCAGATGAGTTAATAACTCAACTCAAACTGGTTGGATTGATTGGTTTTATCGGGTCATTAGATTTTTTGAACATCCCTAACAATTAAAATAATTAAAGTTAAAAGTTAGTTTGGAAAAAAAAAATTAATCTAAAAGAAAAGGAAGAAATAGAAGAAAATGGAATTTTGGAATAGAAAAAGGAATTCGAAGAGGAATTGCATTTAAAAAAAAAATTAAATAAATAAATAAAATAAAGAGAAAGGGATAAGACGAAAAAGAAAGGTGGTGACGAGCCTGAAAATCAGAGCGATTTACACCGATTCCCTTGAGCAAACCCTAATTTTCTTTGATGAAATTGTAGAGGGACGTGAGGAAGAGAAGTTCGAGGGTTTCCGGAGTGATTGGAGCTGTGGAGGTTGAGGAATTTGAATGAAAAATCGGGTTAAGTCTGAATTTTGGACAGTCTGAATAGGCTTAAGTGTTTTGAAGTTTTCAAACTGTAGAAACGAAATTTGAAGCTGAAATTTTGAGGCTAGTAAGTTGAGGTTTCTTAACATTTTTCATGCGTGAAGTTAGAGCTAATTTTGACTGTAAATTGGTGAATTAATAGGAAAATCAAAACTACACAGAGTTTCGAGCGAACAGAGAAACGTGGCTTTTGGAGCTGATTCCGTGTTATTCAAGCGTTTTCAAAGCTTCAAATTCTCAAGTTAGTGGGCTAAGATGCTTATTTTAAAGTTTGTGCAAGAAATTTTAGGTTATATGGTTAGAGGTTGATGAATTTCAAGCTGGGAAAAGTTCTGAAACTTCTCGCCAAAAACAGGGGGTATCAAGGAATATTTGACCGATTTCAGAAGATTTAGGGCGATTCGAGACTCCAAAATGTGAGGTAAGATAGTTTATAGGATGGTTAAGGGGTTTATATAAATTAATTCGAGTGGATATGGCTGAAATGAGCGAATTTGATCGCCAGAAGTCTCACCGGAAAACTGGCCGAATTTAAAAGAAAATGTGGAGTGGAGGTTGAAGATGACCTCTGTCCGTCATCTTTTGTCCGCCATTAAAAAACTGGAAATCCAATTTTATGATGATTAAGGTGTTCTTAAGCATAATTAGTGGCCCTATTGGTATTAATATGATACCTTAAACATGAAATTATAAGAAATTAGAATCCTAACTTGAATTTGAAGTTGATTAAATGGTTGGTTTATAAAGTTAACCCTAATTAGGGTTAATGGGAAAATTAGATAAAATTGGACAAGATTAAGATTAATCAAGATGTTCCTAAGCTTAATTTAAGCCTTCATGGGTATCAATTAGATGCTTTGATCTTAGGATTGAATTGATTTGGAATTATAAGTTAATTTTAAGGTAACTTGAGGATTAAAGTATAAGGTGAAATCCTAAATTGGACTAATTAAGGTTTTAGAGAAGTTTAAGTAATGTTATAATATTTTAGAGATTATTTAGGGATTAAGAGAATTATGGTAAAATGAAGAATTTTTTATGCAGTGTTTGGACTGGATAATCATCTAGAGGATAACCATAAGTTAATAATGTGATTTTATGGCCAAGTTCAATTAGGAGAGGCTTATAAATCCGAAGGATCGAGCCCGTAATTGTGAATGACAAATCTAAAACGTTTTCTAAATGTTTCAGTAACTCATACTTGCTTAATTATAAGAATGTCTTCCAAGCAAACTAAGTTTGAAGAGCTATTGTCACATGCTAGTTTAAAAGAATGTTTATAAAGCATGTGTTAAATATTTGTATTTATGTACACAAAGCATGCGTTAGAAGTTTATAAAGATGTGAAAGCTCTTGTTCATGTTACTATGCTTTCAAGTATACATGTTTCTAAAAGAATAAGTTTTATGATGAGCATGATAAACCTAATATTGATGGACTCTGAGAAGGTATTTGGGCCATAGTACCTAAGGTATGACGGTACTTAATTATTACCACGTGCACGTAGGTAGAGTTGATGTTGGTAGTGTTGAGATTACTCCACACCAACTAAGGATTGACGTTGAGGGATTAAGCAAAAGAGTTCTCTCTCAACTAAGGATACAAGTTATGTATTTTTAGAGATACTATGTTTTAAAATATTTTAAGTATGAGTTTGCTTCGCAGTTTTCAGTTTCAAGCATGATGAATATGTTTTATTAGTCACTCACTGGACGAGTAGCTCATTCTTTCAAATGTTTTTCTTTTCCCAGGTAGTGGTCATCTCCCCAGAGGTTAGCTGCCATATTGCTCTGCCACTCAAGGACTCCAGTTAAAAGTCCAAAGTCTAAAGAGAAGTTTTAGGTGTTTATTCTGTAAATGTCTGTACATATATGTTGCTCATATCAGGGACTAGTAAAGTATGTTGGGGCCCACTGAATTCTATACCTGTTAATATGATGTAGTTATGTTGTTGTTGATTCCTATATTTAATATGTAGGTCTATATCAATGATATGATCTCATTAAACTATATCACTGATATGATCTCATTAAACTATGTCATTGATAACTTCTGTCTATAATTATATGAGTATTTCAAATCTTATAAAAAGAAGGTGTTCTGTATAAAATACTAATTAAATATTGTGTTTTTAGCTCTCTACAGTTCCTATTATTGCATCAAAAGAAGAAATGTCATCAGAGTACTTCAAAAAAATTTTAGAGATGGAGAAGAAAAGATTGGAGGAAGGAGAATATGTCGGGGAAAAAGATAAAAAGATTGGAGAAAGAATATCTTCTGTACAAGTAGATATTGAAGGTTTAAAAAGATAACACAAAGAAGATGTTGAAGATTTTAAAAAGGGACAAAAAGATATTCTCGGTATTTTATTTTCTCTAATAGAAATTGTAAACCAGAGAGTCTCGCACAAATGTGAAAGTAAGAGACAATCTCAAGAGTACTTGAAAAAGAATCATCATCCATCATTGAGTCTAGAAATGATAGATGTTGATGTTGATGCTCATATTGAGAAAGTAGTTGAATATGAAACTACTTATGCCAAGGAGAAAGAGGTAAAAGTATTAAAGCCTTCTAATTCTTTTACTTTTATTTTTTTTTCCAATGGACTATATAAAGTACATATAGTTTACTAACAACATTTTCATTTTTTTTCCCATTTGGTATACTAATATCCACAGAAGCTTGAAAAAAACCATGAAAAAGAAAAGGAAATAGAAGAAGAAACCACTACTGTCGAGGAAAAAGAGGTACCCATCTAGTTCGATAGTAGGTTATTGCTATTGTGCTCTTTTTAGACTTCAAGTGTGTTGGTCATTGAAGTCTATCAGTGATAGGTTTCTACCACTGATAGAATATTGTCACTGTTGATTGGAGTTCAATACTAATACTATCTAGTTCTTTTAATTTTTTTAATGATAGACTATATAATGGAAAAAGTATATTGACAGCTTCTATAATTTTTTTTCATTGGTACACCAATACTAATATTTACAAAAGATTGAAGGCAATGAAGAAGAAGACAATAAACCTAAAAAAAGATAAAAATCAAAATCAAAATCAAAATCAAAATGGTGCATGACAGAGCAAAAAAAGTGAAGGTATAACAATTGTCACATTTCCTATATTTCTTTATGACTTATAGACTCAATATATATTTATAAACTTATAATTAAGTATTGACATTTCAGGTTATTCAAGAAAAGGCAAATACAAGAATGAATGTTGAAAATGTTAAATCGAAGAGACAACCTAAATCGCCAAAGAAGATGTTGAAAAATGCAAACGACCATAAGAATGCAAGAAAACAAAAGAATGCAAAAGACCAAAAGAATGCAAAAGACTAGAAGAAAGCTTCTCCAAAACAAATAAGACATTCTTCTAGAATCAAGGACCGCGCCCCTAATTTTGACTTAAAAATCCCCCAGAGGTAATAATGTAGTTGTGACTTAGTTTTGTGGATATTGTAGTACTTTAATATTGTGGCTGTTATAGTACCTTAGATTTTGTGGACATAATAGTATTAGTGATAGAAAAGATCCATGATAGACTTCATAATGACATTAGCATCATATGTAGTTGATTTTGTCATTTAAATATAGAAAAATGTTGGATCGTTACTTGAATCTATTTTGCTTTGTTCTTTCTATTTTAAAGTTTTAAGGACTAAATCCTTGTTATTATGTAATGGATGTTGAAGTCTATCAGTGATAAATCAATGTCAATGATAGACCAATTGAAGGAACTATGAAATTCCGTAACAGAAGTGGAGATCAACCCAATTTTTAATTTTTTACAGAATTCAAAAAAAATTATGGATTAATTAAAAAAAATTCACAGCATGCTTAAGAAGGAAAAAGGGAGAATAAGTTACTATCTTTGAAGATCACAAATCTTCTTCACGAAATCCCTTCTCCACGTATGATCATGAATGCGTCAGTGAAGGCACCACCATAAAGTCATCCTTTGTATTCTCCCTAGGGTAGGGTGAAAATATGCCAGAAGTGTGGACTTTGCAGAATTTTGGAAGAGAGAGAGGGTTTGAGAGAAAGGGGAATTTTTCTGAGAAAAATTACAAAAACTTTTTTCTTTCTCATTTCTTCTCTGTGTAGAAGAAGATAGAAAAACAAAACAAACAAAAAATATCTTCTACGTGAAAAATCATCCATACTCGACGTGGGATTAAGAGAGAAAAATAGGGGAAGTTATTTCCCTCCCTTTAAATTTAAATTTAAAATTAAATTAATTTAATTTAATTTAAATTTAAATATATATTATATCATATATAGCACATAACCTATAGTTTTATATTGTATCAAATACAATATAACCTATAGTTTTAATTCTCTCACTAATGTATGGTATTTAATATGAATCACATTGATACTAAATTTAATTATATGAATCCAATCCATATAATTAATATTTGAATCATATTCAAATATTTATTTCCTCTCAAATAAACTTTATACTATAATGTATCGAATATATTATATTAATTATATCACATATATAATTAATTCCCTCAATTAATTTGAACAATTCAAATTAATCCAAAATTAATTCTCAATAATCCCTGTTGAGCTATAGATGAGATTTTATGGACCTGTAGATTGAAGTTTCAATAGTACTTAGATAATTAATTAAAATTTTTAATTAAATTACCCAACATCCATTAACTGTCGGTCACTCCACTAAAGACCGACAATTGCACTATTCGCACTACAGATTTATTTCTGTGTCCATTGAATATAACCAATCAATGGTGCGGTAACCCTTCACAAATTGCTCGTACGTACAACCATGTCAAAATTACCGTTTTGCCCCTATAGTTACATCTAGCTCTTTAAGTACCATTGATCCCTCTAATGAACAATAAGTCATAGTCTAACTATGACCAAACTCTTCTCGAGCCAAGAGAAGGTGTGGCGTCACATTGTTAAAGCCCCGAAATTAGCCCTTAAGAGATTAATTTATCTACTTACCCAGACGTTTGGAAAAGAGTGAATTCCGTCTTGTGTAGCTATGTTCTCAGCTTTCTAATCAGACGAAACCCCAAAATGGTAGGCATATTGAGTCGGCAATCTGGTCACTCTCACCTATACAAATCAAAGGACTGCTTTCATAGGCAAGAGTTCACAACTCACTCAAGATTCAGGTCATGTCACCTATGGTTATCCTGGTGAAATGTAAGTCTCTATTAGAAACGGTGTTATATAATGAGACTAGTCATTTCGTGGTCTAGCCTTATACAAATTCCTTTGTATAAAATACCCCCGCTCACATGTCTCTATGTGATTGATCATGATTAGATCATTTGTAGTACTTTACAACAATTGTAACATCTACAAAGTGTGTCATTTCGTAGTGTCACCAGGATAAGGTACCCAACCTTATCTACAGACCATTTAGGTTATCACTTAAACATGATCCAGTTATATGTCTCTACATACATGTTTAAGCTACAGATGATAACATTGGATGTTAGTTTATTAGTTTGTGGATTAATGCTACTAAACATTGAATAAAACATCTCATATTTTATTTATTAAATAAAATATTGTGTATATTAAAATTACAAACTATGGAACCCACGAGATTTAGGACATCAACCTCAATAATCTCCCACTTGTCCTAAAGCTAGTGGAGTGTACATCATAAAAGTCATACTGATATAAAAGTACACATAAAACAATAAACCGGGGTATAATATGCGTCCAGTACAAAATCTCCCATGTGCCCTAGACTAAATGTGGCATGTCCCATAAATCCATACTTTATAGGTGAACCCTCAAACACCTTAGCCGTGAGGGGCTTTGTAAATGGATCGGCAATATTGTGCTCCAAAGCTATCAGCGTGACAATCATGTCCCCTCGATGCACAATCTCTCGGATGAGATGATACTTTCAATCTATGTGTTTCCCGTGCTTGTGACTCCTAGGCTCTCGAGAATTATCCACAGCACCATTATTATCACAATAAAGAGTGATGGACTTTGACATGTCTGGAACCACTTCTAGATTAGTCAGAAATTTCCTGAGCCATACAGCTTTCTTAGTAGCTTCATAAGTTGCCACGTACTCAACCTCCATAGTGGAGTTAGCAATGCATCCCTGCTTGGTGCTCCTTTAGATTATTGCTTCTCCGTTAAGAGTGGACACTGATCTTGATGTGGATTTCCTAGAATCCTTATCAGTCTGGAAATCAGAGTCTGTGTATCTTGTAAGGATCTGATCCTTAGAACTATACATGAGCATGTAGTCCTTCGTTCTCTATAGATACTTGAGGACCTTAATAGTGGTCCAATGATTAAATCCTAGATTAGACTGATATCTATTGACTATCCCCACTACATGGCAGATGTCAGGTCTAGTACATAACATCGCATATATCAGGCTACCAAAAGCTGATGCATAAGGCATCTACCTCATTTGCTCAACTTCTTGAGGCGTCTTAGAACATTGTTCCTTAGACAATATAACTCCATGTCTGAAAGGGAGTAAACCTCTATTGGAGTTCTGCATCGAAAACAAGCATTTTATCAATATATGATGCTTGAGATAGGGCTAGCGTTCTGTTCTTTCGATCTCTAAAGATCTGAATGCCCAGAACAAACTGCACCTCTCCTAAAGCTTTCATTTGGAATTGGATTGCTAGCGAATTCTTAATTTCAGTCAGTAGACCTATATCATTCTCAATGAGTAAGATATCATCTACATACAACACTAAAAAAGCTATTGAACTATTAATGATTCTCTTGCACACTAAGTTCATCAATATTTTGATCAAAGCTAAAGATTTGATCGCAATATCAAATCTTATATTCTAAGATCGATAAGCTTGCTTCAATCCATAAATGGACCGATTAAGCTTGCAAACCTTTTGCTCTTAACCTTAGGTTATAAATCCCTCAGGTTGCTCCATATAAATGGTCTCCTTAAGATTTCCATTCAGAAAAGCAATCTTGAAATCCATTTGTCAAATCTTATAGTCATAATATGAGGCAATGGATAAGAGGATTCAGATAGACTTCAACATGGCAACAGGTAAGAAAATCTCCTTATAGTCGACTCTCTCAACTTGGGTATAACCCTTTGCCACAAGTCTATCCTTGAAGGATTGCACCTTCTCATCAACACCCTATTTTCTCTTGTAGATCCACTTGCAACCTATAGATTTAACACTATCAGGTTGATTTACAAGATCCTAAACAGAATTGAAGTACATAGACTCAATTTTAAGATCCATGGTTTTGATCCACTCATCTTTGTCAACATCTTTCATTACCTTCTTGTAAGACAATGGATCCTTAATATCTCTATCAGCTACTATAGCTAGGGTTTCTGTTAAACCCATATAACGAACAGGTGGGTTCACAACCCTCTCACTACATCGAGGCTTTCTCAACATTTAAGGTGGATTTGACCTACTAGATGATCCAACTTCAACAACTCTTTGTTGAGATATTGGGTTCTTCAACAACTCTTGTTGAAGGTTCAGTAGTTTCATTGGAAAGTTCACTCAACACAATCTTACAATAGGGTTTATGCTCCCTTATGTGGCCCTCTTCTAAAAAGGTAGCGTTTGTCGACACAAACACTTTATTATCCTTAGGATCGTAGAAGCAACCACCTCTTGTTCCTTTAGGGTAACCTACAAATAGGCGCAATTTTGAACGAGGTTCTAATTTCTTAGGATTTGCCTCAAGCACATATGTTGGACAATCCAACATCCTAAAATGGCATAAACTACCTTTACGACCATTCCATAATTCCAAAGGTGTTCTAATAACACTTTTGGGCAAAACACAATTCAAAATATAAGTTGTAGTCTATACAGCATAACCTCAAAACGAGTCTGATAGGAAAGCATAACTCTTCATAGACCGAACCATGTTCAACAAGATTCGATTTCTCCTTTCTGATACACCATTCTGCTGAGGTATATCAGGTGTCGAGAGTTGGGATACAATTCCATGTTCTATCAAAAAATCTTGAAATTTTAGATCCAAATATGTTCCACCTCGATCAGATCAAAATGTTTTAATGGTCTTATTTAATGCGTTTTCAACTTCAGCCTTGTACTCTTTGGACTTTTCAAGGGCTTCAGACTTATGTTGCATTAAATAAACATACCCATATCTAGAATAATCATCGGTAAAAGTGATAAAATATTCAAACTATTCTCTTGCCTTAACATTCATCGGACCACAAAGGTCTGAATGTATAAGTTCTAAGAACTTGTCCCTATGACCTTTTCCAGTAAAAGATCTTTTAATCATTTTATCTTCAAGGCATGACTCACACATAGGTAAATAATTTTCTTCTAACTCACTTAGAAGTCCATTCTTGAGCAGTCTCTCAATTCTATTGAGATTTATGTCTCCTAATCTCAAGTGCCAAAAATGGACATTTTCCTTATGACAAAATTTAAGTCTTTATTTTGAGTTACCGCAGTTTTAAAGAGTTTAGTATTTTGGAGGGCTTTAGTTGCTAACGGTCTTAGTACATAAAGATTAACTTCTAGCTTTGCAAAATAAAGTTTTATACCATTCTTATAAATAAATACTTTATTCACAGAAAAATGTACAGAATATTGTTGTTCAATTAAACCCTTTACAAAAATTAAGTTCCTCTTTAAATCAGGAACAACAAATACATTTTCTAATAAAATATATCAGAAAATGTATTTGTCATCTCCTTAGTCGAAGTCCTCCCACTACCACAACTGAGACAACGTGCCCAATTCCAACATGCATTGTCATCTCCCTAGCCTCTAGTTGTCGACAAGAACTAATTCCCTGAAATGAAGAACAAACATGGTTAATGGCACCTGAATCTATTATCCAAGTTGAATCATCATTCTCCACTAGATAAGTCTCTAAAACAAGTAAATCGTATTTACCTTGCTTGACCTTCTTCTTTTCTGCTAAGTATTTGGGACAATTCCTCTTTTAGTGTCCCTCATGGTTGCAATGGAAGCAGATTCCCTTTGTAGCCTTGGCCTTCTTGCCCTTCTAGGCAGTAGTTGGTGGGTTAGCTTTCCCCTTTCCATCTTTCTTCTTTTTCCACTTTTTGGTGTCGGAAGAAGAAGACACGGACTTAGTTCCAAAAGTTCCAAATGTCGAACCTCTGTAGAACTTAGTTCCACTTTTTGCCTATGATATGAGTATCGTACTTGCTCTCTGTTGGGTTTTATGTCCTAAAACTCGTGGTTTATAAACAATAAACTCATTCTATAAATCAACATCTAATCACAAACTACACGAAAGTTGTCCCTTTTTCATGGGGATTAAAGTTGTTATTGAAGTTTGATTCAATAAAGTTGCATTGAATATATGTATTGCTTATTTCATTTTAGAAATAAATCCAATAAACTAAAAGATCCATGACTATTACATAAGTACTTGAACTTTATGTGAAGACATAATCTATAGTATATGAATAAGGTTGGGTACCTTATTCTGGTAACACTATCAGATGCGGCTCACTCTGTAGTTGTTACAAGGAGTTATAAAGTGCTACAGACAAGTGATCCTTATCCGTACATGTAGTGACATGAGGAGTGGGGGTATCCTATGCAATGAGTTTGCACAAGATCGGACCAAGAAATAAGTTACTCTTACTTTATAACACTATTTACTGTTTAAGACTGACTATTTCACAACGATGACCTAGGTAACTTGACCTTAATCCTGAGTTAACTATGAACTCCTGTTTATTCGGGATTATTCTTAGATTTTCATAAGTGAAGGCTGGCTCAACAGCACAGGCTCAATAAGCCTCCCATTTCAGGGGTAAGACTGAGTAGATAGCTAGAGACATAGTGTGTAAGATGGAATTCACTCTTACCCACTTTCAGGGGTAGTAGACA
Organism: Benincasa hispida; assembly: GCF_027475165.1. NCBI lineage: Eukaryota > Viridiplantae > Streptophyta > Magnoliopsida > Cucurbitales > Cucurbitaceae > Benincasa > Benincasa hispida. Next base: position 33,721,816 of record NC_143478.1, read on the forward strand.
GGTTGTTCTCTTAGATGCTGACTTTAAGTCTTGAACAAGGCCCCCCCACCATCTCATTGGCCGAAAGGGACTTGGTTTGATGATTGGGTCACAAACCAATTGTTCATTAGAGAATCAGTGGGACTTAAGGAACAAGAGGTAATTTCGGGGGTAAAATAGCCATTTGACTCATCCGTTATTATAAACAACCTGTGAAGGGTTAAGTTACTAATCATGGTTATATCGAGTGGGCACAATATATCTACAGTGAGAGGGGTGCAGCTCTGGGCTTTAGTGGAGTGACCCAATAGTTAACGAATGAGGGTTAATTCTGTGTAAAGAGTTTAGCCAATTAATATCGGATCATTGGAGCCCATGATCTGTACGTCCACTAGGTCCCCCTACTAGCTCACAAACATATTAGCCTTAGCGTAGCATGATAAGTTGATTTGAAATGTTCAAATTAGAATTAAGGGAATTAGTAATTATATGTGATATAATTACACATTTAATTTTGGAATTAAACAAAGTTGAAGAATCGATTAATATTTAAATATGATTTAAATATTAAATTCATGAATAAGGATTCATGATAGTGAAATTGGTGATTAATTAATTTGATATTTGATATTAAATTAATAATTATTTATTAATTATTAATTTTATTAGAAAAATTAATTATTTAATTAATTTTTTTGTAAAATTAATAAAAACTCAATTTTAATTAAAGAATTGAAATTGAAAAGTTAATTTTTAATTTTAATTTTGGAAAAGTTTCAAAATTGAAATAAAAATTAAAAATTAGGAAAGTGGCAATTTCTCATTTCTTCACCTAGTAGCTCATTCATGGTTCCACTATTTTTACAGCTCAAATTCTCAAGCTTGAGCTCGAATTCATGCAGAAGGTTTGTTGTTTAAATGGCATGCAATATAAACTTCAGTTTTGAAGTGGAAATCGATGATGCATTAAAACGATTTTTGTTGAAAAATCTGTTTGAAGAAAGTTTTCATTCTACTGAAAACCAGAAAACTTTTCTTCTCTATTTCCCTAATTTAAGCTTATTTTGAGTCCCACAACTCAATCTAAGGCACCAAAAGAATAGTAGGGGAGACTTTGTAGTGGTTCACGTCTAAAGGAAGGGAGGATTGCAGCTGGAATTCGTGATTCAAAGGTATCTTCAAAGGTTAGTGTTTAAACTCTCTTTTAGTTTATGAGCATGCTAAATTTGAAGCCAAAACTAATGAATTAGAATGCTTAATGATCCTGTTTTTCTTCGACTGCTTATTTCTGTATTCCAATACCCTCCCCATTCTCTCATTATCCCTCTCTCTCCATCACTTATAGTATAAAAGTTATAAGTTTATTTATATTTCTTTTAATTATATAGTTTTTTTTTTTCATTAGCAAATCATGGAATTATAAGATTTTGTTGTAGTGTCTTATTTGCGTATAGGGTGGAGCCTGTGCTAACCTTCTATAAATTAAATATTTCAAGTTAAAAATTCAGGGATGAGGGCAAAGGTTGATTATAGTGATTTTGGCAAGTATGAGGATCACTTCTTTACTATATGAAGGAATTAGGAGGACAATACAAGTAAAAGTTTTGAATATGATGTTGACATAATTTGCAAAAACAGTCTTTGTTGCTAATGCTATATTTTATCCCATTTCACAGGTCTTTGTTACAAAGTATGAGTTGGACTTGACCTTCCTTGAATTAATAATAGTTTGATTGTGCTCCTAATATCTTCTAATATTATACTTGTTGTTCTTATATTATTGTTTAATCTTACTATTAGATTATAATCCACTAAGCTAGTTGGGAGCTAATCATAAGGTCCCTGAATTGAACCAAAAAGATAAGAATAATTTGTGTTTTAGATTCTACTACAACTTATCGTACATAGCCTAAAAGTTTAGCATTTTTTCCTTTTTTTTTTTTATGTACACCAAAATGGAGTGAGATTCTTGTGGTGGTGGTTGTTAGTTTTTGCTCTTTCTTTCTTTTTCTACTGCTTCTTAGAAATGGGTAAAAGAACCTCTTCAGATACCTATTAAATTTGTATAAGTTTAATTTTATATTATTTTTTGTTTTCAATGTTGGAACACTGGGAGGCTTTAAATTTAAGTTGGAGGAGGTTAGGTAGAAATTGCTACTAAATTAAGAAATTGCTTTCTTAATTTGATTCGATTGCATTATTATATATTGCATTCTTGTTAGCATGTTTCTCTCTCCCTCTTGCTTTTAGAATTCTGTTCACGTCATCATAGTTTCTTTTTTTGCTAGGGATAATTTAATTTAAGGTTTTCTCAATTTAACACATATCAAAGGAACAATTGTTGATGTTCTTCCTCGGTCAAGAGCTGACATTTGTGTCTATGTTTTTTTATTTAATAGGTGTCCATCTATACTTTTTTGTTTAATAGCTAGCTTGTCGTCGTAGTGGTGAAATCGTAGTCATCACGACTGCACTAAAGTCGCTGTCAATTGGGGTTGCAGGAATCACACTCGTGATAAGTCTCTGAGATGAACAAGACCTTTTTGGATGGGATAATATTACAACTAACAAGTGATTTTGGAGAGGACTTTGCATGTATATAGACTCTCAGTGCTTTATTTTATCTTGCGAATCCCCTTCTTCTCTCTTTGTATTTCATTTGCACTTCATTTTCTTTTTCTTTTCAAAATGTCTCTTTTGAATTTATGTGGCAGATTTAAACATGAAAACACACATACTTTTTACACTTTTGAAAGCTCACTCTAAAATTTATATGACACATTAAAACACAATAGCACAAAAACATGTGTTCCATCTCACCAAAACTTGTTTTTTTTTTTTTTTTGCTATCAATATTGGCTGCAAAATTAAAGTGACATATCTATGAGGTGAGCAGGACCTTTTTGGATGGAATAACTTATAGTAAATCGACACACATCTTATTCACAAGTTTGATCTGTAGTAAGTTTTATAGTTTTTTGCCATTCTTATTTTTGTTGTGTCTTAGTTCAATTCTATTTTTTTGAAAATAATGTTGAGAAATGGGTGAGCAAAGGAGAATGTGAAATAATAAAAATTTCTAATTATTCGTCCATGACGAAGGAGAACAATATCCAACACTTGAAGCTGAAATTGAAAATAATGAGCAACACTGGTAACTATTTTGAAGTTCTCCATCTAGAACCAAACCAACTGAACTAATATTTTTTTCATAATAAATCTAACAAAAATAATGCAACCTCCATTTTAAAGAATTGGATTCTTAAAATCACACACAACAACATTATTAGCTAAAACGGGATCTTTTTTCTATGATAGGAATTTGAAACAAAAGAGTATTCATTTGCCTTGTTCGGTCTTTAAGCATGCAACCTAGCTATTAGGTAAAAAGGGCTCAATAATACATTTACTTAAGTATATTTGTAAGGAACGGTTTTCTAAATGTCAAATATGTGAGCTTGTTTTGCAATGCAATATATTTCAACATTTTTTTTTTATTTTTTTTTTTATATATTTCTTGGTTGTGTTTACATGTGTTACTCTTTATATAATGTATTTTATGCATCTTCAAGTACCTAGAATTCTATGTGGTGCTATCTCCTACTTTTTTATAATGACGTGCATCACTTGTCCATTCCGCTTTAGTTCTTGAAAACATTTTGAATTGTTTTTTTCTTTTATATATGGCCTAGACAAATAGAAGAGTAACTTGGTAAAGAGTCATTACAATAATTATCAATTAATTCATCTCTCATAATTTTCTTTTTTACTTAAAGTTCCATTTGGATCTTTCCAACTCTTTCTAAATATTGTAGATTAGTTTTTTTTTTGTAAATCTAAATCAAATTATATTTAATCAATCAAATACTACAACTATGTTTTGATTCTATAACAGTTTAACAATACATGAGATTCATATTGACATTGCAACAATACAGTGTGTAAATCAATTTTAGATAGATTGTTAAGCATTAGTTGGATTATGTTAAGCTCTTAATTGTCATTTTTTCCTTCTATTTGTACATTGAAAGTGCTTTGTGAATGGTATGAACTTATGAATAATACTCAAAATTACTTCTCATATTTTTAGATGTAGTGTCGGTAGTTATTTGTCTTTTTGGAGTTGCTAGTTAAGGTAAGATCTCAGTCTCTCAAATTCATTAACTCCCAAGTGGCCGAAACTCTGGTCAAATTTTTATTTTTTTATTTTTTCTTATTTTTTATAGGTCTTAAGTCATATAAATCTCTCTTGTGGCTTCTAATATTTGCTACAAATTGAGTTATATATGCATTTTTTTAATCTTGGCATTTTATGTTTGAGTTATATCTACAGTTTTTTAATATTATGAATTCGTGTTCGTCATAAGACATTCCCCTCTCTCTCTCTTAAATGAACTTTTTTTTTTTTATGTTCAATGTTTTATTGAGTTGGTTTTATTTGAATGAAATATGAATTATATCTTTCTTCGTCCAGATAATAACATGGGTAAGCGACTTTTATAAATATATGTTTATAATTAATTCTACAATAATATTTGCGAAACAAATTGTAAAATCTAAACAAATGCTATTAACAAGTGCTATTAAAGATCAATTATAGCATTGCTTTTATTATTACAAAAAATGCTATAGAAAGTTCATTAACATTAAAATTCATGCTTTGATGGGGTATAATTTATAGCTTTGTTCCATTATGATAAAAAAAATATTAATAAAAATAAGAGACTTTCAATAACATGTCTAAAATCGCTATAGAAGGTTCTTTATAGCATTTTTTTTTATTGCTATAAAAACTTTTGATGTTACTTTTTCCAATACAATAAACGATTCTATAACATTGAGTTAAAGTTATCATATGTCAACTTTCGATAGCGATATTAATAGATGGACGAATAGATGAAAAAATCGAAATTGTATATTCAACTACTAAAAAATTGATCGCATGAAAAGATGAGATGAACATCGTTCTTCAAATCTTGCAAAATATTGATGAAACTGTGAAAAAAAAAAAGAGAGAATCGTGTGATACATTGATGAAGATGTGAAAAAATATCTTCCCCAAATCTAGCGTCCGATGGTTTGCTTTTACATTTAAAATGAAGGGCATTTTAGAAATAAAAATAAAACGGTAACCAAATCTTCCCCGAATATTCTAAATTTGCAATTAATCTTAGAAAATGCTACATAATTGGTTATTTATACTAAAAATAACACCCACTACAAATTTTCCTTTAATTAATTTATTTTTGTATTTTCTTTAGATAGTGGACATATATTGTTTCTTTTTAAAATATCCAATAATATTAATATTTTAATGACAATGGAGATGGAGAGAGAGTTCATGTGTTTTTCGAACGAACAAGCTAAATTAAATGTATTCAAAAAACTAGCTGCAACAAATCTAATTGTCTCTTCTCACTTCTCAGAATTATTTCATCAGAACAACCAATCTACTGAATGATTTCTTCATTCTTATCCTTTAATTTCTGAACGTTTCTAATATGGACGTATCTATATAATATAAAACAAGGATAGTGAATTGAAAGTAGAAAACCAAGGAAATAAAGCCCAGAGCTGGCTTTCAGACTAACTACACGACATATCTTTGTATATATCAATAGACATTAAAAATAATAATAATAAAGACAATGAATTGAATGAAGAAAAACAAGTCGAGAGCTGACTTCCAGACTATCTACGAGGGGTTATCTAACTTAAAATGAATATGGAACATGTTAATATTCAATAAATTATCATATTTTGTACAGTGGGTAAAAAATGAAAATCCTATTGAGAATCCAAGCTCAGTAATAAAGTTCTCATTCCTATCTCCAATCATTACTTGTTGGTAAATTTTCAACATCAAAGTTAGGGATGGAAAAGCCATACCTGATTTCGCCTAACCCACCCTTTAACTGCCAGGTTTCATTACAGCAGCATCAGCCGTTGTCCAAATGATGATGAAACCTACTCTTTTAAGTTTAAAACATCATCACCAATACTCATTGCAGGAGCATCTTCCATCTTTAATATGATGAAATCGATTTGCATCTCTAACAATGATCTCTCTGCCTGTGGCCATTGAAATATATTTGATTGCAGAGTGACAGTCCCCACAAATTCGTAGATTCTTGAAAACTCTGATGGGTTTCAACTTAGATGTGCTGATGAGACCAAACGCTACTGCTATTTTCTCACTGTGCTGAAACAAATATTTCTCCTTTTGCTCTTCCTCCACATCATGAAGAACAAAATCCAAATTGGGGACGTATCCCAGTTTCCTAATTTTTAAAGACAAGTGCTGAAGTTCATCATATATGTCCTCAGCTTTTGGGTGTGAAGTATCACCAACATAAAACTTGTGTACTTTATTTTCAACCTCTACCCAGCTATAACCTGCTTCTTTGATCAAGTTTTTTTCTTTCATTGCCTTTCTGATATTTGCAACTTCATCCCATTGAGAGGTGGATGCATACAAATTTGATAGCAAGATGTATGCAGCAGGATCATGTGGCTCTTGTTCGATAATCATTTTGGCAGCATGTTTCCCTAGTTCTAGGTTGCCATGAACTCGACAGGCTCCGAGAAATGTTCGCCACACAAGTGCATCAGCTTTGTAAGGCATTGAGTTGATGAACTCAATGGCTTCAGAGAGAGATCCTGAACGACCAAGTATGTCAGCCATACAGGCATAGTGTTCCATCCTTGGAACAACTCCATGCTCCGTATACATTGATTTGAAGTGCTTCCAACCCTCATTAACCAGACCAACGTGGCTACAAGCTGATAAAACAGAAATGTAGGTGACCTCATTTGGTCTAATACCTTCCTCGAGCATCCTGTGGAACAGTTCCAAGGCTTGTGTTGCGAACCCATGTTTTGCAGAACCTGTGATAATTGAAGTCCAAGAGATGACATTTCTGTCTTCCATGTCTTCAAAAACTTGGAAAGCAGATTCAATATTTCCACACCTAGAATACATAGAGATTAAAGCATTGCACACAGATTGATTCGATTTCAAACCCAACTTTATCACCTGAGCATGAATTTGCTCGCCCTTGCCTATTGTTCCGATACTGGCTGCTCCACTCAGAAGGCTAGCAAATGTAAAAGCACTGGCCCCCATCCCTTGATCCTCAATCTCATTGAAAAGTTCAAAAGCTTCCTCAGAATTTAAGTTCTTAGCATATGCATCAATTACCGTGTTATAAGAAATCAAATTCTTCTCAAACAGAATATCAAATGCTTTCCTTGCATCGTCAATTCTACCACATCGTGCATACATGCTAATAAGTGAGTTTGCAACACAATTAACCGATGAAAAACCGAGCTTTACTGCATGAGTAAAAACTTGTTCTCCAATCCGTAGAGCAGCTAAATTTGCACAGGCCTTGAGAGTGCTGGAAAATGTAAAATGGTTAGGTAGAACGTGTGTTAAGATCATCCCACGAAAAAGGTCCAAAGCTTCTTCATCATATCCCCCTTTTTGAACATATCCTGTGATCATTGCAGTCCAAGAGAAGACATTATGATCCAGAATCTGATCAAAAACTTTTCTTGCCGCACACATTGTTCCATCCACAGAGCATTTAGCATACATATTTATTAGACAACAACCCACACAACGATCCAGAGTCAACCCATGTTTTATGGCTTGAGAGTGCAGCTGTTGCCCTACCAATAACAATTCTAGCTTTGCACAAGCGGATATTACACCACTTAATGTGAATCTATCAGGCTCATATCCACTTAATATCATATTTAAAAATAAATCAATAGCTTCTCCTGCGTACCCAAATTGCATGAACCTAGTAATCATCAGTGTCCAGGTAACTGCATTTCTTTCAGGCATTTTCTCAAACACCTTAAAGGCAGAAACCAAATCCCCATGTCCCTTTACAAACATATCAATTAAACCACAACCAACACAAACATCTGATGCAAAATACCCAGTTTTAATAATAAATCCAAAAATACAGTCACCCACCTTTGAAAATTCAGCACTCGAACACGCACGAATTGCAGCCGCAAAGCAATACTCATTTGGGTAATAACCATTTTCGATTATATCAAGAAACGTAAGAAGCGCGTGAAACCCCATATTGTTATTAGCAAAGCAAGACACCATCGCACTCCACGAAATCAAATCCCTACTACTTCCCATGTGCCGAAAAATGGAGGTCGCTTTCTCCCATTGCCCGCTCTTGGAGTACAAGCTAATCAAGGAATTAAGCGTGACAGAGTCGAGGTGGAGGTTCGACTGAGTGAGTTTTTCATGAACCAGTCTACCAAGATCAAAACTACGAGTTCTAATGCATCTTTTGAGGAAAAGAGAATAGGTTTGAAGATCAGGGTGAGATCCTTGGTGCACCATGTGTTCGAGAGTTGAGATTGCTTTGCGAAGGCGGCCATCGTTGATTTCGCGAATCAAACGACCGGTGAGGGGATTAGGGTTTGGAAATGTGGAGAATTGGAGAGAAGGGGATGGGTTTGAAGAAGGGAAGGGAATTTTGAGGGTAGTGGGAAGAGGCAGACTCTGCATCTTCGTGTTCTAACTGAATCAACGGCTGCTCTTTTTCGCGCTTTCTTTGGGATATTTGGACTGGATGTTGCAACGGCCGTTTAGAAGGAAGGGATGAGAGAAAAAAAAAACTACAAAAACTTATGACCATATGTTTGTTTCTTTTTGTACAATTACATTGCTTTGTTGGAATAAAGTATGCTGGATAAATTTGATTTAGATTGTGTTAGATGTCGTCGATGAGAAGTAAAAACACAAAATTCATGAACATCAGTTATTAAAAGATACCAGACTAGGATTTAGGGTCTAAGTACGTGTATGAAATCAATATGCAGTACACATGATCGTACTATTTTTTATTAGTTAGTTAATCACACTTGGAAGTTGAAATAATATAAGCCTGTAATTATTCACTAAGTGTCTGAGTCAATTTTCTTTTCTTTTCTTTTTCTTTTTTTTTCTTTTCTTTTTTTTCTGACAATATGTAGAGTAAGGGATCGAACATCTGGCCTTAAAATTGATAATACAAAATTTATGTCAATTGAGCTATATTATATTAACATTAAATCGATTGTTTAATTAGCTATTTGTGAAAGTTTGAATAACGTTATCATCATATAATTGATAGTAAGTTAGTAACATAGTGTAAAGTATTAATGACAAGCAAAAATAAATATTGAGGTAACAATTCAAGAAATGAAACAAAGTTGATTGAATTAATTAGAAGAATCAAAGACAAACACATATTTGAGTCATTAAAGAAACATGAGCCAACCCAAGCTTAGTTTTCACCCTAAAAATAAACTTCGGCAAAAATTACTATGAATGGAGGATTCTCAATCACACCATATGAACTTAAAGAAATATGTTAAAAAAGAACCATACATGTTGTTCAGATTTATAAACCAAAGGTTACATTAAGTGAAGTCAAATGAAATCAAACTTCATTTAAGGAACAAAGACTACAAGTTATATGGCCCCAGATTAACTATAATTCTCTTGTTTTGCAAGACCAATCTATTCAGCATAAACGGTCTACTTCACTTCAAGACTTAGGGAAGACGATATCCTTTTCAGCTTCAAAACTTCAAATCATTTACCCATATACAAGCTCAATTGTGTAGACGATGCTTAGAGGAACTAGACAATAGTTCAATAGTGTAGATGATACTAAGAAGCACTAAACGATCATTGAGACGATAGTTGAGTGAAACTAGACAATCGTGTAGACGATGGTTGAGAAAGAAAGAATACAAGAAGTTAAGTGGTTCGGCCAAAGGCCTACGTCCACTGTGCAAAAAGGGAGGGTATCTTTATTGCTTCTTCTTTTAATCTTCATTACAGAATGAATGCTCCCTCGCTCTCTTTTCTCTCTCATTCTTTCGCCTTTTTAACGGAAGAAGCTCTTAGTGAGCTGGTGGTTACAACAAACAAAACAGAAAGAAGAAACAACGATAAACTACTACTACTCCTTTGTTTGTCTCAATTCTTTCTGTTACAATCTCCACCTTTTTAAACATCCAGAAAACCTTTCCCTTTTTGCTTGTAGAGCTGATTTTTAAGCTAACATTTTTCAGGTAACTCGAACCCAAGTAGGTCCAAGCAACGACCAAGCTTGCTTTGAGGAACTGTCTTGGTCAACAAATCAGCCACATTATCTAAGGTATGTATTTTTACTACCTCAACTTCCCCTTTCTCAATTTCTTTTCTGATAAAGTGATACTTGATGTCGATATGTTTAGTTCTACTGTGAAACTGTTGATTTTTAGACAAATAGATAGTGCTCTGATTGTCATAAAATATTCTCACTTTCGTTTGTGTAATGCCAAAATCGTTTAGTAATCCCTTTAGCTATAAACCTTCTTTGACAATCTCGGACAGTGCTATAAACTCAACTTCTGTTGTAGATACGACCACAATAGATTGTAGACTTGCTTTCCAACTTATTAGATTGTTTCCCCATAGAAAAACATATCTTGATAGTGAGCGTCTCTTATCTAGATCCTCTGCGTAATCAAAATCTACATAACCATACATTTCATCATTAGAGGGGTCATTCTGTTTGTATAAGATTCAAGCTTCCTTAGATGAACAAAGATACCTTAGTATCCATTTAACTGCTTCCCAACGACGTTTACCAGGGTTAGACATGTATCTACTGACCAAACTTGTAGTATAGGATAAATCTGGTCTTGTAGAAGTCATTTGATACATTAATGATCCCACTGCCTAGGAGTAGGGAACGGCCTTCATATGGTTAATGTGATCCTCATCTGTGCTCTTAGGATTATTAACAGCTGAGAGTTTAAAATGAGGTGCAAGAAGAGTGACAACAGGCTTAACACTATCCATTTTGAACCTCTATAGTACTTTCTTACAATAATCAGCTTGACTTACATACAGTTTGTCTTGCTTTCTATCTCCATTGATTTCAATACCAAGAATCCTCCTAGATTCCCCTAGGTCTTTCATGTCAAACTCTTTCTTTAGAAGAGTCTTGACTTGTCCTAACACTTCCTTGGAGCTTGGAAGTTTCCAGCTAACATGTCATTTACATATAGGAGTAGATACACTGGTCTCTTAAAGCTTTTGGTGTTGGTATACACATACTAGTCATAAGAGCTACTCTTAAATCCCATTTTAGAGATTACCTCATCAAATCTGTCATACCAACACCTAGGTAACTACTTGAGCCCATAGATTGATTTGTTTAGTAGACACACTAAGTCTTCTTCTCCTTTCTTCACATACCCTTAGGATTATTTCATATAGATAGTTTTATTCAACAAGCCATGTAGGAATATTGTCTTCACATCCAATTGGTCTAACTCCAAATCTTTTTTAACAACTAGGGAGACGAGTAGCCTAATGGATGTATGTTTTACAACAAGAGAAAAGACCTCTATATAGTCTATCCCTTCCTTTTGAGTGAACCCCTTTGCAACAAGTCTTACCTTGAATCTAGACTTTTGTACCCTTGGAATTTTTTCTTTAAACATGTATATCCACTTACATGAAATAGGTTTGTACCCTTTAGGTAAATGTACTAATTTTCAGGTATCATTTAGATTAAAATACCTCATTTCATCATTCATGGCCTCTATCCAATGTCTAGCATCAGAGTTGTTAGTAGCTTCTTCAAAACCGGTGGGTTCATTGTTTCTTAGTGAAATGGCAGCACTCAAAGCAACACTAGCATAATCAGATTCTAAATACCTTGCAGGGGACATAATAGTTCTTCTTGTCTTGTCCCTTGCTAAGGAATAGTTCTTTAAGTCTTCTTGTGTCTCTTCTTGTTCACTAGACACAATTTCACTTGTCTCAACAGTGTCTTCACCTCAACTTCTAGGTTCTGAAAAGAAGTAGAAGCTCCCTGTTCATTTTGAGGCTCCACCTCAAACCTTGTACCACTGGTCTTATGCGTAGGTGTAGGTTGTTGTTCGGATAGCATGAACATTTCATTTTCTCTGAACACAACATCCCTACTATTGATACATCTCTTCTCAATAGAATGTCATAACCTATATCCTTTCACTCCAGGTGTAAAACCTAGAAACATGCACTTGACAGCCCTAGGTTTCAGCTTACCTTGGCTTTGATGCACATACCCTACACTCTCAAATATCTTCAAGTGTTCCAACTTGGGAGGCTTTCTTGTCCATCTTTCTTCAGATGTTTTCAACTCAATAGAATGATATGGACATCTATATAGGGTGTAAACTATGTAGGACACTGCCTCTGCCCAATATTTCTCAGGAAAAAGGGCATTTGACAGCTAACATCTCACTCTTTCAAGCACTGTTCTGTCGAGTCTTTCAGGAACTCTGTTTTATTGAGGTGTATACCTCACTGTTTTTGTGCCTTGTGATTCCATTCTCTCTGCAAAACAAGTTAAACTCTTCTCCACAAAACTCTAAACCATTGTCAGTTCTTAAGTATTTAATGTGTTTAGAGGTTTGTTTTTCAATCAAGGTTTTCCATTCTTCAAATCTCCCAAAAACTTCATCTTTTATTTTCAGAAAATAAACCCAACTCTTTCTTGAATAATCATCAACAAAAGAAAGGTAATACCTTGCTTCACTTAGTGAAAGAGAGTGAGTTGGACCCCATAGGTCAGAATGCACATATCTAAGTATTTCATTGGTAGTATGCTGCCCTTTAAGAAAGCCTTGCCTAGTTGCCTTGCCAAGGATGTAATGTTCACAAAACTTCAAACTGTTTCCAACTTCTTTAGGAAGAATCCTCTGTTTAGAAAGAACTTGCAACCTTATCACACTAATATGGGATAGCCTCTTGTGCCAGAGCTCATCCTCTGTAGGATTTTCATCTGTAGCCATCAAAGCTGATTGTGACATCTGCACATCCTTAATGAGATACAAGCCATTTATTTTTGTAGTCACCAACACTACCTTTGAGTCTTTGATTGTCTCAAAAGTACCTCCAACTTCTCTATATTCACAACCAATGGAGTCATACATCCCAATGATAGGAAATTTCTCTTCAAGGTAGGAACATGTCTCACATTCCTGATTAGTTTCACTGTACCATCTTGTAAATAAGTCCCCATGTACCAATAAAACAGTGCTTGTACCAATACCAACTCCCTTATAGGTATTATTATTCCCTATGTAAATAAGTCCTCCATCCCACTTCTTATAGGTACAAAACCACCCTTTAGATGGTGTCATATGGACTGAACAACCAGAATCTATAACCCAACCTTGAGTTTCCATAGAGTTCTGCTCACCACACTCTTTAGTTTCTACCAAGGCATTTGAATACACAAAGGAATTTTCCCCTACAGCTACCTCTATCTGTTTTCTTCCTTTGTTTTGTTGGTTCAGTTTTCTCTTCAAGGTATAATAATCTTTCTTCATGTGTCCAAGTTTATGGCAAAAATAACACTTGATTTTGTTACCCCCATTCTGCTTGCCTTTCCCATTGTTCTTTGTTTTCCTTTTTGAAAACAAACCTTCTTCTCCTTGCTGATCTTTCTTGCTCATCTATAATTCAAGTTCTATAACTCTGATTGTAGAAATAATTGCTTCTGTAGTGATCTTTTCTCTACTGTACTTCATTGCTATTTTAACATCTTTAAACGAGTCTGGTAGGGAGTTTAGTATAATAAAGGCCTCATTTTCTTCCCTAATGTTGTCTCATATTGATCTAAATTCTGATGACAGTCTCTTGAATTCATTCAAATTTTCAGTGAGGGATTTTGCAGCATCCATTTTATATGTGAAAAATTTTTCCCTCAAGAAAGCTTTATTATGAAGATTTTTATTGAGATAAATCTTATTTAATTTGTTCCAAAGATCATAAGTAGTTTGTTGGTCAACTATTTGCCTTAAAACACTATCTATAACATTTAAAACAATGGTTTCATAGGCATTTACCTCTATTATCTCTTTTTATGAATCTGTGAGTGTTTCAAGGTACTTCGTTGGGTCTGTGATGGCCAGAAGTACCTTTTGTTGTCCTAATACTACCTTAATCTTAACTTTCCACAATTCAAAAATCTGTCTTTCCATCAAACTTTTCAATTTCAAACCTAGTTGTAGCCATACTTGAACTTCAAGATTGACTTGTCTGAATCCTTGTATGCAAGAATTCAAATCTTGGATCAGTCTTGAGTTATTTTCTGAGCTCTAATACCACTTGTGACCCCAGATTAACTATAATTCTCTTGTTTTGCAAGACCAATCTATTAAGCATAAATGGTCTACTTCACTTCAAGACTCAGAGAAGACGATATCCTTTCAGCTTCAAAACTTCAATCGTTTACCCATATGCGAGCTCAATCATGTAGATGATACTGAGAGGAACTAGATGATAGTTCAATGGTGTAGACGATACTAAGAAACACTAGACGATCATTGAGACGAGAGTTGAATGGAACTAGACGATCATGTAGACAATGCTAAGTGTAACTAGACAATCGTATAGAAAGAAGATCTTTTCTCTCTCATTCTTTCACCTTTTATATAGGCTCATATTTTCAACGGAAGAAGCTTTTAGTGAGCTCGTAGTTACAACAAACAAAACAGAAAGAAGAAACAATGATAAACTGACTACTACTCCTTTGTTTGTCTCAATTCTTTCTATTATAAGTTACTTCAAATGGAGTTTCATTTACTCTTAGATGGTTAAAAATGTTTGGAATGTTGATGGAAAACAAACAAATTTGAACTTGGGGTGTCTAGTAAATGTATTTTCACTTTTAAAGTTCGTTTATGTGTTTTATAGATTATACTTATTATGGTCATAAAGATGAAATGTTATAACTCTTGAAATGCTTCATAGAATGTCTATGGTTTTATTTTGAGGCTGTATAAAGCAATGTAATTTGTATCGATAAAAAGATTAAAAGAGCTTTTGAGTTTTCTTTTAGTCTTGAGTTTAGTTTTTTTGCAATTTTATGAAGTTTAGGTTGCACGTTTAGAATCATCCAAACTTGACTTGATCAATTATGATTGTGGTGTGGTTTGAAGATCAATGATTGATGGGAGCCACAAGCTTTATCAATCCTTAGTCTATTTAATCATCTAAGGGCCCGTTTGATAATGTTCTTATTTTATGTTTCCTGTTCCTTGTTTCTTATTTATTGTTTCCTCTTTTTTTAGAATAAGAAACAAGAATATGTTTGATAATTATTCATGTTTCCTGTTTCTTGGAGAAAAAAAACAATAACAGAAACTTGTTTGATAAATATTCTTGTTTCTCGTTTCTTGTATTTTTTTTCTTTACATTTTTCCATATTTTATAGTCGAAATATAATCTAATTATATAAAATAAAAAATATACAGCATACATTAAAATATAAAAAAAATAATTATCAAATGCACATAAGTCCTGATTAATAATAATAATATAATTGTTTCTATCATTCCTATGTTGCTAAATTTTGATTTATAATATTATTTCTCACTCAAGTTATTTGTTTTAAACATTAAATGATGTAGATTCAAATTTAACTCAATTATATTATTATGTAAATGTCGTTGTTGTAAAAATACTAAAATGAACGTAAATAAATATCTAGTAAACAAAATTTATATATTGTAAAATTATAACTGGTTTCATATGTAAGAAAAATAAAAAATTCAAATATACAGAGAGAAAAAGGAAAACAATTTGTAAATATTTTGATTTATTTTCCTATATTTGAAAACAACACTATTGAAAATTTGAAATTTGAAAATCTAAATATTTGAAAATAAGAAATTTTTTATATTTGTAAATATTTTGGTTCATTTTCTTATATTTGAAAACAACCATATTGAAAATTTGAAATTATAAATGGTTTCATAGGTAAGAAAAATTAAATTAAAATAGTTCTTGTGTTTTGAATTTTAAATTTTGTAATATGAATTATATATTGTAAATAGATTACTATCTGTGTCTATCATGATACATATAGACACAATTTCTTGTCTACGGTCTATCGCAGATAGACAGTGAAATTTTTTCTATATTTATAAATAGTTTGATTCATTTTCCTATATTTGAAAACAACTTTATTGGAAATTTGAAATTTGAAAATCAATATAATATCTAAATTTAAATGTTTCAAAATTCAAAATTCAAAATTATATTAACATATAGATATAAAAAATAATAAAGACAATAAATAAATAAAGAAGAATTTTTTTTATATTTATAAATATTTTGGTTCATTTTCTTATATTTTAAAATACAAAATAATATATAAATCTAAATAATTTAAAATTTAAAATTACATTCCTATATTTGTAAATATTTTGATTCATTTTCCTATATTTGAAAACAACTCTATTGAAAAATTTGAAATATGAAAATCAAAATAATATCTAAATCTAAATATTTAAAATTTAAAAATTTAAAATTAAATTAATATATAGATATAAAAAAGAATAAAGTACATAAATGCAAATAAAAGAAAGAAATAATGATAGAAATATATAAAAATATATAGAGAGAAAAAGGAAATAAGAAAGAAAGAAAAATAAATAAAAATGCCTCCCCTAAGATTTGATGGCAAAACCATGTAATTAAGAAACATTTTGGGCAAGTCTCTCAACCACTGACCAAGTCTACACATTAATACAATTTAGAAACAACAATACATAAAATAAAAGAGTATCAGAGAAATTAAGTAGTTTCTTAATTTTGATCATTTTTTGGAATGTTTCTCAAATTTTAGGAACAAGAAATCTGAATGGTTATGGTCAATTTCTTAAAAAATGAGAAATGGGAACTTATCAAACGGGCCCTATGATCTATAATCTAACCTATCTTAGGGGTTAATTCCATATTGTTTTGGAATTTTTTAATATTAAATCTAAAGATCTTGTTCCTTAACAATGTTGTTAGATACAATTAGAGATGTCCAATTTTTTCAAGGAGATGGACTCCGTAGGGCCCCGCCCCGAATGAGATGAGGATTCTCCGATTAGGCAGGGAGTGGGGGGAAATTCCCCGTGAGCTAAATAGGGATGAGGACGAGGAATGCATTCCCCGTCCCCATCCCAATTAGCTTCTACATATTTATTTAGTATAGTTATTTAATGTTATGTTATTATTATTATTATTATATAAATATTATACTAAAATTTCAAATTTGATTATTTACTGCGAAAGATAATGAATATGTTTAAATTGAATATTTAAATTTAGATTATATATATGTGAATAATTTGATTTATATTTATTTATTTCTACTACAAAATTGATTAGCTTTTTTAGGCCAAAACTTGAATAATTTATCTTTAAATTAAAACTAACCATAATAACCAACTTAGTGATAAAGTTAATTATTTAATTATAATTTGTTCATATTAGTAATTTAAATTAATTGACTAGAAAAAAAGGTAACGGGAAAAATTTCCCGTGAAGAACCCGATCCCCACAAATTCCCAGCGGGAAATCCCCTCCCCGATTCTCGTGGAGAATTTCATGGGATGAGAAATGACATCTCCGATCCTATCCCACCCTATTTCGTGGACATCTCTAAATACAATTATCCAAAGTTAATTTTAGCACGTTATCTCAAACCAAGAGATGAAGATGTAAAAGGAAAAACGTGTACAAATTTGGTAATTGAAATTGAGGTGACAAAAATTTGGATGTAATTCTAAGTAGGATTGGACGGTGGAGATTCAATGGGAGATTTCCTACAAACAGGGCAAGAAGCATTCAATCGGAGCCATTCATCAATACAACATTCATGGAAACAATGTTGGCAATTGGGTATGGTCTTCACAATTTCTTTGGGCCGGTATTGGGCCAAACAAATTGGGCAAATGTTGTTATTGGGCTTTGGTAGACGTAAGCTTTCGCCCAATACAATTTTTGGGTAGGAAGCAATTGTCGGCCCATCTAGGCCCATAGTAACTGTGCGCCGAGAAAATATGGTCCAATGGCTCGAACTCTGTGTCCTAGATTGACAATTCATTTTGATACAGAAGCAACATAAGAGAACCAAAAAGCAGATGGTAGCAGCTACCACTCCCACTGCTATAGCCACAACATTGGCAGCAACTCTAGGTCTCCCTGACAAAAAGTTAAAACATTTTGTGAACGTTTGTCATGGACAGTTATAATTATCACTAATAGAAATCTATCAACGATAAAATCTATAATTAATAGGAGTCTACCAACGATAAAAATTCATCATTAATATACTTTACTATATTTCCTATTATTCGAGAATGGTATTATAATCCTAAAAGTGCTACCCATTACAACTACCTTTTATTATTATTTTTAAGTTCAACACGTGGGGGGAAGGGTTTGAAATTCATTATTAAGGTATACGCCTTAACTACTTACATATAAAATGAATAAATAAAAATTGTTATGAATATTAAAATGATGTAGATGTTCATAACCTCTATAGGTTGTATTCATTTATTAACCTTCCTATTAATCTTTATAACTTTTTTGTTCTCTTTCTATGTTTAGTTGGTTCTTGTAACCATTATTCTCCCTAAATGTTGTAGAGATGATTTGTAAACACACCTCAATATAAATAATATAATACATATGTTCTCTATTTTTGCTTCTTTGCATCTCTCTTCGTGCTCTTATTATTGTTCTTCTTTTCCCTCCATTTTATTACAAATTGACCGTAACAAGATGGATATTTGTGGTTATAAGAGCCAATTAAAGATCCATGGCTCATTTTCCACCCTGAATAATGGTTGAACTAAGTTACAAGATACGTTACAAGAATATAGAGTAGTAAGATCAGAAAGAAAGAAAGGTTGGACGACGAAAGATGGAAAATTTGAACATTTTGTACCTTGAGAGATGTCTGTACATCGAATTGCATGGCTTGAATTGGGTTTGAGTTCACATTTTCGACCAAGTGATTCACACCTTCCACAATCAGGATTTTCCCATTTTAACAGAAGGTCATCCCACGGCTTCGACGAATAATAAGAAGAAAATGGCACTGAAACAGTTTTAATCATATCACAGTTTGATGAAAGCTCGTCTATAAGCATTGGAGAAGATGAAGCATAAACTTTGTATGAATAGCTACTCAGGCAATAAATTGGATCAATATCCCCATGTGGCAAGTAGTGGGATGAACAATTAAAGAAAGCAAAATTTTGAGTGTTTTTCTTGACAAATGGTGATCCAGAAAGATTAAGAGAGAGAATCTTTTTAGGGAGACAGTTGTCTGGATCATTGATCCTTATTTCTTGATTCTTATAATCTATATCTTGGACACTGAAATCTCCAGAAGGAGGAAGATGAAGCAATGGTTCACCTTTGCCATGGCAGGACAAATCAAAGCCAGGATAGCCACAAGACTTTGGTTGGACATTTGCAATCCTAAAAGGGAATCGAATCGTCTGATAATCGCCAATACAGCGAGAATCAAAGCAAAAATCAGAACTGGTTGCAAGGTTGAAGAAAGAGAACATGAGGAGATGAAGAATCATTTCTTAAGAGGGAACGTTTAATGAGTACAAACATATTGCAAAGTTTCCTATGAATTATTATAGATGGGATATTCTCTTGAAAAATAGAATCCTTGGAATGAGGTCCTACAACCAAATTGCATTAAACTAAGTTTAAAAAGTCAAAAAGACTATTAAATAAAATATGATTGGTAAGAGCCAAGAAGCTCCAAACATGATGTAAGCTTAGCAATTGACAAACATGAAGGAAGAAGTTTTTTAAATCACCGATAAACTTGATAGATTATGATAAGCTTAATTATATTAATATTTTAACTAAGTCTAAAGTAATTCCAGAAACATGTATGGAAAAAGTTGCATTCATAATTTGCAAGCCTTGGGTGAATCAATCAAGCATGGATTTGAGATGAAATTAATGGTAATGGACCAGATCAAAGTGTTTATTTGCAGCAAGTCAACTATAAATGGAGATACAGAACATTAATTAATCAGAACTTATCCTTGAGCTAATTAAATAAATATGCAAGGCACTTAATATATATATATATGTTAATTTTTTTGATGATGTGAGGAATAATGTTCCGATAAAGTAGTCGAATTGATTGAGAAAATTTTCTCCATTTATATATTCTAGATTCAATCAAATATTCGTTGAAATAGGTAGCTAGTAGCTGCACAAAATGATCTAAAATAATATAGAAGAAGAATCAGCAATGAATCATAAAGAATCTAAAATAATAGGCGTTGTTTTAATGGTATGTCATTGATATTCATGTCATTATCAATAAATTACTTTAAAAGACAACGAAGACCATGAAAATATATTAGACATAACAGACCTCTCATCTTTCCACGACTTTAGGTATAAGTTTTTGTCATTTTGTTTTTTGATTCACCCCAAAAGTCACAGGTCAAAGAGACAGACAGTTGTCCTTACTTATAATCTTCACTTTGGTTGCAAGAAAGGTTATATTAAGATTAAGATTAACATGAAACAGGCTAATTTTCAATAAATTGTATTTTATAGAGAGAAAAATAATCCTAGCTTCATAATAAATTTCTGTGTAATTCTCTTTTCTTTTTTATTTGAAGAAAAATAATCCCAATAGCTCAATGGCTATTTTTTCTTTCTTTAACAGACTTCATAACAAACTTGTAATCATATATATATGTGTTACATTCAAATCATTTACAGCTTTTCACTTTTGTTTTGTACAAGATCTGTAAAAGAAGATAGAAAACTTATCTTTGTAGCCTTCAATAAACGAATTAGCTCCATTCCTGTGGATGTAGGCATCACCTTGCCAAACCACGTGTATGTTTGTGTTGATCTCTTCTTCCTCTTCCTCTTTAACCATTTGCATGCTTGCTTCTCTTCTTCACTATGTACGAATCTCACAAAGAACACCAAGAACCTTAGAGAGAAAATAGAGTTTCTGTAAACGAGCTGATAGAGAGTGAAAGGGATATTTGCTTACCAGAGGGTTTTGCTTCAGAGTGCATTGATTTCTCTTCTTATCAAAGACAGTGGTTCTTACCACGTGGAGACAACTGAGCTAAAATTCGTGGCCTCACAAGAGCCTTTCATTCTACCAAACTTTAGTCTTGGATCAGACTTCTCCATCATTTGGGCCTGAAATCAAAAGATAGCCCAACAAAATTAGTATAAGAACAAAGACATTCAAAGATTCCAGTTCTTGAAGAATCAAGATTCAAGATTCACTCTAAAATGGCAGTAGTAAGATTTGAAGTAGAGAAATTTTATGGAAAAGGAGATTTTGGCTTTTGGAAGGCCAAAATTAAAGTCATCCTTGGTTAGCAGAAGGCTCACAAGACCCTTCTTGATCCATCCACTCTCTTAAACACTGTGACAACTCAAGAAAAGGAAGTTGGGAGTTGGCTGCTTATGGTACATTAGTCCTAAACCTAAGTGAGAGTATTTTAAGGCAAGTCCTTGATTAAGAGACAGCCTATAAGATTTAGACAAAATTGGAAGACTTATATGCTACTAAAGATCTTCCTAATAAAATATACCTTAAGGAGAGATATTTCACTTTTAGAATGGATTCATCAAAACCACTTTCTGATAATCTAGATGAGTTCAAAAGAATTGTTGCTGAATTTGAGAATCTTGGGGAGAAAATAGGAGATGAGAATGAGGCTTACGTGCTTCTAAATTCCTTACCAGAATCCTATAGGGAAATTAAAAATGTATTGAAGTAGGGAAGGGACAATAGATCTACTGACGTAATCATCTCTATCCTTAGAATAAAAGAACTTGAGCTGCAAACAGTTAAAAAGGAACAACCAAGTGGTGAAGGGTTGTTTGTGAAGGGAAATTTCAAGTCAAATCAATCAAAGGACAGAAAACAGCAGATTCAGAAGAAAACAAGCCAAAATAGAAAGTTAAATGCAAATATTGTAAAAAGAAGGGGCATTCATTCTCAAGAGAAAGAATCAGAAGAAAGAAAAAGAGTTTAAAGGCAAGCAACTTGAAGCCTTTGTTGTACAAGGCTCCTACATCTACTCTGATGCACTGGCCTTAACACTTGACAAGGCCAATAATGTTAACCCCCTTGGAAAACATGATTGGGTCTTTGATTCAAGATGCACCTACCACATGACACCTATAAGACCCTGGTTTACCACCTACAAAGAAATTGATGGAGAAATGGTTTATATAGGAAACAACCAAGGCTGTAAAATTGAAGGCATTGGCTCTGTCTCTGTGAAACTGAAGGATGAGACTATTAAACTACTCCGAAATATGAGACATGTTCCACTCCTCAAGAGAAACTTAATCTCCTCAGAAATGCTTGATGCAGTTAGGTGTGAGTACAGGGGTAAGGGTGGAACTCTTGAGGTTCTAAAAGACTCAAAGGTGGTCCTTGTTGGGGAGAAAGTCAATAACTTGTTTATGGTCAGAGGTGTTGAGATGATGACAGGGACATATGTTGCCACACCAAATGATATGACAGAAGCTGACATATGGCACAAAAGACTATCTCATATTAGTGCTAAAGGGTTGGAAGTTTTGTCTAAACAGGAAATTCTACCCAAGGGAATTTTAGACAAGCTAACCTTTTGTGAACATTGTGTTTTGGGGAAAGTAACCAGACATAGTTTTACTAAAGCACA
The DNA here is from genome assembly GCF_027475165.1 of Benincasa hispida. NCBI lineage: Eukaryota > Viridiplantae > Streptophyta > Magnoliopsida > Cucurbitales > Cucurbitaceae > Benincasa > Benincasa hispida. The sequence continues at coordinate 33,744,364 of NC_143478.1, forward strand.
ACATTCAACAAAAGCAATTCTTGACTACATCCACTCATATCTATGGGGACCAGCTCCAACACCTAGCCTAAGTGGCTCGAGGTACTTAGTTTCCTTTATAAATGACTTCTCAAGGAAAAATTGGGTTTTCTTTCTTAAATCAAAAGACCAAGTGTTTGAAAATTTTAAAGAATGGAAACTCATGATTGAGAAGCAAACCTCTAAGGAAATTAAATACCTAAGAACAAACAATGGGCTGGAATTTTATAGTGAAGAATTTAATAAATTTTGTAAAGAATCGAGCATAACTAGACACAAGACAGTCAGATATGAATGATCTCTTATTCAAGAGAACTAGTGAGCGGAAGCAAGATCTTTTCAAGCCCATTGTGAAAGAATAAACGCATTCACAAACATACAAGAACAGTATGCATTATAGAGAAAATACAGCATGTTATCTTAACTAAATACAACAGGAATTGAGAGACATACCTTTGAAGAACTCTTCTTCACGTATTCCCTCGATCAACACTAGTTAAGCGTCTCAGCGAAGTCTCAATGATCACGAATGCAAAGCACGAGGAGCAATCGTCTGGAAAAATCTCGCTCTCGTTGCAATCGTCTAGCAAAATCTCACTCTCATTACAAACACAAACTGTCTGATCCTTGAACAGCAACCCTCGACACAACCACTTAGTTACCTTGGTATTCTCGGAGTGAAAATCCAGGAGGTGTGGGCTCTGTGTGAATTTGGTAGAGGGGAGGAGGAAGTATACGATCAAGCTACATGATCGAGTAAGTGGGAGAAAGTTTAGTCTATCGTATAGACTATGGGTACTCAATCGTCTAGCAATCTCTCGCTCTCGTGAGCAATCGTCTAGCCAATCATCTAGCAAAATCTCGCTCTCATGATTAATCGTCTAGCAATCTCTCGCTCTCATGAGCAATCTCCTAGCCAATCGTCTAACAATCTCTCACTCTCGTGAGCAATCGTCTAGTAATCTCTCGCTCTATCGTTTAGTCTCTCACTCGATTGTTTAGTCTCTCGAAAGGTCTATCGTATAGTCTTTCATGAGCGATCGATTAATAATGTGATAATTAAGTGATCCTTCAGAAAATGAAAACTTTTTTCATTTTTTTCTTCAGTTATTAAAACTAAAATTAACTTCCCACTTGCACGGTTAATAGAGAAAATAAATAACCAACTAAAACAGTTATCTCATAATTTTTTTTATTATAAGTAAATATAATAATTAATTTCTCATATTATATTTATAACCTATAGTTTCAATATCACATCATATGTAATATTTAAAACATAGTTCTTTTCTCCTTTATTTAATATAAATCATATTTATATCAATTCCTCCAATTAATGTATCTAATATATCAAATCAGTTACATCACATATAATTGAACCAATTTAATTATATCATATATAATCAAATTCCCTCTTGTTAATTTGAACACCTCAAACTAACCCAAAAATTAATTCTCAACTTGAATCCATTGAGCTACCAAGAGGACCTTATGGACTTGTAGCTTGAAACTCCAATATTATGTGAATAACTGACTAAACTCTTTAATCACGATATTCACCATCCGTTAACTACCGACACTCCACTAAAGACAGACAGCTGCACTTTTTGCATAACAGATATATTTCCGTGTCCATTGGATATAACCAATCAACAGTACGATAACCCTTCACAGATCGCTCGTAAGTACAGCTGGGCCAATTTACCGTTTTGCCCTTGTAGTTACATCTAACTCCTTAAATACCACTGATTTCTCTAATGAACAATACATCATTGTCCTACTATGAGTGAACACCTCTCAGACCATGAGAAAGTGTGTAGCGCCACATTGTTCAAGCCCCAGAATCAACCCTTAAGGGAGCAATCTATCTACTAACCCCTGCTTCAGGGAAGGAGTGAATTTCATCTTGTGTAGCTGAGTTCCCAGCTCCCCAATCAGACGAATCCCCAAAGTAATAAGTTTGAGTCGGCAATCTGGCCACTCACACCCATGCAAATTAAAGGATTGCCCTCATAAGCAGGAGTTCCCAACTCACTCAGGATTAAGGTTATGTTTACCTATGGTCATCCTAGTGAAATGAAAGTCTCTGTCATGAACAACTTTATATAACGAGACTAAATATTTTGTGGTCTGGTCTTATACAACCTCCTTTCTATAGGATACCCCTGGTCGCATGTCTCCACATGGTTAATGCGATGAAATAATGGTGTAGAATGCGATGGTGGAATATGCGTTGTGCATGCAAGTTTTCTTAGCAAGATCCAAGTATAAACCCTACTATGTTGCCTGGCAAGTCCAGGGTCAGACACAGGGACTAAGGAAACAACATGCGACGATGATTTCTGATAATTTTGCGGTGTCAAATAAATCAATGTGTTGGTTGGTATGTTTGTTTAATGTATAGAATCTATGTGGCGGAATTGAGAAAAGAGTCAATAACACGAAAGCACAATGAGTATGCAAGGAAATGGGTTGAGAAGGTTTTTAGCTAACACTTTCTAAGATTGCGTTAACGTTATGCGATCATGCTACAGACATACAACAGCAAGTCATCTCTCAATGAAAATGCTATAGCTCCTAGTTTTAGAACACATGCGATATATGCGATGATATCTATAGGGCTTATGTCTAAGCCTCTATTCTTCTCTATGCGATGATGAATGACACACATATACACAAGGCGACCACATACTATCATAACCTATTTCTAGGGTGCATATGATGCATGTTGACAAACAGAGCTTATCTCTAAGTCTTTATCTCTTGCTTATGCAGATCTAATCTTGCTTTCTCAAGTCTAGATTCTAACCTAGCTCTCTCAAGTCTTAGGTTCTTTCTTTAGACTCTCTCTCGAGTAGCTCTAAAGGGGTGATGGACGCAACATAAGACAAGATGATCGCATGCAATGAAGATCTTAGGTCATGCTAGCTAAGTACTTCTCAACTCATTCGAAAGTTTAGTTACTCATGTGTAATGTAAAGAGAGTGAACAGATGTAAAAATGCAGGTTCCATTCTATAAATGAAATCGAAATACAGAATGTCAATGTGAAATAAAGATAATGAGCCTGGTAGCAATTTCTTGCTTCCCAAGGCTTTCACACTGTTTTTCTCTATTCTACTCAAAGAATATTCTTGCTTTCGCAAGAGTCGACCCTCTCTCTGTTTCCATGCTCTCTGGCACTCTCTCAAGCTAACCAAGACAATCTTCTGGCATCTTCTCTCTTCTCTCGCCTCCGCCCTCTAAGTATAAGGAAACTCTGAACAAAGGCTAACTATCTTCTATATGGCTCAGCTGGAATAAAAATCGAACTCCTTTCACGAAGGTGGCCTTCGGTATTTATAGATCTTTAAGGTGAAAAGTTTTTTCTCTCAAATGATTGCACTGATGGAATGTCATTAATTCTCTGTCTGATGCACCGAATAATTGTCACGGAAAAGTTGAGTGTACTTGCTACAATATGTCGTTAACAACTTGTCAACTAAATTCGGATTCGACTGTCATTAGTTTTCTATCCCATCGTAATTTATTAAGCTTTCACCTTGATGCATTGGCTCTATGCGCCCACCTTCTTGAGCATATCTTCGCGAATGCATATGATCGCATAGCCTTACGGTCGCAATCCCTTAATGCGCTCGGACGCTAAATTCCTTGGATCGCAATTCCGTCTTGTGCCAACGCATTTTCTGCACGAAATACATAAGTTAGCTACTTTAATGCGATGGACGCATGCGATCGCAATGTTCTAAACTTAATGCTTTTGAATACAATTTTATATATTTTTATCATCACAATCCTTCATTATTTTATATATTTGCGCTATAATAACATGCATTTCTACTCGTTATCACACCTCCAAATTTAAAACAATGCTTGTCCTCAAACATAAACTAAAGATTTTCTCTAGAAAGTCAACTGCCTTTTCCTTTGCTAGATTTCTTGAGGTTTCTTATTCAAATCCTATGTACCAAAATCTCCATAATTCCTATTCAGGTATTTTCTTAAAATATTTCTAAAATTTAGGGACCGCAAGTTTAACCTTCAAAAAGACTTTACTTGTTTCCAGGGCATCGCATAATTTATTTCATAAAAAAAACTTTTTCAACTGGGGTGTTTTCAAATGATTTTTTATCCTTTCGTATTTTATATATTCTTTCTATGACCTTGTACTGATCCAAGTGCCTAGCCTTCGTTTTAGCTTGTCCCCACGGGTGTCATGCGAGTATCCAACTACGAGCAAGGTGTTTTTTTCTCAATCTAAACTCGTGCCCATTTGGCAGCGGAGATGCGTTCATTTTATTTATGCATTGATCACGATTCCTACCTTTGTTTTGACTTGCCCCCACTGGTGTCATGCGAACATCCAACTACAAGTAGGATCCGATCGCAACGTTGTGATTTTTTTTTTTTTTTTGTAATGCCTAAAAATAGCAAGGTTGAAAATGAATATCGCACCCCCAAATTTAAACGCAGCAAAGTTCTCATTGTTGAAAGATTGAAAGAATTCATGCGATGCTCTTAGGAAGTTTCGTAAAAGTCAGCTTGAAAGAAAGCTGGTAGACCACTAACTTTTAGAAATATTTCATGAATCGACTGTCCTAGAATTAAGTTGACTCTAGTACATATGAAAAATAGAGGCATGCGTTTCATCATTGAAATCATAATTGGCAAAGAAAAATAATGCGGTGACTTACTAAATTAATCAATGTGTAATGATTGCACCAACTAAAGAGGATGCAATGATAAAATTATCAAAGTTAAAATGAGATGCGATAGTGCAAAATTTAGAATAAAGTCAAGGAAAGATACAACCCTCAAATTTGCTCTGTCGCTCGCATTATTTATGATCTCATCTTTCTTTGCGGCAAGCCTATTTCTGCGATTACGGTGGCTAAAATAACTAGTCGCATCTTTCGTGATCGTGGAGCTCCCCTGCAATCGTTCACCATGCTTTTTACGAAGAAAACATCAAGAGGGTAAAAAATATAAACGAAAGAGTGATCAAAATCGTTCACCACGATCGTTCACTACAATCGTATCCTTCTCTCTTTCTCTCTCTCTTTGTAGATAACAAGTAAAAAGGATATAGAAATGATAACGGATATAAAGAAGTAGAATTGAGTTCATGAATTGAAGATTTCAAAGGATCAAAACGACTGCGTCCCTGATGACTTTAAATCACATAACAACATAGGGATCGCTTATTCCTTTCAATCTGAGCCTTTTACGTCTAAGGCAACTTTCTTTTCTTTTCTTGATCTTCTAGGATCTTGATTGCCTCAATCTAGAGCTTTTTCCCATTAACGTTCATCACGATTCCTCCCTTGAGCACATCGATTTGAGCACGACCGGTCGATAGGAATGGTCTTCCTAATATGATGGGTGCATCTTCGTCTGCTTTATGGTCCAAAATGATGAAGTCTACCGGTAAAATGAATTTTTCAATTGATACCGTGACATCCTTAAACTCTCCCTCGGGGTGTACTCGGGATCTGTCCGCGAGCAGGAGAGTCTCCATCGTGGGCGTTAGTTTTCCCATATTCAATCGTTTGAAAATTGACGCGGCATTAAGTGTATACTCGCCCCAAGATCGCATAGTGCTTGACCAATGTAGACCCCTCCAATTGAGCAGAGTATCATGAAGCTTCCTGGGTCGTACATTTTTTGTGGGATAATAGTATTTAACCTTTGCGTTACTACCACTGTAGCGATCTATTTCTTTTTCAATCTTTGTGGGACTAGTGGTAGTTGCACTTCTTCTGCTTCGTGTTCTATAGGCTTAAAGATGGACGCAACTTTTGGGTTCATTTTCTCGGGCTCTTCTAAATCATATGTCAATGGGCTCTTGATTTTCACCGCATTCAGGTTGGTCCTAGTGGATTCCTCCCCTTCTTCCGCTGTCGTTTTTTCACTTAGCAAGGAGACTGCTAGGCATTGTTCCTTTCTTGTACCCTCAGAGTTGTGAGGGAGCTCAATTGAGTTTGGCAACGCTCCTTGCGGTCTATTTTGAGCTCGCCCGCAATCTGTCCTATTTGAATTTAAAGATTGCAGATAGATATCGCTTGACTCTGGAGTACTATTTCATTTTTCTCAATATATTGCTTCAGTAAGCTCTCCAGAGATGAAGATCGCAGCGTCTATGAACTACTGGCCTGATTTTACATTTGACCGTTCATTCGCGGGAAAAATCTTGGCGGCCCTTCCTTTTGTACCATTGGTTGAAAACTTTGTTGTTTATTTTTTCACGCAAAGTTAGGGTGGTTTCTCCACCCGGGGTTGTACGTATCAGAGAAAGGGTTATTCTTTATGAAGCATGCTGACTGCGGACTCCTTGGGCATTCTTCAATCGGATGTGCTTCTCCACAGATGACACAACTCGTGGTCGTTTGAGTGATTACGTTGACCTGCCCTTTATGCGTTCCCGTGCTATTGATTATGATGTCGTGTATTAGATTCATCATCGCATTCATTTAGGTTTGTAGGGATGCGATGACCCCATTATTTACGTCACTACCTTTAATTCTTAGTCATTGATCGCTTTCTCTCCAGTCTTCATGATTTTTTTAAATGTGATCAAGTATATTTTTCGTCTCATTATATGTCTTATCGAGCAGACCACCAGCTGTTGCCGCATTGGCAGCCATCAACGATGTAGAGTTCAAACCGTGGTAGAAAATTTTCAACTATAGACAATCTGGTAAGCCATTATGCGGGCAAGCTCTTACCAGCCTCTTAAACCTCGCCCAAGCATCACTGAGCAATTCGTTGATATCCTATTCAAAATTGGTAATCAGCTTCCTCCTTCTGGCGTTTTCTGTCGGAGGGAAGTACTTCTTCATGAACTTCTCCACTACTTGTTCCCATGATGTAATCTCCCCTGGTTCGAGAGAATACGTCCATTTTTGTGTTTGGTCACATAACAAAAATGGGAACAGTGTTAATCGAACCTCCTCAGCGGAGATGTTTGGGAAAACAAACGTATTGCAGATCTCAATAAAACTACGGAGGTGAGCGTGCAGATCCTCGCCACGCCTATCGCCAAACTGTCCAGCAGTTTGAATCATCTACAGCATCATCGATTTTATTTCAAATCTCGATCCGTCAAGAGTTGGCCTCATGATTTCTGGTGAGAAATCATAAAGATTGGGCGACGCATAATCCCAGATGCGCTTATTACTATCGTTGGCCAAAAGGATGGGATTCGCCATGATATTATTGGCGTTTGGTGCTCTGTCTTCTGGTTGCTCCGCCATGTTTGGACCTTTCTCTTGTTGACGTTGGTGGCTATTTCTTCTTCTTCTTCCAAAAGTTATTTCAATCTTTGGGTCGTAATCGGTCTCAGGATTTTTTCCTTCGCTCATACGATGCCCGCTTCTTCCCTTACCTAAGGAGAAGCAGTGCACAGAGATGGCGAGTCTGCAAAGAAAACCAAAAAGTTACCATTAGCACAATGTATTGACGTAGTCCCCGGCAACGACGCAAAAAACTTGATGCATGGTTAATGCGATGAAATAATGGTGTAGAATGCGATGGTGGAATATTCATTGTGCACGCAAGTTTTCTTAGCAAGATACAAGTATAAACCCTACTAAGTTGCCTGGTAAGTCTATGGTCGAACATAGGGACTAAGGAAACAGTATGCGATGGTGATTTCTAATACCTTTACGGTGTCAAATAAATCAATGCATTGGATGTTTGTTTAATGTATAAAATCTATGTGGCGGAATTGAGAAAAGAGTCAATAACATGAAAGTACAATGAGTATGCAAGGGAACGAGTTGAGAAGGTTTTTAGCTAACACTTCCTAAGATTGCGTTCACTTTATGCGATCATGCTACATACATACAACAGCAAGTCGTCTCTCAATGCAAATGTTATAGCTCCTAGGTATAGAACGCATGCGATGTATGCGATGATGTCTATAGGGCTTATGTCTAAGCCTCTATTCTTCTCTATGCGATGATGAATGACATACATATACACAAGGCGACCGCATACTATCATAACCTATTTCTAGGGTGCATGCGATGCATGTTGGCAAACAAAGCTTATCTCTAAGTCTCTATCTCTTACTTATGCAGATCTAATCTTGCTTTCTCAAATCTAGATTCTAACCTAGCTCTCTCAAGTTTTAGATTCTTTTTTTAGACTCTCTCTCGAGTAGCTCTAAAGGGGTGATGGACGCAACATAAGACAAGATGATCGCATGTAATGAAGATCTTAAGTCATGCTAGCTAAGTACTTCTCAACCCATTCGAAATTTTAGTTACTCATGCGTAATGTAAAGAGAGTGAACAGATTTAAAAATGCAGGTTCCATTCTATAAATGAAATCGAAATATAGAATGATAATGTGAAATAAAGATAAGGATCCTGGTAGCAATTTTTTGCTTCCTAAGGCTTTTATACTGTTTTTCTCTACTCTGCTCAAAGAATATTCTTGCTTTCGTAAGAGTCGGCCCTCTCTCTATTTTCACGCTTCCTGGTACTCTCTCGAGCTAACAAGGACGATCTTTCAGCATCTTCTCTCTTCTCTTGCCTCCGCCTTCTAAGTATAAGGAAACTATTAACAAAGGCTAACTATCTTCTATATGGTTCAGCTGGAATAAAAACCGAACTCCTTTAACGAAGGTGGCCTTCGGTATTTATAGAGCTTCAAGGTAAAGAGCTTTTTCTCTCAAATGATTTCACTGATGGGATGTCATTAATTCTCTGTCTGATGCACCGAATAATTGTTACCGAAAAGTTGAGTGTACTTGCTATAGTGTGTCATTAACGACATGTCAACTAAATTTGGATTCGACTGTCATCAGCTTTCTGTCCCATCGTGATTTATTAAGCTTTCACCTTGATGCACCGGCTCTATGTGGCCACCTTCTTAAGCAGATCTTCGCGAACGCATATGATCGCATAGCCTTGTGGTCGCAATCTCTTAATGCCCTCGAACGCTAAATTCCTTGGATCGCAATTCCACCTTGTGCCAATGAATTTTCTGCACGAAATACATAAGTTAGCTGTTTTAATGTGATGGACGCATGTGATCGCAATGTTCTAAACTTAATCCTTTTGGACGTAATTTTATATATTTTTATCGTCGCAATCCTTCATTGTTTTATATCTTTGCGCTGTAATAACGTGCATTTCTACCCGTTATCACGCATCACAAATGTTTGTCTATATATGTGTTTACAAACTACAGAACCCTACGAGATTTAGGGCATCAATCCCAACAATCTCCCACTTGTCCTAAAGCGAGTGGGTGTACAAGAAAAATTCAAGTACAAAACAATAAACTAGGGCACTAAGGCCCACTACAAAATCTCCCACTTGCCCTAGTCCAACTGTGGAGGATCCCATAGACCAATGCTCTGTAGGTGGCCCTAAAAAACTGTAGCCATGAGAGCCTTCGTAAATGAGTCAGCAACGTTGTGTTCGAAGATATCTTCGTGATATCACGTCCCCTCGATGCACAATCCCGCGGATGAAATAATACTTCCGCTCTATACGTTTGTCACGTTTGTGACTCCTAGGCTCCCTGGAGTTCGCCACAGCACCACTATTATTACAATAAAGGGTGATGGGCTTAAACATGTCTGGAACAACTTCCAGATCAGTCAGGAACTTCCTGAGCCAAATGGCCTCCTCAGCAGCTTCACAAGCTGCTACATACTCGACCTCTATCGTGGAGTTAGCGATATACCCCTGCTTAGTGCTTTGCCATACTACAGCCCCTCTGTTAAGAGTGAACACTAATTCTGAAGTGGATTTTCGAGAATCCTTACCAGTCTGGAAATCAGAGTCTGTGTATCCAGTAAAGATCAAATCCATAGATCCATACACGTTCATGTAATCCTTCATTCTTCGAAGATACTTGAGAATGTTCTTGACGACAGTCCAGTGACCCTGTCCTGGATTAGACTGATATCTACCGACTATCCCCACAACGTAGCAAATGTCAGGTCTAGTACATAACATCACATACATCAAACTGCCAACGGCAGATGCATAGGGGACCCGTCTCATTTCCTCAACCTCTTGAGGTGTCTTAGGACACTGTTCCTTAGACAATGTAACTCCATGTCAAAAGGCAGTAGGCCCATTTTGGAGTTCTGCATTAAGTACTTAATCAACATCTTGTCAATATACGATGCCTGAGACAACACTAGCATTTTGTTCTTTCGATCTTGAAAGATTTGAATACCAAGAACAAACTGAGCCTCTCCCAAATCTTTCATTTGGAATTGGGTCGCTAGCCAGTTCTTAACTGAAGTCAGTAAGTCTATATCATTCCCAATGAGTAGGATATCGTCTACATACAATACTAGGAAAACTACTGAACTGTTGATGATTTTCTTGTACACACAAGGTTATCAACGTTTTGGTTAAAGCCGTAAGATTTGATCGCAGCATCAAACCTTATGTTCCAAGATTGAGACACCTGTTTCAGCCCATAAATGGATCAATTCAATTTGCAAACCTTTTGCTTTTGAACTTGGGCTATGAATCCCTCGGGCTGCACCATATAAATGGTCTCTTCAAGATTACCCTTCAGAAAGGCAATCTTGACATCTATTTTTCATATCTCATAATCATAATATGAAGCAATGGACAAGAGGATGCGGATAGACTTAAGCATGGCAACAGATGAGAAAGTTTTCTCATAGTCAACTCCCTCCACCTAGGTATAACATTTTGCCACAAGTCTAGCTTGAAGGTTTGCACCTTCCCATCGGCACTTCGTTTCCTCTTGTAGATCCATTTACAACCTATAGGTTTAACCCCATCAGGTTGATCTATAAGATCCTATACTGAGTTGAAGTACATAGACTCCATCTCGAGATCTATGGCTTTGACCCATTCATCCTGGTCAACATCTTCCATTACCTTCTTATAAGACAATGGATCCTCAATCTCGTCATTAGCTACCATAGCCAGGATTTTAGTGAAACCCATACAGCAAACAGGTGGGTTCATAACCCTCCCACTACATCGAGGTTCCCTCAACTCTTGAGGTGGATTTGATCTACAAGATGAACTTCCATCAACAACTCTTGTTGATGTATCAGGCCCTTCAATAACTCTTGTTGAAGATTCAGTAGTTTCGTTGGAAAGTTCACGCAACACGATTTTACTACGTGGACTGTGCTCCCTCATATGATCCTTCTCAAGGAGGGTAGCGTTTGTCGACACAAACATTTTATTTTCCTTAGGATCATAAAAGTAACCCCCTTGTGTACCTTTAGGGTAGCCTACAAATAGGCACAAACCTCGAACGTGGTTCCAGTTTCTTAGGATTAGCCTCAAGCACATGTGTTAGGCAACTCTAGATGCGGAAGTGACGCAAACCAGCTTTACGCCCATTCCACAACTCCAAAGGTGTTCTGGCAACACTCTTAGAAGGAATACAATTGAGGATATAAGTTGCAGTCTCCACTACAAAACCCTAAAACGAGTCCGGTAAGGAAGCTTAACTCATCATCGACTGAACCATGTCCAACAGGGTTCTGTTTCTCCTCTCTGATACACCATTCTACTAAGGTGTACCAAGCTCTGAGAGTTGGGAAACGATTACATGTTCTATCATATAGTTCTGGAACTCAAAATCCAAAAACTCTCCACCCCGATCTAATCGAAGTGTTTTAATCCGTTTATCCAATGCATTTTCAACTTCAGTCTTGAACTCTTTGAATTTTTCAAAGGATTCTGAAATTTGTTGCATCAAATAAACATACCCATACCATGAATAATCATCAGTAAAAGTGATGAAATACTCGTAGCTTCCCCTGGTTCGTATATTCATTGGACCACAAAGGTCTAAATGCAGGCTCTTTGGCTCGATAACCTTTTCCAGTAAAAGGTCTTTTAGTAATCTTGCCTCCAAGGCATGACTCGTGCACAGGTAAAGAATTTTCCTCTAACTTGCTTAGAAGTCCATTCTTCACTAACCTCTCAATCCTATTGAGATTGATGTGCCCTAATCGAAGGTGCCAAAGTTGGGAATTTTCCTTAGGAAAAACCTTAAGTCATTTATTTTGAGTTACGACAGTATTAAACATCTCTATGTTATGAAGGGAATTTTTTGTTAATAGCCTTAGCACATATAAATTGTTTTTTAGTTTTGCTGAACAAATCTCAACACTATCTTTCAAAATAGACACTTTATTCACCGAAAAGTTAAGAGTATATTTACATTCAATCAAACACTTTATAGAAATTAAGTTCCGCTTTAACTTGAAACAGCAAATATATCATTCAAAATGATAAATTTATTATGTAACGTCAACTGGAGCCCTCCCACTACAACAATTGAGACAATGTGCTCGGTACCTACTCGCATCGTCATCTCACCAGTCCCAAGCTACCACCAGGATCTAATCTCCTAAAAAGAAGAAAAAACATGATTACTGGCCACAGAGTCTATAATCCAGGCAGAATCATCATTCTCTACTAAACATGTTTCCAAACCTAGTAAATCATATTTACCTTGTTTTGCCCTGGCCTTAGCCTTCTTCTTCTCCTTTAACTAGCAAGGACAGTTCTGCTTCTAGTGCCCATCCTGGTTGCAATGGAAACATTTTTCTTTTTCAACTGGCGTTGGTCGCTTACCCCGTTGTGCGGCAGGTTGTGGGTTAGCAGGTGCCTTCCTTTTTCCCTTACCACCCTTCTTCTTCTTCCACTTGGTAGTGTTAGAAGTAAAAAGTGCAAACTTAGTTCCTGAGGTCGAACCCCAATGGAACTTCTTAGATGATGAAGCAAATTTTGCCTCACCAACCTTTTTTTCCTTGTTTTTCAACAAGGATTGGAATGTCTGCAACTCGTTAAGGAGAGTTGTAAGGGAATAATCTACTTTGTTCAGCACAACAATGCTGACAAAGTGCGGGAAGCTTTCTGGCAGCGTGTGCAGAATTATACTAACCTAGCTGCCTTCATCGATGTGGGCCATATTCATCTCTGCCACATTGAAGTGGACCATCATGTTTAGCATGTTTTCTCGAATAGATGTACCCTCCTCCATTTTGGAGTTGAAGATGCATTTCAGAGCTTCATGCTTGAATTGTCCAGACGGTTGTCCGAACATTCCCCATAGGGACTCCATGATCTCATGCGCAAAGACCATAGGCTCATGCTTTTTGGCCAAAACATCGTTCAGATTGGCCAAGACGTAAGCTCGGGTCTTCTCATTCACCCATGTCCATTTCTCATATGCCTCCCGAACATTTCAAGCGACCGTTTGAGTGGGAATAGGAGGACAATCCTCCGTAAGGACGAACTTCAGGTCATCAATGATAAGAATGGTATTAATCATGTTTTTCCAACTAGCGTAGTTTTTGTCAGTCAATTTGTCAGCACTTAATAGAGCTAACGTGGTTGTTGCTATTTTAAAGTTGCTGAAAAATATGAACAAACTTAATAAGTCTATACATTACCATTTTTAACTCCAATTTTAGTTTTAGCAAAATAGTTATGATGTACCCTAAGTGAAATCACATCTATTTTTGCAATGATGCCCTAGTGAGGCAGGACAAAAGTCACCGGTGGGATGATCAAGTGCCCTTTCACTAGAATGAGACATTCTCAACCATTAGACAGAAACAACTCTTGTAACTGATTCTAACAGTCACCATTTTTCGGTCCAGAGTTTTTGACCTTTAACAATTCCCCTCATTTTAGGTCCTAGAGTCTCGCCTTAATGCGCCCATCGTAGGAAAAAAGCAGATTAGGACAAGAGACTAAAGCGACCTTATCCTATACAGAAGATCAGATAAAGAGTCGTGCAAAACTGCCATCTTTTAGGGGGACACTCCTAGGGTGTCTCAAGGCGATGCACAAAATGTTATCCAACCTAATGAAAGAGACCGTGGGATATGTTTTCACACGCCATGCTTCTACTTACTATGAACATTCTCTCCATTCACCTTGGTATTGACCTACCCAAATACCATCCTTTAGGGGGACACTCCCAGGGTGCCTCGAGGTCAAGAATAGATCTCACGGTGTGAACATTAGGGAGAAATGTGAAGAGGTTTAAGTGAAGTATCATATACCCCAAGTACCTCCCACTGAATGTTCTACCTAGGGATTCATTAACTTAGACAATCCGGCTACTGATTTTATCTAAGTGTGAGTTTAATTTGCTTAAAAACAACTCTTTCTTTTGATAATTAAACAATTTTGAATCAAGTCCCATTAAACACTTTAACGGACTATCATCAAATTTGCATGCATGCATCAAATCTATCTAATTCACTTTTCCAGGTAGGTTCCCAGGTAGGGGTATTCCGTTTCCGTCAGCTTAAGCACCCCAGCCTAGATAGAACCTGCCTTAGACAAAAGGTCCCTCATAGATAGATTTGGTACATATTTAATCTTTTAGTAATCAATTTAATCCTATTAAACTGATTAAAAGATTAACTTAGGTTTCTAATCTCATTATAACCGTGATCTTATGTCTATCTCCATCAAATTTTAAAACTCTTTTAAAACACAATTCAAGCCTAAATTTGCATGCATGTCTTTCTTATTGATTTTAGTTATAATTTCCATTATAATACTTATAAAAGGAAACAACCAAAATCATCCACATTTCTAAGCTAGACTAGGTATTTATAACTCTTATAAATTTAACTTATGTGTCATGCTTCAAGCAATGTCTATTCATTACTATACTTATAACTCTTATATAAAGAAGTAATAAATTAAGCATACATGCTTCCATACACCCTTATACTATAACATTTATAATATAAAGATGATGCATGAATATGCTTAATGCATGCATAAATATAACTTTTATGTTATATGATGCATGAGCATGTTCTTATGTAATTTAATCATGTAAGCTACTATATCATAACTCTTACAATACAGAGATGATGCATGTCAAATGCATTACCTATGGTGGGATTTAAAACTATATGGCATACTATATGACATATAATTTAAACATACATTTCATGCACATTCACCAAAATTAATGGACCAGGATGATTAGCCTCAAAAAACCAAAAATAAATCTATCTATTACATAAACCATCGAGTAAATTAGTTCAAACAGGTGAACCAAGTCTTAAACCGTCCAGGCGAAGCCTCGCTTTCTGATCGTGTAGCTTTCTTTGTGATCGTCTAGTAAAGTTGGTCAAGTAACCATGATCATGTAGTAACGATCGAGTACCTTTTACTATACGATGAAACATGAAGGTCACTCGATCGTGCAGCGCACTAAGTAAAAAAGCAAGCCTAAACGATCGTATAGACGACCACTATACAATGAAGCATGATCGTCTAGATGATCGAAGAGCAAGCGCTGAGTAACACTTACCGAGTGATCGTGTAGCCAGTGACTATGCGATGAAGCATGCTGGCTTACACGATCGTTTAGTGCGTGCGTCTACCATGCAATGAGTATCCCATACTCAACGATCGTTTACCCCCATCATTTACACGATCGAGTAGCAAATGCAAACCGATTGAGTAAACATTTTACTCGTTCGTTTAGCCCGGGCTACACGATCTAACCAACTCTTAGTATTCTTCTTCCTCGAAGTAAAATACATCTCCATGCTTTGAAGCTTCATCACGAGCGACTCTTACAGACTCAAACTCTTTGCATTATAGACTCGATAGCAAGTTAATATGCCCAAAAACACAAGGGCCCTTACAATTAACTTTGAAATGTAAAAGAAAGCAATAACCATAGGCAATCATCCCAAAAACTCTATTAATTCACATCCACAAAAAAATAATAATAATAATAAATAACACTTAAATATAATGTAGACATGCTTACAACCCACCAAGAATGTAAATGCATTTCAATGCATCAACGGATTTGGAATATCAGAACAACCTGACTCTGATACCAATTGAAGGATCTCTTATTCAAGAGAACTAGTAAACAGAAAAAAGGTCTTTCCAAGCCCATTGTGAAAGAATAAACGCTTTCACAAACATACAAGAACAATTATGCATTATAGAAAAAATTACAACATGCTATCTTAACTAAATACAACAGGAATTGAGAGACATACCTTTGAAGAACTCTTCTTCACGTATTCCCTCGATCTACACTGGTCAAGCATCCCAGTGAAGTCTCAAAGATCACGAACGAAAGACACGAGAAGCAATCATTTGGAAAAATCTCGCTTTCGTTGAAATCGTCTAGCAATTTCTCACTCTCGTGAGCAATCGTCTAGCAAAATCTCACTCTCGTCACAAACACGAACTATCTGATCCTTGAACGACAACCTTTGATACAACCACTCGGTTACCTTGGTATTCTCGGAGTGAGAATCCAAAAGGTGTGCGCTTTATGTGAATTTGGTAGAGGAAAGAAGAAAGTATACGATCAAGCTACACGATCAAGTAAGCGGGAGAAAGGTTTAGTCTATCATATAGACTGTGGGTACTCGAACATCTAGAAATCTCTCGCTCTCATGAGCAATCATCTAGTCAATCGTCTAGCAAAATCTCGCTCTCGTGAGCAATCTTCTAGCAATCTCTCGCTCTCGTGAGGAATCGTCTATGAAGGAACTCTTATCAAATAGTACGTATGAGCGAAAGCAAGATCGTTCCAAATTCATTGTGACAAAAATATCGCATTCACAAACAAACATACAAGTTATGCATTTACAGACAAATTACAGCATGCTTTTCAAACTTAAATAACAAAGGAACGAGAGACATACCTCTTGAAGAACTTTTCTTCCCTTGAACTTTAGCGCTCGCCAGGAACGGAAACTCACGCAGTCGCTGTGATCGCCAAGTCTATCGTCCACCAAATCTCGTTGTCACTCACCACCAAACTGTCTTTTACAGAACAAGTAGCAAGGAGAACACAACCACTCAGTAACCTCCGTATTCTCGGAGTGAGAATCCAGGAGGTGTGGGCTCTGTTGGATTTGGTGAAGGGGAGGAGGAAACTACGATCGTTTACAATGACCAAGCAAGTGGGAGAGGTATGGAGTCTATCGTGCAAACGAATGCTTAATCGTTTAGCAAAAGGTGCACGATCATTTAGTAAAATGGGGCTGATCGTTTAGATCATCGTTTAGGTAAATCGCTCTCGTGCGCGATCGTTTAGAAAATACTATGTGATCGCTTAAGTAATCCACGCGTGTACATGATCGTTTAGTAAAGCTTGAGCTGTCGTGTATGCTCTCGTTTGTTAGAGGATGGTCAATGTACTAATCGTGAAGCGATTATCCGATCCATTGCAAAATGAAAACTATTTTCATTTTATCCTTCAGTTACGAAAATTGAATGAAACCTCCCACTACCACCGTGGAGCGGCTTTTTGCAAAAAGATGAGGGGGTCGTGCGGTTATGGAGAAAAACCACTAACAATTATCTCATAATTGTTTAATTAAAATAAATATGATCATATTATATTTATAACATATAGTTTAATATCACATCATATGCAACAAATAAACCATAGTCCTTTTCTCCTCCACTAGATATAAATCATATTTATATCATTTCCTCCAATTAATGTATCTCATACATCATGTCAACTATATCATATATAATTGACCAGTTTAATCATATCATATATAATCAAACTCTCTCTTGTCAACTTGAACACTTCAAACTGACCCAAAAATTTATTCTCAATTTGAATCCATTGAGCTATCAAAGGGGACCTTATGGACCTGTGGCTTGAAGCTCCAACGGTACGTGGATAGCTGACTAAACTCTTTAGCCACAAGATCCACCATCCGTTAACTGGCAGGCATTCCACTAAAGACTGACAACTACACTCTTCTCACCATAGGTATATTTATGTGTCCATCGGATATAACCAATCAACAGTACGATAACCCTTCACAGATGCTCGTAAGTACAGCTGTGTCAATTTACCGTTTTGCCCCTGTAGTTACATTTAACTCCTTAAGTACCACTGATCCCTCTAATGAACAATACAACATAGTCCTACTATGTGTGGATACCTCTCGGGCCATGAGAAGGTGTGTAGCACCACATCGTTCAAGCCCCAGAATCAGCCCTTAAGGGAGCAATCTATCTACTTACCTCTGCTTCAGGGAATGAGTGAATTCCATCTTGTGTAGATGAGCTCCCAGCTCCCAAATCAGACGAATCCCCAAAGTGGTAGGTTGGCAATCTGGTCACTCACACCCATGCAAATCAAAGGACCGCACTCAAAAGCAGGAGTTCCCAACTCACTCAAGATTGAGGTCATGTTACCCATGGTTATCCTAGTGAAGCGAAGTCTCTGTCATGAACGGCGTTATATAACGAGACTATAACACTTTGTGGTTTGATCTTATACAAACTCCTTTGTATAGGACGCCTCTGCTCGCATGTCTCCACATGAGTGATCAAGATCAGACCATCTGTAGCAAGTCACAACACTTATAACTCTTCTACAAAGCGAGTCGCATCCGTAGTGTTATAAGATAAAGTTTCCCCCCTATATCCATATACTACAAACCATTTTGGTTATCACTTAAGGCATGATCCACCTGTATGTCTCCACATACATGCTTAAGTTATAATGACAATCAGGGATCTTAGTTTATTGATTTGTGGTAAAGCAATTAAAACATCCCATGTTTCATAGACAAAAGTGAAGAAAAATATCATATATTATTACATCACAAGCATTTGTTCAATACATTGTTTACAAACTACAGGACCCAACGAGAGTTTAGGGTATCATCCCCAACAGTTCAGCCAATTGTCTAGCAATCTCTCACTTTCATAAGCAATCGTCTAGAAGTCGTCTAGCAATCTCTCGCTCTATCGTTTAGTCTCTCGCTTGATCGTTTAGTCTCTCAAAAGGGCTATTATATAGTCTCTCATAAGCAATCGATTAGTAATGCAATGTTTAAGCGATCCTTCAAAAAATGAAAACTCTTTTTATTTTTATGCTTCAGTTATTAAAAACTATAATTAACCTCCCACTTGCATGGTTAATGGAGAAAATAAATAACCAACCAAAACAATTATCTCATAATTATTTTTATTATAAATAAATATAATAACTAATTTATCATATTATATTTATAATCTATAGTTTTAATATCACATCATATGTAATATTTAAACCATGGTTCTTTTCTCCTTTATTTAATATAAATCATATTTATATCAATTCCTCCAATTAATGTATCTAATATATCAAATCAATATCACATATAATTGAACCAATTTAATTATATCATATATAATCAAATTCCCTCTTGTTAATTTGAACACTTCAAACTAACCCAAAAATTGATTCTTAACTTGAATCTATTGAGCTACCAAGGGGACCATATGTACCTGTAGCATGAAGCTCCAACGATATGTGAATAACTAACTAAACTCTTTAATCACGATATCCACCATCCGTTAACTGTCGAGCCCTCCATTAAAGACCGACAATTGCACTCTTCGCACTACAGATATATTTTTGTGTCCATTGGATATAACCAATCAACAGTACAATAACCCTTCACAGATCGCTCGTAAGTACAGTTGGGCCAATTTACCGTTTTGCCCTTGTAGTTACATCTAACTCCTTAAATACCACTGATTCTTCTAATGAACAATACATCATAATCCTACTATGAGTAAACATCTCTTAGCCATGAGAAAGTATATGGCGTCACATTGTTCAAGCCCCGGAATCAGCCTTTAAGGGAGCAATCTATCTACTTACCCTTGCTTTGGGGAAGGAGTGAATTCCATCTTGTGTAGTTGAGTTCCCAGCTCCCCAGTCAAATGAATCCTCAAAATGGTAGGTTTAAGTCGGCAATCTGACCACTCGCACCCATGAAAATCAGAGGACTGCCCTCATAGACAAGAGTTCCTAACTCACTCAGGATTAAGGTCATGTTACCTATGATCATCCTAATGAAATGAAAGTCTCTATCATGAATGGCGTTATAAAATGAGACTAAAAAATTCTTGGTCCAGTCTTATACAATCTCCTTTTTATAGGATGCCCTCACTCACATGTCTCCACATGAATAATCAGGATCAAACCATCTGTAGCACTTTACAACACTTGTAATATCTACAAAGCGGGTCGTATTCGTAGTGTCACTAGGATAAGGTTTCCTTGTTTTATCCATATACTATAGACCATTTAGGTTATCACTTAAGGCATGATCCATTTGTATGTCTCCACATACATGCTTAAGTTACAACAATAACCAGGGATCTTAGTTTATTGGTTTGTGGTTAATGCAACTAAAATATCGCATATTTCATAGACAACAGTGAAGAAAATATCTCATATTATTACATCACAAATGTTTGTTCATATTTTTCTTGTTTGGATGCTGAGAGAGAGATGAGAGGTAGAGATGTCCCACTGGACGTGTCAATTTGTTTGCACGAGGTTTCCTGAGAAACGTATTTAGTGGAGTTGAACTTGAGTTGGTGTTGGTATTGATGTTGATGTTGATTTGATGCGATATGATTCCATCTCTAGTATTTGATCCTTTGATTCTCTCTCGGTTGAGTGGATGTGCTTGACTTGAAGAAAAAAGGCACCGAACGTTCTTGAAGTAGAAGTCTTGGAAGAATCTTTGTGTCTTCAAGAGTATTTTGTCTTCTAGGAGTGCAATTTCGGGATCTTGGGAGTCTTCTGCTTGTTGTGAATTCTCTCTAGCCTCTCTAAATGTAGAATTACCAACCGCTTGGAATGAGGAGCTCTTTTATTTATAGGGCTCTCTGATGGGCCTCATGGGTTGGGCCTAGTCTTTAGGCCCAATTAATTGGACTTGGGCCTGACCCTTGAGCCCTATTAATTGAACTTGACCTGACCTTTGAGCCCTATTAATTAGACTTGGGTCAGACCTTTGGGCCCTATTAAATAGATTTGGGCCTATTTTGGCATTTTAGGCCCAAATTAAGCCCACATTTGGGCGTAACTGGACCAACGCCCAAATTATAATATCGAATTGGGTGAAATTAATTTTACTCAACCCAACATTCATGACAAAAACACATGATGTCATCAGAATTCTTCTTCAATTTCAATTTGGGACACATGTCGACTTTTAACTGGTCCCAAATTTGATGATTTTGGCATTTCGTCATTGATTTAATAAATTACGTGGCTATCCATGATTGGTCCAAAATTTCTCCTCCAACGTGTCCATTTTGTCTTGTTCTATTTATATTATTTTAATCATATAATATATTTTTAATTATTAATAGAGATATTCACGGAGTGGGGTGGGACCGGTGATGGCTTTTCCACTCCCCATTTCATTCCTTATCCTTATTAAATTCTCTACGATGATCGAAACGGAATGGAAAATTTGCGAGGATCGGATTCCCTGTGAGGAGTTTTCCTTATTTTCCTTTTAAAAAATAAATTAACATAAATTGCTATTATGAAAAAGTTTTAATTAAATGATTGACTTTTATATGATTAGTTCCACATGAACAATTAGAATTTAAAAACAAATTACTCAAAATTTTCAAGTTAAAGGAAATAATTATCTATCAAATTATTTATAAGCATAATCTAAATTTATTAAAATTCAAATATATTTTTTTGTTTTTACACTAAATCAAAAATATTCATTATTTTGATCAATAAACAATAAATCTTGAAAGTTAACTACAATATTTATATAATAAAAATAAATAACATGACATTATTATAATAAATATAAGAATAAAAATCTAATGGGGTAGGGGCGAAGGACATTCCCTGTCTCCATCCTCATTTAGCCTTCGGAGAATTTTCCTTTTTTATCTACTCCTCCCCCATTCCCTTCCTAAATGGAAATTCTCGCCCCATTCGAGGCAGGTTCCCGTGAAAAAGATGGACATCTCTAGTTATTAATATTTAATTTACAATGATAATTAATTAACTAATTACTCATGAACTAAAAATTCATCCAAAATTATTCTAATCACTTTAACTTAACATCTCTTATACAAAAACTGTATTTTTAAAGTTTTGTAGTTAAGTTATATTTTAAGGTTTACAAAACACATGTAATGCATGTAATATCAAATTTCTGGAACAAAATTGTCAAATTTGAAAATTTTAGAGACAAAAATGCAATCTAACCCAAATTTCAAAAATTTAAAGACCAAAGATGTAATTTTTTCCAAAAAAATAAATAAATAAATAACATTATAAATGCATCACTCTATTATATTAGATTAAAAGTACACCACACTTATTAATATTAAATGCATTACAAAACTCTAGTGCCCAAAAGTCTAAAATTATAAATTATATAAAATTCAAATAAATGAAGCAAAACGATTCTTTGTTAAAATATATATATACACACAAAACTACAAAAATACAAATTCCAAAGACCATAAGATGTCGTTTATAGGTCTTTAGAAAAACCTGAAAAATATTCGGTTAATTTTAAGACCCTACATATTGTTTAAAAAAAAACAAAACAAAACAAAAAAGATGTACTTAAATTTACAAATTTGATAAATTGGCGAAAGATGGAGGGTGCTGGAAGGAAGAATCGGACGGTGGAGATTTAATGAGAGGAGGCATTCTACAAACAGGGCAAGAGGCATTCAATCGCAGCCATTCATCGATACAATCTTGATGGAAGAAATGCTGACATTGGGGAATACTCTTCACAGTCTCTTTGGGCCGATATTCGGACAAGCAAATTGGGCATATATTGTCATTGGGCCTTGGTAGACGCAGGCTTTCGCCCAATACAATTTTTGGATACGAATCGATAGTGGGCCCATCTAGGCCCATTAAAGTGGGCCGAGAAGAGATGACCCAATGGGCCTCAATGCTGGAATTGCGGCCTCGTGTGGAGGATCTTACTCGAGCACAAAAGCAGCATAAGAAGCCCAAAATACACATGCTTGCTGGTACTCCAACTCCAATAGATACCGCATACCGAGCCCCTCTTGGCATCCCTAATAATCATTTAAAATATTTGTCTTATACGTCTTATATTATAATTTATATAATTCCGCAGATAAAACTATTATGATTTACACATATATCTTCAACTAAAATAAAACGAATTATTATAATATATAGCTCTAAATACACTTACGATATGAAAAATATAAATGTATTACCAAATACTTTATTTCTTAATTTAAAATTACTTGAGAAGCTCAAATATCTTCAAAGTGTTTATATAGGAAAAATGATATCATTTAAAAACTTCCTTTTTTGTTTCTCTCTCAAAGCTTTTTTGTGTATCTGTATATATATGTATGTATATATATATATAGATATATACGTATATATTTATGGTAAAAGTTGAACAATCCGTGTCGTTTTGTTTCAAAAAAGTCTAAGTCTATCTTAATGTTTGGTAGATCAACAATCACCAATAACTATATTTTAAAAAAATATTTTATGCTAATTAGAAAAGAATTGAAAACGAGATTATACCTAACCATTTTTAACTACAATAGTGATAGGAAGATTTGAACAACATACATCTTAGTCATTAACACATTTGCATGTGAATACTTACTTTGACGACTTTACCAAACCTTTTTTGTAGTTAATTTTTATCCAATAATCAAATCACAATTTAGTCTAACCCTAGCTATTATAACAATGCTATATTTTTTTTTATTGATTATGTTCTTTAAAAATCTTATAAATTGGAATTATAAGAAAAATGTAGATAATAGACAAGAAACTTTGACTTTTTTCCCTTCTACACTATTAGTTTACGAACTATACAGAGAAATTTTTACAGATAAAAAAAATGTCAAACTATTTACAAAAATAATAAAAAAAATACTGACATTAATAGACTTCAATTAGTGTCTATAAACTTCTATCAATTTTTATCATTGATAAACATTGATCAACTTATATGGATGTTTAACTTCTATCCAAGAAATCAAAATCACCCTATGAACAAAAGAAGAAACGTACCACGTCGAGTTTGAGTACTGTATTTGCATAGAATTTCATTGGTTGAATTGGGTTTAATCCCACAAACTCCCCCATTTGACTCGCACTTTCTACAATTAGGTTTTTTCCACACCAATCGAAGATCATTCCTCAAATCCCATGGAAACAACCCTGAATTCGGCACCGATACAGTCTTCACTAAAACACATCTCGATGACAAAATCTCATTCACAATCGGAGAAGCTGAAGCAAAAACTGTATAAGACAATCCACTAAGGCAAGAAATTGGGTTCAAGTTGAAATCATATGGGATTTCATCACTCCCCGAACAGTTAAAGAAGGTGAAATCTTCGCTGTTTTTAGTTTCAAACGGCGACCCAAAAAGCATAAGAGACAGAATCTTTCGTGGAAGGCAATTGTTTGGATCATTGACCCAAATTTCCTGGTTCTGATAATCTATGTACTCAACAATGAATTCCCCTGAAAAAGGAAGATGGAGAAGGGGTTGACCCGTGGAATGGCATGTCAAGTCAAATCCGGGATACCCACATGATTTGGGCTGTTGATTTTCAATTCTGAAAGGGAATCGAATGGTCTGAAAATCGCCATTGCAGGTGGAGCCAAAACAGAGTTCAGAGGTGGTTGCAAGGTTGAAGAAACAGAGGAAACAGAGGAAACAGAGGAAACAGAGGAAGAGGAGATGAAGAAGCATTTCTTAAAAAGGGTAGAAGGTCATTGCACAACGTTGCTAGTAGTGGATTTATATATTCCGTATAAAAAAATGGAAAGATGTTTCCACACTCATTAACAAATGGAATTAACTAAGCTAAAAAGTCAAATAAAACTATTGAATGAAGTAAGATTGGTAGGCCTAGGTGCCGAGAAATGTCCATCCACACATGATGTGATCTTAAAGGACAAATTGGAAGAAAACAACAAGGAACAAGTCCGAATGTAATTTCTAAACAATGTAACAATGTAGGGAAGGAGTTTATAGTAGGATTTTGGCAAAATATTAGAAGAATAGTTGCTCTACGTCGGAAAGGTCAAGGAAGTGATGGGCTATAAAAGTAACGTCTTTGGTATCAAATTATCCCAACTTGAATCATTTAAAGATTGGTATACTAGCTTGTGTGAGCAGTAGAATGTTTTGTGAGAATACTCTTGTAATCAAGATCGAAAGAGTGAATTATATGTGATTTGTAGTACTTTTTCACACAGAAATTATTTTTGATTCGTGGTTTTTTTATCCATTTTCATATTAATTCTTATATTTCTAGTTTTATTGTTATCCACTTGTTCTATGTTTTTTCTTTTATTGACAATGGTATCTTGAGATTTTTTCCCAATAGTGAGATTCAAACGGTAACAATAAAATCTTTTTTTTATATTTTTGTTTTTTACAAAAATATGAGATAAGATAGGAAGACTAGAACTCCGATTTCAAGGAAGATAATGCATGTCAATTATCACTAATCTGAAAAAATTTTATACTACTCGTTTATTATTTGTCATGATATGAAATGAATTGTTAATTTATTATTTATTTATTTTGTAAACTATACATAATTCTTAACTACTGCTTTTGTGGTAGTATGAAAAATTTTTGGAAAATTTGTATGAATAGCCCCTTTTGAGGGGCCCAAATGAAAGATGGCCCAAGGTTCAAAAAGTCGTTCCTTCTTCTCGCTTCTTCCTTATTATATCTGCAATTTTTTCCTTCATTCAGAGTTTTGCTCTCGCTCCGATTCAAGAAGAAGAAGAATACAGAAGGCAGAAGACAGAGAAATGCAGAAGGCAAAAGGTAGAAGAAGAAGAAGCAAAAGGATTAAAAACAAGTTTGTAGAAAACGTGAAAGAGAAGAAGCGAACATGCGGAGAGCAAGAAACGAGAAAAACGAACGCGGGAGAATGAGTTTTGGAATTTCACATGAGGATCACGTAAGCAAAAGGCCAAAAAAAAAATGCTTTTATTTTCAAAACCAGGTCAAATTTTATTTGGATGACCATTTTTCTAAAATTTTCATATTAACGCAGTGCTGAAAGTTTTCTCAAACTAAATTGTACTCATGTTGGTGATGAAGTGTAACAGTTAAAATCAGGATATGTGATGAAACTGAGGGTGAAATTGGAGGGAAGTACTTTTCCTTTCCTGTTGGGAAGATTATTTGGAGATGGACCTGATGAATGAGTTGCAGAAGGTCCAATGGAAAATAGTGTATGTTAATCAGAAATTGAATAAATATTCAAAGCACTCATAAAGTCAATTATGTGAAAGCTAACATATTTTAATGACATATGAGAGCAAAATGGAAAATTTGAAATAGGTAGCTTGTAGTGTAGCTGCAGAAAACGATCCAATATACAAAACAAAAATCAGTAGAAATCATTAGAAAAATGATGATGTATTTATGTTGTTAGTAGTTAGTACACTAAGTAGAATTTTTCTTTTTACACAATAAACAAATATAGAACCTATCATATCAACTTCCAAATATTGTAAAGCCAGCTCAACCAGAAAAGTACCCTATTGTAAAAAAAGTTAAAAGGTTTGAATTTCACTTCGTTGAACTCAAAATACAATTTAGTAGTATCTATATATCTTTATAATTTAATCAATGTTTTTCTTAATTGAGAACCACTCAAAAAAAAGTATTTTCAATATATGTTTTAAACTATTTTTATCAAAAGAATATAAAATAAAAATGACTTTTTAACGATATGGTAGAGTTGAAACTAAATTGCTATATTTGTATTTTTTTTTCTTTTTTTCTTTTTTGCATTTTGTTGCAACTGCACTGCCCCAACCTAAGTAGCATATGGATCAATATTTTCAGACGTAATAGCAATATATAAAAATTCCAACCTCTGACTTCTGCGTGAGTAAAAGTTTGTGGGTGGAAAATTCTGATATCTAGAATGGGTATATGGAAAGACTTTTAATAGTATGTTGACCGACAAGTGTGATATTAAGATCGCCAACAACCAATAACAATAATCAAAAGATTAAGCCAACTGTACATTATTCATTTTGAGAAAAACAGACCCAACTATCTAAAACTTGAAAGGGGGATTGGGGATTTTAAAAAACACCTATCAACATGATAGTGACAAAATAAAACCACCAAAGTACTACAAATATCACAAACCTCAACTATTATTCAACCCATCGCAGAAACCCAATCCCTCACATGCTGCACACCTTGCTTTTGGGTGCTCCCTCTGGAATTGGCTTTTTATTGGGTAGAAATATCAAATCTTCAGCCAAAAGTATTCAATTTTCCTTTCTCCATTTTTGGGAAGTTTGGACAAAAGCTTTTATCGCCTATGTCATTACTGTATGTCTGCTGCTACTACTACTATCCTGTTGCCTATTGTTATAATCTTGGGAGCCATTCCCAACGCCTTCATAGCCTCCTTCACCTATAATATGGTTCTTATCGTCCTTGCAGAGATACTTGTCCACCTGAGCAGCTGCTTGCCGTCCTTCAGAGATGGCCCAAACCACAAGGGACTGGCCTCGACGGCAATCTCCCGCTGCAAAAACTCCTTCAACACTAGTTGAGAAGCGGCCATACTCAGCCTTGAAGTTAGACCTGTTATCTTTCTCCATGCCCAGCTTCTCTGCTACTGTCTGTAAAAAGCAAAGAAACAACAGCATATGTTCAAGCTAGTGTTGTACAGCATATTCTACCTTCGGTTGACAATAATAAGTCATACATACATGACCAGTGTAAGTAATAATAAAATTACTAACCGATTCGGGCCCCAGAAACCCCATTGCCAGTAAAACAAGATCCGCTTCTATTATTTCCTCGCTGCCTTCCACCTCCTTAAACTGGAACCTTCCATTGGCATCTTTCTCCCACTGAACACGTATTACTTCAAGTCCTTTCACTACACCATTCTCATCTCCAATAAACTGCTTAGTCAAAACCTCGTAGGATCTTGGATCTTTTCCGAATTTGGCAGCTGCTTCCTGGTGCCCATAATCAACTCGGAATATTCTAGGCCACTGCAACTCCACAAAATGGTGGATTTAATAAAATATTTCCCATCAACTAAAGTACTGTAATAATTATATCCACTGCTTATAGTTAGAAAAGCAGGGTGACAGGTAAAGCGTTCGTCCTAACATAAGTTTCCAAAAACGCACATCCTAACATAAGTTTCCAAAAATGCAATATCAGAGGCCGAAAGAAAAAGGCAAACCTGTGGCCAAGGGTTTCCTGGAGCCCTGGTCTGTGGCGGCTGAGGAAGAAGCTCAAGGTTTACGATACTACTGCAACCATGCCTTATAGAGGTTCCTATGCAATCTGTTCCAGTGTCACCACCACCAATGACAACTACCTTCTTGTCCTTTGCAGAAATGTATTTACCATCTTGGAGATTGCTATCAAGCAAGCTCTTTGTGTTTGAATGAAGAAATTCCATGGCAAAATGGACTCCAGTTAGTTCCCGTCCAGGTACAGGAAGGTCCCTGAGACAAATATTACACGGCTTATTTTCCAGGGATTCTTCAAGATGATTGGAGCCGTGTATCAAAACTGGATAGGAATTGAAGAGACTTACCTTGGTTTTGTGGCACCAACAGCCAAAACAAGTGCATCACTTTCAGCACGAAGTTGTTCAAGAGAATATGACAGATCAGTCCCAACATTAGCATTAACAACAAAATTTACACCTTCCTCTGCCATAAGGTTAACCCGCCGTTGAACTACATCCACTTTGTCAGTCTTCATATTTGGAACTCCATACATCATAAGTCCTCCAATTCTGTCAGCTCGTTCATACACAGTTACCTTGTGTCCCATTTTATTTAGCTGGTCGGCTGCAGCCAAGCCAGCTGGTCCACTTCCAACAATAGCTACTCTTTTCCTGCATTCATTAACAAATTCTGTGAAAATTGAATTGAGCGGTCTAAAACAAAATGACCATTTTAATGAAGTCAACTAATATTGCACTAATGAAGAAAAAAACTGAATCTATTCACAAAGTTATCCCATACACAAAGAATTACAGAAAAAACAGCATACCCAGATCTCACGGGAGGAGGCCGTGGAGTCATCCACCCCTCTTCAAAGGCCTTGTCTATGATGGCACATTCAATGTTTTTGATGGACACAGGATTCTCAATAATGCCCAGAACACAAGATCCTTCGCATGGTGCTGGGCAGACACGGCCAGTAAACTCTGGGAAGTTGTTTGTTTCAAGAAGCCGCTCCAGGGCTTCACGCCACCTATTCTGATAAACTAACTCGTTGAATTCAGGAATTTTATTACCAAGAGGGCAACCAGAGTTCTCCTAAAATTATATTTAAAAAAAACGATCAAGGTTAGGAAAAAAGTATATTGTAAAATCTCAGTAAAAGAAAGGGCAGTAATGATCATCACCTGATGGCAAAATGGGGTACCACAATCCATGCATCGAGCTGACTGAGTCTTTAATAGCGGCCCAGGTTTTGATTCTTCCATAACCTCCTTCCAATCTCCCATTCGAACATTAGGATCCCTGTACTTCACTCCCTCACGTTCGTAAGCAATAAAACCTCGATGCTTAACGGCATCAAGTATCTCAGTAGGTCTCTTTGGAGGTTCTCTCTTTTCAACCTTTAGATCCAAAATTCAAGTCAGACCAGTACAGTGCAAGGAGATCAAATTTAACATCAATCAAGAAAAAATGACCACCAAAATAGAAACTAATGAAAAAAGGTCGATGATACTTCTAGAGTGAATTAGTCTATTGGAACTCAAAAATTACCTGTTTAGAATTCCCATTCAAGGAGGCGGCAGCCATTTTCTTGAGCTCCTCAAATGCATCCTTTTCAACTATCTCTGCCTCATCCGACTCCTCGGCATCTTTAGCAGATGGTTCTGAAGCCTCTTTGGCAGCTTCTTGAGCTTTCATGTTTGCAAGAATACGTTTATATTCCTTTGGGAAGACCTTAATAAATCTAGGCAATAGGTTCTCAAAGTTGTCGAGGACTTCTTTAGCTAAATTGCTTGATGTGTGACGCTGATGCTGCTGTATCATCATTTTTAGTGTCAATATATCATCCTCTTCTTCAACTTTATCAAGATCCACAAGCTCTAGATTGCATCGGGATTCAAATTTGCCATCCATATCAAGAACATAAGCAATACCTCCACTCATACCAGCAGCAAAATTTCTTCCAGTTTTCCCAAGAATGACAACAGTGCCACCAGTCATATATTCACATCCATGATCACCAACACCCTCCACAACGGCCTTTGCCCCTGAATTACGTACACAAAACCTTTCTGCTGCCATCCCATTGAAATAGGCCTCACCACTTGTAGCACCATAAAGAGCCACATTACCTATGATTATGTTCTCCTTAGGATCAAACAAACTTCCCTTTGGAGGGTAAACAACAATTTTGCCACCTGATAATCCTTTGCCAACATAGTCATTGCTGTCACCCTCCAGCTCTAGCATTATGCCAGGGCAGAGAAACGCTCCAAGACTCTGCCCAGCACTTCCAGTGAATTTGATATGAATAGTTTCTGAAGGAAGCCCAGCCATGTGGTAACGCTTGGTTACCTCATGGCTTAGCATTGTTCCAACAGCACGGTTAACATTGATGATTGGTGTTTCAATGTACACAGGAATACTCTTTTCTAAAGCAGACTTTGAAAGTGCAATCAGTTTTTTATCCAAAGCCATGTCCAGACCGTGATCTTGTTTCTGCACGCAGTATTGTGCAGCTTCAGGTCGTAGATCAGCAGCAGGTCTAAGAAGCAGAGATAGATCAATATTCTCTAGTTTCTCGTTTTGCCAAGCAATTTCTTTATCAACTTCCAACACATCTGAACGACCAACCATCTGATTGACTTCACGAAATCCAAGCTGGGACATGATCTCCCTCATTTCCTCAGCTACCATGAAGAAAAAGTTGATCACATGTTCAGGTTCTCCTGCAAACTTCTGTCGAAGAACAGGATCTTGAGTAGCAATTCCAACAGGACATGTATTCTTGTGACACTTCCGCATCATGATGCAGCCCATTGTAATAAGAGGTGCAGTGCTGAAGCCAAATTCCTCTGCACCAAGCAAAGCAGCTATAGCCACATCTCTTCCAGTTTTTAGTTGACCATCCGTCTGAAGCACCGTACGACCGCGAAGGTCATTAGCAACCAGAGTTTGGTGAGTTTCAGCCAACCCCAGTTCCCATGGAAGCCCAGCATTCTTGATGCCAGTCCACCTTGATGCACCTGTACCTCCATCATGACCTGAAATTAGTACATGATCTGCATGGCCCTTAACAACTCCACTAGCAATTACACCAACACCTGCTTCAGACACCAACTTCACACTAATCCGAGCAGCTGGGTTTGAATTCTGAAAGCCAACAGGAAAGAAAAACACTCAACAAGTCGGTCATAACAGGTTTGTATCTGAATACTATTGGCTTTGCAAGCTGGTTTACCTTGAGATCATGGATTAACTGAGCAAGATCTTCAATCGAATAGATATCATGATGAGGAGGTGGGCTGATGAGCCCTACCCCAGCTGTAGAATTTCTTGTTTTTGCAATTTCACCAACCACCTTGTGACCAGGAAGTTCGCCACCTTCACCAGGCTTGGCCCCCTGACGCAATCACCAACATTGCATATTAAAATAGAGCAAATTTCAGACAATAAATAGCTACAGTTCTTATTTCACCTCACCACATTCAAATGTAGATATCAATTAAAGTTGCAAAAACACCCAGAGGTGCTTTGCAGACACAGCAACATCTGCCATGAACATAGTTCCATAAAAAAGATGACCTCTGTTCCAATAGGAGTGAAGAGGCAAAAGGAATGCAAATAGGAAAACACGCCAACATGAACCAGATCAACTCTAACAAAATATCAAATGAATACCTGAGCCATTTTAATCTGCAGTTCATCTGCATTGGTGAGATAGTAGCTTGAAACTCCAAACCTCCCACTTGCAACTTGTTTGATAGCACTTCTCTTTGGATTCATTGAACCATCAGGAAGAGGCTCCATTCGAGAAGGTTGCTCACCTCCCTCACCTTCAACAGAAATTATTGTACAAAAAGATCTTCAGCATGTAGCAAAGGTAATGATGCCAACATCTATCACTACAAAACGTTATGTTTGGAAAGGGAAAAGGGAGAGACAGACTCCATATTTGTCTAAAGACCAAAATAACAATAAACTGAAAATTCTAAGACTCCAAAAGAAGGCTGGAAAAATTACAATTACTAGAAAATTCTCCGTTTCCCTTGAAGGAACTTGAGGTGAGAATAGAACACACCTGTGTTTGATTTTCCACCAATTTTGTTCATTGCCATGGCCAAAGTAGTGTGCGCCTCCAGAGAGATTGATCCATAACTCATTGCACCAGTGCAAAACCGCTTAACAATTTCACTAGCAGGCTCCACTTCATCCAAAGGAATACTCGTCCCCATCTCTTTAAATTTCAGGAGTCCTCTCAAATTACATGCTTTATTTAATTCATGGACAAGCTTGGAGTACTCCTTATAGGCATTTACACTATTAGCTCGAGCAGCCTCTTGCAATTTTGCTATGGCAACTGGATCATTTAAGTGAATTTCACCACCTTTCCTCCAATGATAATCCCCAGGGTTTGGTAATGCTACAGCTTCTGCACTACCAGGTGGGAAAGCTCTAGAGGGGAAAGCCATTTCATGCAAATTATGCGCATCACGAGCCAGCGTCTCAAATGTTGCACCCTCAACTCTGCTAGGAGTTCCAGCAAAGCACTTCTCGACCACATCTGATGAAAGACCAAGTGCTTCAAAAATTTGAGCACCTTTATACGAAGCCAAAGTCGATATTCCCATCTTCGCAAGAACTTTCATCATCCCGTAGTTGCTTGCCTTGAAGTACTTTTTGACCAATTCCTCCTTGGTGTGGAATTCCCCACTTGATTTTGCCGGAATTTTTCCATCAATTTGTAATCTCCAGATGGCTTCAATAGCCAGGTAAGGGCAAATAGCATCAGCACCGAACCCCACAAGTGTACAAAAATGGTGAACTTCACGGGGTTCTGCAGATTCTACTATCAAACCAACTTGAGTGCGTTCTAGATTTTTAACTAGATACTGATGGACAGCACCAACAGCTAGAAGCGAGCTTACAGCAATATGATGTTTTGAGAATGCTAGAAAATAAATAGAGAAAATATTATGCAGGTTAGAAGATGCATAACTAAAAGTAGAAAGCATAAATGAGAATGCAAAACACTAGAATACCTCTATCAGAAAGAACAAGTGTAGTATACCCCTCCTTAATTGCTTCATGAGCTTCAGCACAAATCCTATCCAAGGTCTCCTCCAATCCTCTCCTACCAAGGAATTTTGGATATGTGATATCTAAAACTTTACTTCGCCAGCCCCTATAGTTCATCTTTTTTATTGCTTGCATTTCTTCAATGGATAGGAGAGGACCTTTCAATGAGAGACGATGACATTGTTCTTCAGTAGTTTCAGTCAGGTCCCCTTCTGGACCAATCATACATTGCATGGAGGTCACTATCTTCTCTCTGATGGGATCAATGGGAGGATTTGTAACCTGTGCGAACATTTGCTTGAAATACTCAAAGGTGAGCTTTTCTCTGTTGGACATGACAGCTAAGGGAGTATCATTTCCCATGGAACCAAGAGCCTCAACACCATCTTTTGCCATAGGAAGCAGCAACATCTCCAAGGCTTCAGTAGTGTAGCTGCACAAGAAAAGTTCAAATTGAAATTACAGTTTGCCCCAGTACAGGAATGGAATGGGATTAGCTTATGCAGCAACTCAATATACATACCCAAAGGCTTTCAAGGGAGCGAGTAAGCCATGAATGCCCATATTTTCCACCTTCCCATCATCAGCCTACACGTCATAAATGAGTAATGTTTAGGTGAATATAACCAAAGAAAAACTAAGTGTTATTGGCCTCATACTTACCGGCAACGCTCCTGCAATTGCTGGAGAGGTTGTTTCACGTTTATCAATTGAGCCAACGATGTCCTTTAGTTCAATCTTCTGATTTTTAAGCCACTCTCCATAAGGCCTAGCAAGAGAATATTGCCGCTTCAAGGCTTCGTCATCTACAACAACATGATTTTCAAAATCCACCAAAAGCATCATCCCGGGATTGAGCCTTCCTTTCCGTGAAACATCTTCCGGTGCAATGTCTACGACACCAACCTCACTGGCCATTATAACTCGCCCACTGTGAGTTACATAGAAACGACCAGGCCGCAATCCATTGCGATCCAAAGTAGCTCCAAGATAGCGGCCATCAGTAACTACAAAACAATATCACAAATTATCAAAGAAAAATTTCAGAATTCTCTTGTTTAACAAAATTTGAAGTGGTTCAGAAGTATATGTATTATAATGTATTACATGAAATAAGAGCCGGTCCATCCCATGGTTCCATGAGACATGAGAAGTATTCATATAATGCCTTCGTCTGAGGATCCATATTCTTGTCATTTTGCCATGCTTCAGGAATCATCATCATGACAGCCTCTGGAAGACTTCTACCAGCTCTAATTAAAAGCTCTAGAACACCGTCAAAAGCTCCTGTCGGGTGGCAGCACCAAAAGAAAAATAACAATAACAATAAGTAAATAAATCATAGAGAAGTATTATACCTGTACAGTGCATGAAATAAGCAGGCATACAACAATGTAGCAGTTTTTGCAGGTATCAGCACACGCAGATGTATCATGTATGCATGCAAGTGTAAAGAGATGCCATGCAAAAATAGAGGTAGTTCACCTGAATCTGAGGAGCTGGCATCCACAATGGGCAATAGATGTTTTAACTCGTCTTCTGATAGACCGAGTTCCTTACACTTTAGTAAACCTTCACGTGCCTTCATCCTAAGGAACAAAGAAAGTTTTTCTTCAGATTAAACTGATGATGTAGTTCACAAGATATTGAAGGAGAACAAGCGAATGAGCAACTTTCATAAGTCCACTCAGTAAGCATACCAATTCACGTTGCCTCTAAGGGTGTTGATTTCCCCGTTGTGGCCCAAGACACGCATAGGCTGAGCACGATCCCAACTAGGAAAAGTGTTTGTTGAGAACCGGGAGTGTACCTGTACCGATATTTCAAAAACCTAATTTGTCACTCCTTCCTTTGTATCTTTGGGAAAACATAAAGTGAAACAACAAATTACAGGCAGTGATCATCTTCAGTCAACCTTGACGGTGATTTATAACCTAAACTAGACAGTTACAAAACAATTTCTTTTCATATGACTATTGCAAGCAGAATTCTCGACCAACTGATCACAGATGGCTGCCTTGTGTTTCTGTAAATATGATTCACTTGGTAATGAGGTTTCTTACCAAAGTCACCCAACCATCCAATCCAGCATCCAAATTTAACAAGAAATCAAGGGAGTGGAAGAACTTAAGAGATCATTCAAACCTCAATGCCTCAGAAGTCATTCCTCAACCTTGCATCTCTCTTCAGTTACTGGTTGTTCCCATGCTGTTTGTTGGAGTATATGAAGTTAGTGGAGAAGAAGAAAGTGAATGGATAAAATATTTACCAGGGCCATGTAGCTCGTAAACCTTTCATTCCCAAGATCCAGATAATAATCTTTCAACTGTACAGGCTTCAACTGACCTTTGTACACAATAGTCCTACAAAATTATGGCTGTGAATTCATGTTCCTATAATATGATAGTCAAATCTTATAGGAAAAATGATGTGGCCTTTCAGAATCACCTCGAGGAGAGAGAACATATGTAGAAGTCTCTAGCACCACCGTGCTCAAGATTTAGTTCAGCACGAATAGCTACCATTGAAAGCCTCCTTAATATGTACATCTATTTAGAAAAAAACCACAAACACACACAAACAACCACTGGTTCAGATTAAATTTAACCAGATGGATTCATAATTGCACATTAAAGAGTAACTTGACCAAACTACTGATCCCAGCAACCGTAAGTTTCAATTATAATACTGAAATTAGAAAATGGAATGGAAGATCACCTGTTTCTCCAAGTCAACTTTCGACCTTGTACTTGGTGTAAGGAACACTTGCTCAATCACAGGTTCCGTCTGTAAGGCAGACTTCCCCAATCCAGTATGGTCTGTTTGCACAGACCGCCATCCAAGAACAGAATGCCCAAGTGATTCGGCAACCTTACACACAAATAGAGGATTGAACCATCAATATATCACAATCGTACTCAATAGATTACATAGTATAAACTTCACTTAACTAACCAATATTACATTTCTAAACAGGATAGATAAGTCAGATTTTAGATATTACTGGACATTGAGGACAAGACAAAAGAGACAATGATACGCGTTGAGTATGTTGTAGCTCAAAATTTCAAGAATTGACCTGGAAGTTAAGCACAAAATCAAGAGAAAAAGATGACAAGAAAATTCAGTTGCAGAAAAATACCTTCGCAAATACTTTTTTACTTTCTTCTCTACGAGATTCCGATGTGGGCAAGAAAAACATGCCGACGGCATACTGTCCCGCCGGTGGGAGTTCGAAACCATTATCCCTTGCCGCCTGAAAAGAGGCCAACTATCAGTGCCGGTAAGCAAGAATCGAGCACACAAAATCAAGAAGCCTACGAAAAATTTTTAGGTACTTCTTTTGTCTTTGAAGTTTACAACTAATTTCGAGATTAAAAAAAACAGTCGCTAAATACATAAATTTTTCAATAAATGAAAGAGGTTTGAAAAGCCACGTAATACACCATCAAAATACTTATTTATCGTCTAATAATTCATTCATGAAACCATGATTAATCATTATATATGAACAATAGAACGCAAATCAAAATCGAAAAGAAATAATGGGATTTCCTTCAAGAAACCATTTTTTAAACAATCATAAAGGGATGAATCACAGTCGCTAAATTGAAAACGAAATGAAAGAGCAAAAACAAAGCAAAACGAAACGAAAATTCTTGCCTCTTTAAAGAACTCGTGTGGAAGAGCAAGAAGAATCCCAGCTCCATCACCAGTATTTGTTTCACAACCACAAGCACCTCTATGTGACATACGAACCAACATTTCCAAAGCATCTGTAATCTGCAAAAAGCAAAAACACCCAAATTAAACCCATAAAGAATCTTTAAATTAACATACCCCATATATGTCCATGCTAGACAAAAAAAAAAAATCCAAACTAAACGTTAAGGAGGAATCCAACCCTAACATGATATTTCCATACATATAAAAATAAATAAATAAATAACCCATTTACAAGAAAGAATTTGATGAAACTAACCGTTTTCCGGTTGGTTTCGCCGGATAATTCAGCAACAAACCCAACTCCACAGGAGTCCTTATCGAATGAAGGATCATAAAGGCCAAGAGGTTTCTCAGGCACAGCCGACAGACCCGACCGTACAACAAGTCGGAGCTTCGGTGACCGACCAGGACCATCCAAATGCCAGAACTGGACTCTTCCGGATCCCGGAGCCCTCAGACGGGCTCCAAAAAACTTCTTCTCCGACACATTTAACAACCTCGATGCTCCCTTCGAAGCAGAGCATCGAGCAGCTCTGGCTCCAAGACGAGCTTTAGGGTTAACATTCAATTGAGTTTTAACAGAGGTATTATCAAATGTGGAAGGAGCAGCCGGAAGTTTAAGAAGAGAACCAGGTTTGGCCAGCATTGTAAAATCACAAAGGAGATTAATACCACAAATGAACTCTCGGAATAGAATTCCCACGTCGTACACGGGCAACTCAGCGGATCTGAAGGTTAATATATGAACAAACACAACGCTTACGGCTCAAAATTACAGAAAAACAAAATGGTTGTTCAGGATTTATCAGCGAAAAACAGAGTATTATCTCAATTGAGAGATTAAAGACAGAGAATATGAAGAGAAACAAGAAGTATGATTTAAATAATATATTGAGCACGTTTAGCCGAAAAATCTTGAAGATATATTCAAATCTGGAAACTAGAAAATAGAAAAAATCTCCTTATGACCAGGAAATTTAAGAGAAGGAGGTTTAAACAACAAATTTTACCGATAAATCAGTACGGATACAGGAAAAACAAAAAAAAAAAAAAAAAAAAAAAAAAAGAAGAAGAGAGAATCGGCGAATCGGCGAATCGCACAGCAGAAGAAACGACCGATAAATTAGCAGCAGCTCTGCTATTAGGTTTCTTATTTCTTCTTTACATTAAGGAAGCAGATGAGTGAGGATTTATAGAAACCCAACAATGAAACCAGATGAGAGTTAAAAGGTCTTGGAGAGAGAGTTTGTGGGGACCACGAGAACCCAAGGCAGGGAACCGATGGCTATTTTCGTCATTTAACTCACTATTATTTTTTTTTATTTTTACCATACAAAGTGACAGCTCAGATTTCTCTTCATATTCCACGTGGATCTTGGACTATGCGGCACGCTACAGCCGCTTCCGGTGGACCCCACTCCTAGATAAAATCATAAAACTTTTATCATAATCATAAAAATAATCCCCGACGGTTGTTTTCTTTTTCTTCTTTTCTTGCCGTCTTATGTCACCGTTTTGATACCACGTAGGCTCGGACCCGAACCTACACATGCGACTGGAAAAGATTAATTTTTTAAAAAAAAAAAAAAAAGTAATATGACACTGTAAAATTAGAAGACGTATTCTGACATGGAATATTTGTTTTGATTACTCTGTTTATTTTAAATAAAATGGAAGTAAATTACACCAATTACCAATATAATTTATATATATTTTTTTTAATTTTCATTGGAAATGAAAGAGACCAATTAGGGTATTTGAGTCATTTTAGCTTCCCGACCTGCCACTCTAGTGGTTTCAATTCCCTGACTATATTCTTCACGGCTATCTGATTTTATTTTTTTTAGAAAAAATATTTGATTTCGTGGGCTGTTGATTTATGGTTAAGTAACAAATTACATTGATTAAATTTGTAATTTAACAAATCAAATTTTTCATTTAATGACTTACCAAAAATAATTATAAAGAAGAGTGATTATTTTATATGATAAGACTATTTAAAATATTTTTGAATATAGTAGGACACTGGTAAAAATTTATCTATGTTAATGTATATGACTCTCTATCACGATAAAGAGTGACATTTTGCTATATTTATAAATACATTGACTCATTTTTTATGTTTGAAAACAACCCCTATAAATAACAATTAATTTTGATCGAAGGGTAAATAGAAATTGCTGTTTTTAGGGAAATTATTTTAAATGACACTATTGAAAATATTTACAAACAATAGTAAAATATCGTATTTATATGTACGATGAAATATAGATGAAATTTTACTATATTTATAAATATTATGATTTATTTTTCTATACTTGAAAACAATCATTTTTTTACTATCATGAGAATAGAATATATCAGTTTAAAACTTACATTAGTTACTTCGAATATAGGAATCTTTTCATTTTCTTTGTGATATTTCAAAGTCAAATATCAAATAAATTTTCAATTCAATTTTGTAGTTTTGGCAATTTATTCCAATTGGTACTCTGTTGTCCCTTTTGAAAACTGATTAACTGTTAGGTTCGCGAGGGGGAAAAAGATTTACGTGAATCTTATATTAGTTTTCAAATACATGTAATTTGAAATTAGAAACTTCAAAGTAGAGAAAATGCAAATTCTTTTTTCCATTTTTACAATTGAAAAATGGGTAGGGGACAAAAAAGAAAAAGAATTGGTAGGTGGGGGTAAAATGGTAAATAAGAAGGGTGTTGGTTGGTGTATAATGTAAACGAAAAATGAAAAGTTAAATAAATATTTTTTAAAAAATAAATATAAAAAGAAGAAAGGAGGGAGGGACGCGGCCAATGGTATTTAGGAGAAAAGGCCGCCACCGGAATTTACGCGGCCAATAGTTAGTGAATCTTCTCGATGAATATTTAAGTTTTTCATTTAACATCACATTACACCAACAAATAATACATTTATGTATGACGACTTTTATATCCAAATATTATAATCTAAGTGACATAAATTTCTTTTATTTAAAAATAATAATATACGTTAATCAATATTTTACTTAATTTGTCAATGTCTATGACATGTTTGAACTATTATTTTAATTACAAAATTAATATACATGTACTACTCGAAACAACTTCAATGATTAAATTAGATGTATGAAAATTGTTTTTGTGATAACACAAATAATAATCATAAATATGTAGAGTGAGAGAATCAAACATTTTACGATAATACAAAGCTTATTTTGACAAATAAACATATAGTTAAGATTAAGAAGTATACGGTTAATTCACTATTACGAAGAACGTTTTTTTAATTCATACTAAGGATTGCAGATACAATACACTACCTAAAGTCATCGTTATAAATTAATGTAGGAGAACGTCATGCATGAGATATTTTTACCATGTGCTCACCCGAAAGGAACTACTATTAAATAAAATTATATATTATGTTGATCAAATCCAATTTCGACTCTTCGCATCTCAACATTACAGTCCAAGTGACATATATAAGTTTCTTTTGTTTATAAAATATTTTACTCAATTTGTCGATGTCTAGTGCGTGTATGAATTATATATTATTCAAAGTTGTTATGCAGGTACTAGTTGAAGTTGCTTCAATAACTAAATCAGGTGTATGAAGACAATGTCTTGGTATGATAACATTAATTTAATCATACTTTTCAACTAAAATATATTTAATGTCAAAAAGTATTTGTTCACGTTCGGTATAAAGAATTGTATCCATGTTATAAATTATTAAGGGAGGACATCATACATTAGATATTTGGAAAATTTTTATTAAACAAAGTTAAAGTTAAGTAATGACGTGTGTCTTGTTTCTAATGTCAAATTAAATTGCATCAACAATATGCATAGAGTTGGCTTAGTATACATTGCCGTGTCAAAAGGAAAAATAATGGTTTAAATATATTACTTTGGTTCCATTTTTTTTCAAAATATTTATTTTGGTCTCTGTACCTTCAAATTTGGTTCATTTTGGTCTATATACTTTTAAAATATTTATTTTTTTACTTAAATTTTCAACATTTGTTCATCTTAGTCATTGAACTTTCAACAAGAGACCACTTTGATGGTAAAAAATGATATAAAAATGAAAATAAAGAGACCCAAAATTGTCATTTTTAAAAATATAATGACCAAATGCTCAAATTTTAAAAATATAAAATTAAGATGAACATTTTGAAATTACTTGGACCAAAATAAATCAAAGTTCAAAATGAATATTTTGAAAATACAAGGAGTCAAGGACCAAAATGATCCAAAACGAAAAGAACAGAAACCAAAAAAATATATATATTTATAGTGATGACAATGAGATTATATAAATTCTAAAAAATAATAAATAAAAAGGGTATTTTCAAAAATAGAAAAATAAGAGAAAGTATTTACACAAAATAGAAAATTTTTAATATTCTTTGATAGAAATGGATAAAAGTCTACCATTGTCTATCAATATTTATCAATACTTTTTTTACTATTTTGGTAAATAGTTTGACATTTTTGTAAAAATTTATGTAAATAAAAACATAGTAAATATGTATTTTGCAGTGATGTGGGAAAATAATGATATAGACGTGGATGAAATTGGATTTTTTTTTAAAAAAAAAAAAAAGAATTGCAGTAGAGAGAGAAAGGAGGTGAGAGAGAGAAATAAAGATTGTGATATTATACCCAACTTGGTGACTTAGGGAGTCGGCATCAGAAGAAGGGGGAGAGAGAAGGAGAAGCAAAGAGGCACTTTTCTTGCAAA
Source organism: Benincasa hispida (assembly GCF_027475165.1). Taxonomy (NCBI): domain Eukaryota; kingdom Viridiplantae; phylum Streptophyta; class Magnoliopsida; order Cucurbitales; family Cucurbitaceae; genus Benincasa; species Benincasa hispida. The sequence goes on from NC_143478.1 coordinate 33,785,979, forward strand.
TAAAGTTATAAGGACTTCCGATTATCAATCTCTAGATACGTACGGATAAGACAAAATATTGTCTGTTATGATTACTTATATTATTATTATTATTATCCATCCAAAATTATTTATTGATATAGTGTACAATAACCTTGTATTTATATAAATGTGTTTCCAACTTTTTTTTCCCAACATTAGATCGAATAATGCAAGTCAATTTTAATATTATACTTTCGTTTTTATCTAATTGAAGTCTACATTTGATAGAGTAACTAGTCAAATTAGTATTCTTTTCAAATCTAATATAAAACTATTTACAAACTAGTTAACAAAATTATATATATATATATATCAACAATAAATTAAAGTATTTTTTAAGGGAAAAAGGTCCAAAGAATACTCAATCATCAAGTTATTCAAATATAGTATTCACTAAAAATAACATTTCAAAAAAATTGTGTTACAATGCTAGTTTAGGATATCTAATCCATTCCAAGTCCAACTCGCCCAACAAACACATTCCAAATATGATTATTTTTTAAGTTTTTTTTTTCTAAACAATAATATATTGAATTTTTTTATTGATTAAAGGATAATTATTTGATAGACCGTGATATTTTTTACTATATTTATAAATAAGTTGGCTCATTTTTTTATATTTAATAACAATCATTGATTAAACATAACTTATAGATAACTATTAGTCATATCCAAATATTCATGTCACGTTCTAAAACTATTGATACTTTTTGATTATTCAATTTCACACGTGAAATTATTACATTTATCATACATCTTATCCTTCCCAAAATAATTATATTTTTCCATAAAAATACAAGTCACAGATCTTATCAACTATTTTTTTCAAAATGTTTGTGACTAAAAATTAAAGGTTTCAAATCAAAAGGGATGTTGAAATGAAAGGAGCTTGACTTTGAGTATATTTTTCTTAAAGTTAATAGTTTGTAGGTAGGACTAGATTAAAAAAGTAAATCCATTTTCAATACGTAACAAAATGAGCAATAAAAATACATTGATTTTGACACTACAAAAAATAACAGATACTATAGCCAACGAAAAAAACTATAATAGACCTTAAATAAAGAGAAATTAAATGTAATTTTAATTCCCTCAAACCTACCAGTTGGCTTATTTAACAAGCAAATAATTTTAATAAATAGTTTCTAATATCAGGTAGATTAATTTTAATTTCAAATGGATAAAAAAAGGAAAATGATATGATGGGATATGATTTTGATGTATGATGTCCATGTATCTTTGTATGATATGAGTCAATTATGTCCAACAGTATTTAAATAATAAAATGTGAAAATAGGCCTACCAAATGGGACCCTTTGGGTTTCAATGATGTCTTTGGTTGAGAAAATTATTAAGCATGGGTTTGAAAAGTAAGCCTAGAGATTGATTTCTCAACACTGGTAGTTGGAAATGAAAAGACTTTTATGTTGCCTTTGAACATACTATTTTGTGTTGGGTCATGGGTAAAAGCTAATGATTTTTGCTTCACAACAAATTTTTAACCCCTCTTATAAATTGACTCTTATTATTTATTAAAATATTATTTTTATCATTATAAATTAAGATTTGTTCAATTTTAATTCATGGACTCCCTCAAATGTTAATTTTAGTTATGATCAATAATAATTTATTGTTTACTTCTTAATAACTTTTCATTATCTACTAGTCCATAACATATTTGATGCACGTGAAATTTATGGTCTAGTTATAGTTTTATTTTAGTACATACAAAGGGTTTTAAAAGATACTAATTAACATATTAAATGGGGGTATGTCTATGATAAAAGATTAAGAGGTCATGGGTCCAATCCATGATGACCACCTACCTAGGATTTAATATTCTACGAAGTTTCTTGACACCCAGATATTGTAGGGTCAAGTAAGTTGTCCCATAAAATTAGTCGAGATGCGCGTAAGTTAGCTCGGGCACTCATTTAGCAAAAAATTGTATCAAATAGCTTTTTACATTGTACCTATTTGATTAGAGAAAGAAAAAATAGGAATTTAAAATAAATTAAAACAACATAAATGTGATTGTTTGTTCAAACATATCTCCATCATTAATCATGATGTTTCATATATGTGCTCTAAATCACATCCATACATGAAAAGATCCCTTACCAATCCAAATAGTTGTAATGAGACAAATGATGTGAATCTCCGCACAAATATATATTCATGGTTAGATCGTGATTTTTCATATCCATAGTTTAATTGCTCCAATACACGAAAATTTTAACCACTTTGTCGTGTAACTACTTTGAATCAAATAATTGTGATGGGACAAATAACGTGACTATTCGTTCAACACTTTTAGATTGTGATGTTTTATATCTAGGATCTAGATCACACCTAATTAAACACGAAATAATACACCACTTCACACGTAACCACCTTGATCCACATGTCGTATAGTTGTTATGAAAAATAAAATAAGAACTATGACAAGGTGTAAGAGCAAAATGGGGATGTGAAAATCATCCCCTCATAACTCATTTCATGTATGATATTCATTAGTCGTTACATTATAATTTTAAAAATATATTTAATAAAAACATAAAATTTGAATGACTAAATTTAAGATTTATGAAAATCCATATACTAAACTTGGATTAAAATGGAATAAAATTTCAGAATATATGGACTAACAAATAATTTATGTAGATTTGAATAACCTCCAATTTTAGGAAGAAATAATGTTGAGTTATGGTTACATGATATAATCATATGGGAGTTTGTTCAACTAATGGTGGAAAGTTTGGATTTAAGAAAACTTATTTTGTAGAGTAAAACCACAGATCATTGTGAAAGTGAGAGGCAATTGTTAAAGTGTATATACCCTTTTAATAGAGGAATGATCCTAGTTTTTATTATAGGTGTTTACAATTCGATTTGCGATTCAAATTGAATCGAACTGCAAAGTTTAAAAAGTATATTTTCTAAAATCAAACTGCATGTTCGGTTTTACGATTTTTTTTAAAAATTTTTTATGTTTTTTCATATTTTTTAAATTATATATATATATAATTTTTCAATATATTTATTAAAAAATGGCTCGGTTCAATTTCAAATCGAGTTTTAAATTTGAAATCGAAACGAACTGTAATAATTCGGTTTGAAAGTATATCAAATTGAACTGAATCACATTAATTCAATTTTGGTCCGATTTCAATTCGGTTTTAGTAATTTCAATGATCATCCCTAATTCTTATACCCGAATTAAGTCAAATGTCACTTGTGAAAGATATCTACCAATCTAATTTTGTCTCTATTGTTTATGTTATATTCGCAATCTTATCTTTTATATATAGACATCAATATCAACTATTTGATTCATCGGCGAATGTCAACAAAATAATGGCACTATCCTTTGAAGTGATTTTCTTTCCCTTAACCTATATTAGTCGTTGCAAGTCCGACTTTATTAATTTGGTGTTATATTGGTTTCTACATTTTCTAAATATGTATTTCGTTTGTTTTACTATCAACTTTTGTCTATTTAATTCATGTACTTCCAAAATTCATAGTCTTGGTATACTTTTAAATATTGTTTATTTTATATTAAATTAATATTTTTTTATCAAATTAATTAATTATCTCATCATTTAATTTTCACGTCATTTTTTAGTCAATTAACCATCAAAGCAGCTTCAAGATCATTTAAAACTATTTGTTAAATTTCAGAGATTAAAGTGTACACTTTAAAACTTCAAAAATCAAATAAATATTAATTTCAAATATTCCTAAAAAAATAAAAATTTGACCATAATTTTCCATACGTCTATTCTTTATCTTTGTAGCTCATTTCGATTAGAATTTAACATCTAGCAAATGCATAAAATGAAAAATAAATGGTAAATTGGAAAAACCACCTCTGAAATATAGTAGTAGTTGCAATTACACCATTAAATTTTCAATTTAAAAATTGGGCCTCAAACTTTTTTAAATGTTAAAATTGAGTCAAATCGGACCTTTAAACTTACTTTAAACTTATTTAACAATATAAATTATAATATTTTGCATAAGCTTAAACGTTCTTCAATTTCTAAAATTATTATAAATTTGAGAGTCCAATCTTAATATTTGTAAAAATTTAGAGGCTCAATTTATACAACTAAAAGTTTGATGGTGTAATTTTAATTAATACCATACTTCAATAGTAGTTTTTGCAATTTATCCAAAAATAAATTTCAAACCGATACAAAATAATATATATATATATATATAAAGAAAAATGGGAAGATACACAATCATTTTTTAAATCGGTGCATAATTTACCCATTACCCCCAGCCCCAACAAAGGTGCAAGGAGAGGGTGGGAGGTTTTGTTGGGTACGGCGTGGCCCACCAGTTCTGCACTGTTCCGAACAAAGGACCATGCATCGCTGACCACGTGGGAGTGACAGCTGCGGCAAAGTGGACTTGAGTACACTTGAACTTCTCTCCTCAAGTTTTGTCCTTTTGTGTTCCGAAAATTGCAAACAGTCGTGCGACGTCGTTTTCAGCGTCTCGGCTTAACACAACATGTAACTAAATGACGACGTGTAGTTTATTTAATTATTTGATTTTATCTTTTTTATCTTTATCTTTTCTTTCCCCGGGAAAGTATCTTGTTTCAGGTCGTTTAAGGGCAGTGGCAGCGGGACTGGTTCTTTTAGCAAACGACGTCGTACCTTCTCACACGTTTTACTTCCGCATCTATTTCCAGACGTGTGGAACTGTGCACACTGAATCATGTCGTCATCCATTATTATATTTTTTTTCTTAATTGAAAATAATCCTTTAATTGATAATCTATTTAGGTCACTTTTATCAAACTGAATGATGTAATAGGCTTGAACCACAAAGGTAATTAAATTGTTTTTTATCGCGTTTACTTAAAATTATGAATTTTTCACATTTTACTGTTATCGTTATCATTATTGTTATTGTTTAACCCCAATGATAATAGTAAAGTAATGATGACAGTAAAAATAACAATAAATGTGGCATAATTTTCATATGACTACAATAACAATATCTGTAACGATAACGATAACAATAAAGATAGTGGGTCATACGTAATTTTCAACAAAATCCTTCATTCCTCAATTAAATTACACGATTCAAGTACAAATTTCAAGATGAATCCTACGTATCGTTGATGGATTACCTTTCAACTGATGTAAATGTAACCAGTTAATACAGTATCGTTAGATCCTTTTCTCGATAGTTGAATATAATGATTTTTTATTGTTTAATTAATTTAAAAATGAATACATTAACGACCAATATATTATTTTAATTAGAGAACAAAAGAAAGTTGAGAATCCAAAACTCTACTTTAATGAAATAGAATCATGATTAAAATTAGATGGGAATCTCATAATGATATGAAAGATCGTTAGTTTTATTCCAATTTGTGAGAATTAAACGATTAGAAGAAAATTCTTCTCAAATTCATGGGTTAAAACCTATCCACATTCGTTTTTAAAAATTTATATTATGATTATTAGAGTTTTGTAATCATGAGTAAACCACACATAAGAATTCATATTGTTTGGCCAATAATGGTTGGAAAGTGAATCCAATTCCCTCGTCAATTCAAATGAATCTCTTTTCATTAGGTAGAGTATCTTATTTGTCTTTATATCAAAATTGTTGCATTATGTAAAGACTTTTTATATCAACTAAAATTCTAAAGTGAAGATAGTTCAATGATAATTGTAATATATGAAGTTTTTAAATCTCCATATACTATAATTATTATTGTATTTTTTAAATTTGTAAAAAATGAAAAATAGAATATGATAATAATCTTTTGGTAACAAATGGTCCTATATTAAAATTTATTTAAAACTAAACACAGTTCATAAAAACTCAAATACGATAAGAACATTATTTCTAATTTTATTGTATTTGTTGTCCTTTGAAACAACAGGAGATAAAATTTATGCAACAATACAATTATGGAGTAAAAATTTGAATATTTGATATATGCAAAACTTTTTTTTTAGTACAATAACATAGTGTTTTTAGAACAGCAAAAATAGGGTAGGTAGATAAGTTAATTAGGATTATTTTGTAGTTATATGATTCTTATATTTAATGTGTGGTAAATATGATTGATAATCTGACTTCTCTACTTGTGATGGCTATCAATTTAATAAAGTGTTCACATTAATGTTAAAAATAATATATAGTATCCCCAATTATAGCCATCCATGTGCCATTATACATTAAAAAAGGGGAAAAAGAAAAAGGGAGGCTTTATTTTTTCCACCTAAAGGCATATAAATATATTGCTTTTCAAAGGGAATCTGAAGCATATAATAGAATACAAAGTGAAAAGGGCAAATGTGTGTGCATCACATTTAAATCTAAGGTAGGGTCCCATCTTGAAATGACCCCAAAAAATAAGATTCAATTTTTATATATTTGTATATGTGGGCAGGTTGACATCTCCATGTGTTTCAACCTTTTAATATAATGCAATTCTCTAAAGGGTCCATCTTGCTAGCCAACTTCAAAACAATCTCATTGAAATCAAAGCCATCATATTGTTTTTTAAACATTCAAACTTGTACTTTTTTTTTTTTGCATATAAAGTTTGCCAATGCCTTTAATTGGTTAAAGTTGATAGGAATAGCCGCAACCTTTGATTAAGAATGTTTAAATAATTCGACTATTCGAACAATTCGGACTACAACATCTTTTATTTAATGTTTGTCTTTGTTTAAAGTTTATCATACGTATCATGAATACTTGATATTTAATATTTGAGTTTTATGAGATTTTAGTTATCAATCATGTATTGTAAATAGATTCAAATATTTTAAAATTTAGTAAGAAAAAAAACAACTTGACGACCCAATTATCTAACTCAACTTGAATTTTAAGAGAGAGCTTGTTCGATTCTTCGGATTGTTCCAAAAATAATCTCACAATCCAACCAACCTATGTGTGTCACTACTTAGGAATGTTAAAAAAAAATCGATGATCTGAAAAAACTAATCAACTCAATCTTGTGTAGTTTGGGTTGAGTTCAAATACATAGAAATTTATGAACTGAGTTGGTTTATGGGTTTATCTAAAAGAACCCAAACCAATCGAACTTATTATAATTTATATATATATATATATATATATATTTCATTAGTTTTCTTTTTATAATTTATTATCCAACAATTCCTAAAAATAGTTTTTTTAGCATTTTGGAAAAAGATTTAATATTATATAAATTAAAATTGAGTTGTTAATCTTAATTTGATATATAAGAATAATTAAATAAAAATTTTAAGTATTAACATTCTACTTCCTTTTAAAACAAAACTTTAAATAAATGATACGAGTAATTCGAACCAACCCAACCTAAACATAGGTTGAAGAAATTTACAATCTGAAAAATTGAATTAGATCTAAAAAATCTTTTAATCCAACTCAATCTAACTCATGAATACCCTTACCCCTATTCTTAATATTCATACAATGATATGATATTATCTGCTTTTAGAACAATCATCCGCTCAAATGAAAAGACCATCAAATTATACCTCTTCTCAAATAGTTGTACGTCCATCCTTATGTTCACTCATGGGCAGTCACCTTCCCTTGAATTTTGGTCGGCACTCTAATAGAGAAGCGTTTCCTACTCTTACATGTATAATGTTACATTTTAACATATATATTTTAAAATGAAAATTATTTAATAATATAATCTGGAAATATGTTTTAAACTTTAATTTAAAAAAATGTAACTAAATAAATGACTTGACTTTTTAAAATTGAAAAATACAAAGTAAATCCAAAGAAGACTATAGGACATAAAATAATTCAGAATAATTTGAGTTTATTGTACACTTTTTTTATTACGTCATTATTTATGTGGGGAACAAAATCAAATATTTACTAAATTATTGAGACACATTTGGATTCTCCAACATAATAAAAAATAAAAACTACATAAATTTATGTCGATAGTCCCAATATTAGTAAGTGATCAAATAATGAGCCTGATAAACAATTGTCACATTATTGAATATAGAAACAATCTCATAAAATTGTCAGATACAAGCATATAATTTCATGTGACTATTATTAAGTAATAGCAGCATCTATTACTTATATACCCTTTTTACAAATATAACATTTAATAATAATTCATTTGTAGAACATAAAAAGGAACAAAAAAAAGTTGACTTCTACTTAACAAATTATTAATTAATATTTAAATAATTCCAAAACCTACATAAATGATTAAATGATAACAGGTTATAATATTATGCATATGTAATTTGATTGGTTAACCAAATTAAATGTTTTGAGATTTCTATCTTTGATTTAATATAGAATTAATATTGATAAAGTAGCACATATGATCTACATTGATTAGTCTTACCCTTATGCATATTTCCAGATGAATTATAATAACTTGATTATTAGTGACATTATTTTAAAATTCAAATCATATATTGGCCATCAGTAATTAAAGTCTATGCTTTTTTAAAAAAGAAAAGGTATATAGTATCAACTAATAAAAATAGAGATGTAAGAAAAGTGTGCACTAATTTGAAAGTTTATATATGTGTTTTTTTTGACATATTGTATCAAATGGATGAATATTTTAAAAAATGTCTCAAATACCTAGTTATTAATGATTTCTATTTTTTATTTTGTTATGTCAGACTATAGATATGTTTTTTCACTTTCAATATTTTCAATATTATTTTTTAAAAATATTACATATGATAATATTAGAAGGTTGTTATAGTAATCTTATATAAAACTTGCTAATTAATTTGTGTAAGCCAGATTTGTAAATATTTGGTGTTTTAGATATTTGTGTAATACTGAATCATATTTTGAATCATTTATGAAGAAACTTTTTTATAAAAAAAAATGAGTGCAACAGTGGAAATAATTAGACTTCAAATCTTTTGAAATAAGATAAATATTGTCTTGCTGACTCCTATCTAATTGAGCTATACTCGATTAGTCATAAAACATTTTATACAAAACACAATACATTACTTTTTTTTTTTTTTTTTAATTTCAAATCAATACATATCCCTGTAACTTAAAGTATAATTTTTAATTAAAAGAAGTAATAGTCAAACAGAGTATATATTCTTAAAAGTGGTAAAACATACTTTATATATTCATTATCTTTAAGAAATTATGGAGTGAGAATAAGATTAAAAAGAAACTAAAATAAAGAATAAAAACACATATTGAAATGGGTTCTCATTCTCATTTTTAATTGGAGTTCTTGTTGTTGAATTATGAACCATCTATTTGTAAACAAGTCAAATAATTCAAGCCATGGGCCTTTTATTAATTATTAGGATAAATATCAAATTATACTCTAAATTTTGGAGTTGTATCAATTTAAATCCTAAATTAATAATTGTATCAATTTAAACTATGAACTTCGAGGGTTGTATCAATTTAAAACCAAAACCAATAATTGTATCAATTTAAATCCTGAACTTTAAGAGTTGTATCAATTTAAACCATTCGTTATGTTTCATTGGATAAAAATAGTGCAAGACTTGAAATTTTATCAATTAGACCTCTAAACTTTCATGAGTTTGATTTAAAAAAATAAATATTTTATATGATATTCGTCAAACTAAATCTGAAAAAAAATGTGTAAATTGACATAATTATGAAAGTTTAGGATTTAAATTGACATATTTGTGAATTATGAAAGTTTAAGATTTAAATTGGTATACTTGTGAAAGTTCAATATTTAAATCGATATATAATCCTAAAATTCAGGGTTTAAATTGATACAACCCCTAAAATTCAGGAATATAAATTGAAATTTGTCGTGATATTATTACGATATAAAGTTGATTTTTTTCCTTTTCCTTTTAGTTTTTTCCATTAGTGTTTTGATTTAGGAAATTGGCCTTCTCTTCTTAGCTTCCATTTTAACTTTGAGGCACTTTCTCAAGCATATCTTCTTTTCCATTTTTTTTTATTTGTATCCTTCTTATACTATAATTCTACTTTATTCCATATGCACAGAAAAGAGTTTTGTGAGAGATCTCTTTCATTAGGATTATACCAAAATTGCTACCAATTCTCCACCAATTTGAAGATACCATTTTTTTTTTTTTTTTTTTAAAAAAAAGAATTCTAATTATTCTTCTACCTTTATGTCTAAAAAAAGTAGAATATATCTACTCTTTTTCTATTCAAATGGTATGATTATATATATATATATATATAGAAAAATGTTATGCTTTTATGTTTAAGCTTGAAGACATTAACTTTTTTTTTTTAATTACACAAAAAGTATTTTAGTAAGATAAATCTTATCTGAAAGGTCGATTTTTTTTAGGCTCGATGTCATCTACAAACTACTAGTACCGACGATTTTTTTTTTGGGGGGTTATATTAGACTGCAAGTGGAAAGTGGTTTTTTTTTTTTTTATATATATATATATATATATATATATATATATATTATATATATATATATTATATATATATATATAAAAAAAAAAGATTGAACTTCCATGTCTAGAAAGTCAAGAACTCACAAATTTTAACCTAATAAACAAGAGAAGGGAAAGGTAAGGAAATACATTACCAAATTAAACTGAATAGAATAGCAAGCTGTCCAAACCATATATTATACTTAACATTGAAATCCATATAATATAAAGTGGAAAAATTTTAAAATATAATAATAAAAATAAGGAACATGGAAATCTCCGTAAATTATTAAATAATTTCACTTCATTCAAGGGATAATAACAACAACCAACTGTTCAATATCAATAAACTAAAAGGAATAAATAAAAAACCAACAAATAATTTTAAAATCTTGGAATTTTTGACCTTGAGTGGGTTGGTTTAAATGGAGTGGCTTCTTAATTTTATATTCACCAAGATCAAGACAAGAAAGATTCTATTATAAGCGAGGATTAAATAATTAAATTAAGCTAATTAAAATATTTGTTCTTTTAATTAATTAAACAGCAGAAAAGAGTATATAATGCCAAAATAATCTATGAAATATTATATTTTAAATAAATTAACTTGTTTGGTTGGACGAGGGGGTCGTGTGCTCCACAAGGTATTCATGAAATTTAACTATAAATAAAATAATTAAACCTTTATTTAATAAAGGACGGCCTTTATTTTTTTTTCTTTTTCTTTTTTAAAAAATACAATATAAATTTGCTTTCTAATAATTTGATTTTCTTTTAGTTTTTTCGTTTATACAAAATACATTAATTAATGAAACATAACTCAACGTACATATATTGAAGATGAGAAAGTTTTTTTTTTTAAAAAAAAAATTATTTTTTGGATCTTTCCGTACATAGATCTTTTCGTATAAGTAAAGAATCCTTTTTTTTTTTTTTAATTATATTACTCTATAGTGTAGGTTGACGTTACGTGTGCAACCTTCAATTTAATTGTGGGGTAAGAATATTAAAATTATTGCATCGCATCATATGAGATATAAAATTTTCTTCGATATCAATTATTTTTGAAGGTTAGTTAGAACTTACTCCGATTAGACATTGGCCTCCTAAAAAAAATTGCAAAGAGGAGGAATGAGATGGAAACTAATTTGGAAAAAGGATTCAACTTACTCTCAGAAAAATAATAGCAACAATAAACTTGAAGAGAAAATTGAAAGTTAGAACTATAAATACTCTTTATGTATATCAAAGGCTAAACATCTAAAGAAACATATCATCGTATAACATGACAATAAAATAAGGAAAAAAATTGATTTCATGAATACGTTTGCAAAAAAAATATGAATTTATTATATAATTGATAACGACACATCTTTAAGAAAAAAATATATAAAATCAATAATAACAACCTTATCGTAAAGTAAGTTGCGTATATGATTCTTTTAATTGTGTCTTTGAAAATTAGTTAATAGCTAAAAATGGGAGGAGGGGCATTTTTTTTTTTAAGAGGTTAGAATGAACAAGAATGCTATGGTAAAGGATAGTAAAGTTGAAATTGGGAATGTGGGGGAAGGTGATTTTTCAGTACTTATGTTCAATTTAAATTTAAGTCCAATATTTTGTTGGTTTCTCTTAAATGGGAAAGGCTAAGCCATGGCCAACTATATGACAAAAAATAATAATAAATAATAAATAAAGTTTTTTGAAAAATAAGATTGAGACACATAACATGATGAATTTAGACAGCAATTCAAGTAAAGGTAGGTATGCAAATATAAGCAAGCATGTGCACCATTTTAATTAACTTAAATTCTCCATATCTTTTTCTTCAATTAATATAACTTCTCCATCCTTATTTGTCTTCAAAATAATGTCATTAAAAATCAGTGTAAACCAAAAGCAAAAATAAAATATAAACTTGATTTTGGCTCATGCCCACATCTCCCCCATACTTATAAAATTTTTTAGGAGAAAAAAAAAATCTCCTTTATATATAAATGGTTCCATTTTATAATAATAATAATAATAAACAAAGAAACTTGTTGTGAAGTTACAAAATTGTTTGTCTTTCATTGTTGTTCATTTAGAATAAAAACAAAGAATTATGGTCATATAAAAAACTCAACAAAGAGTGTATATACCAAAATTGTGTTTGAGATGTAATGATAAATATAGACAAAATTGTGTAACTACCCTGACATGTGAGCTACTATTCTTGTAGAAAAGAATCTGATTTTCTTATTTTTTAGAAAATGTCATTTTTAGGTATTTAAAAAGGTTAGATATTATAATTAAATATATTTTGAGGTGAATCGGTGATTTAAGATGGTATTAAAGCAAGTTGGTTCAAGATATCTTATGTTAAAACTCTTGCATTTTTTCAATTAATATTTATCTTCACTTGTTTGACTCTTCTACATATTTCAAGCCCACGAGTGAGGAAAAGTGTTAGATATTATAATTAAATTGACATTCACTCATTAATTGAAGCTTTTGGTCAAGTGCTCATCAAAGCTCAATTAGTTGTATGGAAGCTGGGTCAAAATGACCAAAAGAATTCTCTAGGTTTCTAATTATGAACCACACTTCATTTGATTAAGCTTTGATCTAACGTCGTGAAGTTTGTTTGTTTGTTTATTTATTTATTTATTTTCTTTCTTTGGAACCAGTAGAATCTCAAATAATAATAGAAGCATATAATGAATCTGACTGAATTACAAAATATCTATCATCCTTATATTTTAATTTATATTTTGGAGATAAGTCATCAAGGACAATGCTTTCATTATATTTCAATTTGACCCAATCTCTAGTTCTCAGCCTACGTTAGTAAATGTGCATCAACGTTTTAATTCGATCATGTAAATAGTCATAAAGTTTTACGAAGGTACGCCTTTTTTCTTTTTATTTAAAATTTAGATATATCACGATATTAATTTAGTCTCATTAAAAATTATTCAGTTGGACTATGTTCATTTTGGCCAAACAATTTTGTCTTTGATTCTTTAAGTTTTTTTTTTTTTTTTTTTTTTTTTTTTTTTTTTTTTTTTTTTTTTTTTTTTTTTTTTTTTGTAAATAAGGATAAAAATTGGTTTAAAGTTTCTTACCTATCTTTCGCCTAGTGGATGACTTCATCGGAAGTAATAAAATTCTATAATACATAATATGAAATACAATTCCTCGTCATAACTTTCATTTAAAAAGAAATGTCGTGTAGGATGCGGCGACATTTAATTTTTGGCTAAAAACAAAAAAGTCAATATCTAATTTTGATATGAGTTTGCTTAAGATTAAAAAAAAGAAATGGTTTATTTTGTAGTTTTAAGTTCTAAATTTGGTCAAACTATACTATAAAACAAAATTTTAAAATTAAAAAAAGAAAAAAGAGAAAAAAAAGAAGTGAAGTAAGTTGGCCATTTAAATGGTTAAGGGCCCCCTAGTCCTTACTCCTTTCAAGATTCCAAAGGTCACGCAGACGAAAAGAGTCCATTTGGTTAGAGAAAAAAACACACAAAATTAATATATTTGCATCAAAATATATATATATATATATATGTATGTATGTATGTAACTTTTTGTCACAATATTATGTACTTGTAGCATTAATGTTGGTGTAGAATTTGTATCATCTATAATAATTTGGACTTATTGGTACAAACTTGAATTATAATTTAAATTCAAAATCTATTTTTCACTTCTCAAAGTAGAATAAGTTAATTCGGATTGATTGATTTATTGTTGACTGAATTAATGACTTTTCTCTTTATATTGTTTATTTTTTTAAATGGAAAGTCTAAGAAATGAGAACTCTTAAAATGTTTTTTTTTTTTTTTTACAATATTTGAGATGGAGGAATCAAATATCTGCCTTTGAGATTGATAGTACATGTATGATACCAGGAGTATGTTCATTTGATTTGAAAATTATATAAAAAAAAAAAAAAAAACTTGACAATAAGATTGCTAAAAAAACAGATGTTTTGATAAATGAGGAAAGGAGAGAGAAACTAGTATAATTTGTCCACTTAAGAGATGTTTAAAAATAGGACAGTTGTTTGTTTGTGGTTTGCAATGATAAGATTTTGACTTTATAACTCCATTTTAGTTCAACTTTATTCATTGCCTTTAATTTAGTCAATAATTTATGGTGCACTTAATTGTCTCATAAATTTTTCATTTTCTTATTATCAAATAATTCATTTCTAGATTCACTATCATTTCAAGTTCCACCAAAGCGAACTACAAACTTAGTTCAATTGGAATATAGACGTGTTAATGATCAAGAAATTTATTATTCAAATTTATGAGAAAACGTTAACAATGATCTATTTTTGGAGGCTTAAATGTGATCCAACCCAACTTTGCTTCATATTACCGATTCTTGCTTCTCGTTGTACCTTTTTCCTTCTCCTTCTTCAATTTGCAAGTTTCCTTCTCCTTTTCTTCATAAATCTCAAATTTTTTTTAAAGCCTCTTCAATTTTTTCCTTTGTTCTACACGCTTCAAAATTTTCTCTCTCCTCCCTCCCCTCTCACTTCTTTGGAATCAAGCGAGCAAGATCAGAGAGAGAGAGTGAACGAGAATTGTGGGAGCATAGATGAAACAAACTGAAAAGGAAGGAGAGCAACGTGAATTTTTCTCTCTTTGAACTCATGCCATACACCCAAGAAAGCTCGAACAGCCTTCAACAAAAGGGTATCTGTACCCAAAACCGAATCAAAGATGGAAGATAGAACGAGCATGAATCGAATCGAGATCAAGGAGGGAGAGCAAGAATCGAGGGAGTATAGAGGAAACAAACTAAGAAGGAAGGAGAGCAACATGAATTGAAAAACGAGATCTAGAAGCACGATCGAGGATTGAGGAGTCACCTCATCACATAGTGTATTTTGGTAGTTTTGGTAATTTCACCCAATGATGACGTAAGCAAAAGACAGAAATTCTTTGATTATCAAAAGTTGCATCAAAACTCATTTGGACCCCTCAAAAGAAGTCATCTGTACAATAATCTCTGAATTCCCTTACCCCTATTGTACTAAAAATCAGTTTCTTTTTTTTACTTCATCATATATACTATTCATTTATTATTTTTTTTAAAAAAAAATTGCTTAATACAATGAGATAAAATACAACCAATTCGAAGATAACTCAACCAATTTAGTTATATACTCTTGATCGAGAAGCTAGAAGTTCGAATCCTTTCAATCTACAGAACTCAATAAAATAAATAAAAAAAAAAAAGTAATAAACATAATATCAAAGCAATCATTAGACATTTAACTGTAAAATGTGTTATAAGCAATGTCATATCTAAACTTCATAAACTTGTGCATCATGAGTGACATGACTTTTTGCCGTCCACTAAATTGTCCAAGCACAGTTTGTCACGTGACAAATTCTCCGTTTTTATTCTTCTTTTATATATATATATATATTTCTTTTTACTAAGTAGTTTGAGTGGGCAACAAAAAACGGGTGCCATTTGAAATACAGTAAAATATTACACTTTTTTGAGAACTTTCATAGCCAAATTTATGTTGTAATGTGTCTTTTGGTGAAGAGAAAAAGAATATTGTAGCACCTCCATGTTAACACTACAAAGTGATGGACATTTGACCAATGTATGATGTATAAATTTTCTTATTGTTTTGAAAAATTAGTGAAATTATAATCTAGGTTTCCAACACAGAGTTGTATCTTGTATCTAACAATAAATTTGATATTTTAAACATTTAAATACATTTTTATTAAAAAAAAATATATATATACTTTTAGAGATTTCACAAACTTAGAGAATACTTTAGCTGAAATTACGCTTGAAAATATAAAACCATAATGACCAACACAACATATTTCTATCACCTATAAATAAAAAAGAACATATCGGGTTAGGGATTTCCTTCCCTTCCTCTATTAAAATTTCGATAGAATATATTAAGTTAGTAACTCATGTTTTTTTTAGTAAGAATTGAGAAATGAAAAATTGAACTTCGATCTCAAAGAAATGAGTACATGTCAATTACTACTTAGATAGATAGAGAAAAAAAAAAAACAGAAAAGAATGAAACCAAACAATGCACATGTATTCATGAAGACTAAAAGCAAAAAGTAAAGGGTGACAAGAGGCAGAGACGGAGAAAAGGAAGGGAAGAGAAAATGAAAGAAAGAGAAGGAGAAAGAAAAGGACCACCCTTCAATATTGGTTAAAATGTCTATTTTTCACGTATGCAACCAAAACCCCTCATCCAATTATCTTTAAAATTATCTCTCTTTTTTATGAGATATTTTCTTTGCCATTAGAAAAACAATGTTCCTATAATAAATAAAGAATCAGTAGGATGAGCTTAGAAAGGAGCTCACTTGATTGTTTTTTTGTTCAGTTCAACTAATAAGATGAATTCCAAAAGTGGTAAATATTATGTTATTTGTTAAGTCCAAAATGATAATTTAAGAAGACAAATGTTACAAATGAGATTTCTTTGATATCTATGAGATTGTTGCTTTAATTTTCAAAATCACTTGAGGAAATAGAATTGATTTCTAAGAAAGAGAGAAGAAAGTGAATGGGAAACAAGAAAATAATTAGGCTAGTGCTTGTGGCTATAAATTATTGAGGAAAACACAAAAAGTTGGTCTTGGCCACCATTGAATGTGGTTAATGCATGTTTAAGTTGTCAAGATGGTGGGTTGGTGGGGCTGTTTAAATTGAATAATAAAACACCATTCAAGGACCAAAATGTAAAATAATTGAATATTTAAGTGTGTATATATATATATAATTAGTAAATTGAAGTCACACTACTAATTCTTTTAAATAGATTTCGCAATCAAAGACCAACTTAATAGATTAACAAGAATTTTAAGTTATTCAGACAAATTACCTAGTACCTCCAAGCCATTTAGTCGACATATCGACATTTCCACATTTCCATGGATTCAATATCAACATAAGATAAGAAATGAATCAACATTTTCATTATTTCATTAGCAAAATCAGTAAAAACATAAAAGAAGAAACAACAAAATATCACTAATATGAATATAGTATAAATAGTAAGTATTTTAACTTATTTATAAAGTGTAAAATCTCACTCTACATATGTGTGCATATATATGTATGTACGTATGTATGTAGCTGTTTTTATAAATTTTTTAGAAATATTTATGAACATTGACATATATTCATAGACATTTCCGTCGACTTCTAACATTTTGTTGAAATCTTGGTATCTCCAAACATAACCTAAAAGATTCAAAGCCTTCTCACCAAAACAAAGTAGATTCTTTCTAAAGAGCGGTACATTTGTTTTTCACGTTTACACTATTAGCTTAGCAGTTGGCCCAACCATTACTATAATGGGGGACTTTCTGTCAAAATACAAAAAAGCATCCAACTTTTTTGTAATCACAGGTCAAAACAATGAATTCCCATCCCCTTACTCCTCCCCCAACCTCGCAGAAGTTTCATATAGTCCAAAAGATTTAAAAGACACAATCAGATTTCCCGCAGAACAAGCTCACAAAAGGTTAAAGCATTGGAGCCTACATCATTGTCAGAGAGGGAAGGTTGGGGGGGGGGCATTATAGTAAAATGGAAGTGTGTAACATGGGCCATATGCAGAGTGGAGCAGACATGTGTTACCTTCAATGTGATGAGTTTAAGCCAATAATTAAAAAACAGTTTAATCAACTTGGAAGAGAGGTTTAGCAGTTGAAGAAGCCAAATCCCCCACATGGGTAGGTGGAGGGAGACCATCGAGGTAGGCGGAAAAGTTTTCCACATGGTGTCATGATGTAAGGTTTGTGTCATAATATACAAATATTTTATAAATTCTTCAGTCATAACAGAGCACACAAAGCATGATATCTCTGGATTTCACTTTCAGAACCTAACTGGCAAGTGGCCATTAAAATATAGCCAGGAGCTCTGATCTGAGTTCTTTTCCTGTTCATTTTTATGGGCTTGCAGCCCAGCAGTTAACTCAAACATATCATTTTATCAATGTGTTAGTATCCGATAATATGAGATTTTATCTCAAAATCAATTGACAAGGAGAGAACTAGCTCATCTATCTTACAAAGAGTGTGAGGTCCCTTGATTTTTTTGATGTGGAATTCTCAATCGTCTGATCTGACTATTATGTAAGAAACCATAAATGAATGCTAGATAACAAGATATTTGGGAAAGGAAAGCCAGGCTTTCTAACAAGGTTGTTTATTTGTACCTTTAGTTTTCTCCTTTTCTTTCTTTTTGATGGTTGGTTGAGTCTTTGGTTTTGAATATTAAGAATGTATATAAAAGAACTAACATACTCTAGCCTATCAACTTGAGCTTTTTGAATTTAGTATTTAGTGCTAGTTTAACATGGAATAATGTAGAAAATTTCATGTAAAGGATCAAACCAAATCAAATAGATAGAAAAAGTGGATGTTGTTGCTAACCTGGACAATTGATTCACTTTTGCTGATTTTGGATATGAGGTTTAATGGGCTTCAACAGATAGTAAGATGAAGCTTATTGCATGATGATTGGGCTTCCTACTTCCATTCTAAACTTTCTGACTTTGTTTTACCTGGAAAATACTTCCCATTGAGATATAAAGATAGAGAGACGTACCTAAGTTAATATGGCGAAAAGAATGTTGTTATATTTAGAAAATTAGCAAAAGCATTGAACTGGCTTTTTGGATTATACATTTATGTGGACAGACTCAACTTTGACCAAAAAACAAAAACAAAAAATAAAAATAAAACAAATCTCCAACTGGTCTTGTGCTCACTAAAATGTAAAAACAACAAAGACAAGACGATTTCAGATCTTGAAGACACTGAATCATCATCGCAAGTTTCATCGTCTATAGTTCTGTGTCACAAAATCGGATCATCAATTCAGAGACCATCCTCCGGGCAAAAGGAATATAGCTCAAACTATACCTGGAACATGATAAACCAAGAAAGTCATGGCCTAATCTAGTTTAGATGCAAGAAGAGTTTCGCAAGATATGATTGAACACATTTCATCGAGTGGAAAAGCCTCTTCATCCTCTAGTTTTAAATGAAACTTGAATTGAATAGAGGAATGCCAACGATAGAGGTAAACATACCATATTAGTGCACATATCTCGCTTATCATAGCAATCACTGTCAAGATCTTATTGTGTATCTGAAAAATGAAATATGAATAGCAAGGAAACTCATTTAGAAGACTAAATATGAGGCATTATCTGTTTGCAGAAGTCTATCCTAGGTTGATATGACATTCTGATACATTACATGATTAATTTGTCAAAGAAAAACAATGCTAAAACTGTATTTGGGAACCTTGTGGAACAGATGCAGAGGGACCTAATAGGAAATGCCATTAGTATTGTGTTCCACAGATTATGTGAAGATTGTTTATTGAATATCTTAATGCATCAGTAATTTAAGTCTGCTTCCACTTATAGTACCATATAGTCAGAATCGTAACTTACCCAGAGAGCACATATAAGACCTAGAACAACACATCCCAGGTAAATGGCTGTCGCATATATACGAACAGAATCAAACATCATTCTTATTTGTTGCCCAGGTCCAAAGAGGAAGGCTGTGCTGCCAAAAAGATGCAATTTAGAATATTAATTCCTCAAGGAAAAGGAACAATACAGTGAAAATACATTAAAAGTTTTCCCCCACGATTATCTTCCTTTTGTTTATAAACAAATGAACTTCTTGAAGGAAATGTATGAGATAGAAGATTACAAAAAGTATTCGATGCAAGCCAGTATGCAGTGAAAGTGAACAAAAGTGATCCTCAAAATAATACTTCTTAACTGCTGACATATGTAGAATGTAACAACAACGACTGCTTTCTAATTTAATTGGTTGTACCTTCCGACTGCCAAAACATTGCCAAATGTAAAAAGTACAGCAAATTTGAGTGGCTTAGCAAAAACAAGCAATGACTGCAAGAAGAAGAAAATGTAGCAAACAGATCAAATTTCTCACTTAACGCAGTTTCAGATTACGAGCAAAATAGAAGTCAATGGAGCCGATATGTTGATCTAGAATCATAGAAATCCAAATGGAACTTCAGATAAAAGAAAAAAAATATATCACCGATGAAGAAAAAAATAAGCAATGAACAAAATCATCAATCAATACCGAAGGGTGAAAGAGTAAAACACTAGTATACGAAAATTAGTCTGCAAAATGTGTATGTGTGTGTGTATATGTATATATATGTATATGTGTGCATATATATTATTAGAAATTCGGATGTATTCATCACAAAAAACACGGCCTAGGAACATAAAGGAAAGGAGGTGCCCTCACAATTGACAACTGTACCATCCCAGCCTCCGAATTTTGGAGGATTTCAGCTATGCTATAAAAAAAAAACCTTGTGTTTAAGGCTCCATATCGATGATGTAATTTGTACTAAATTACAAAATCCATCAAAAGCAAGTGACTTATATTTGAAGATCCTTCTGCTTCATTCTTTCCAAAGCTTCCACACATGCGCACGGGCGACACATCTCCAAAAAAATTCTCACCCTTCCTTTCAGGCTCTACCTATTCAAGGCTTCAATAAGCCAATCTTCCATCTTCTCGGGTAGACAAGAGCATAAACCAAAAGCCTTAAGAAGCTATTCCCATCCCCTCAAAGAAAAAGAGCATCTGAGGAAAAGATGCTCAATGTTTTCTTCTCATTTTAGGCACAAAAAACAAACTGAAGGTGCATGCTGTGGTTCCTAAGCTTTCTTGAGCATTCAAGATTTTGTGGCTAAGACTCCAGAGGAAGACTTTTATCTTCTTTGGAACATCAAACTCAGCATAATCATAGGGCCTTAAGTTTTTTGACTAGTTTTGGTTAATTTAATAAAGGCAGAGCGAGAAGAAAACACTCTAGACTTTTTGAGGGACCAAAAAGCTTTGTCAACTCCACCCCCCAATCTACTACTGTCAATTGCCTGCGATATATTATGTTTTTGACAATTAACTATAACTCTTGAATAGTCCCATTGTTTACTGATTATGATAATTCAATAATGAAGAAAATTTTAGTTTGTGAAACCTGAATTCACTAGTACCCCGCAAGATTGCTTTTACTGCATTAATCCATATGGTTTTATCTTTCTTGTCAAGTCTGCAGCTCGATAACAATTGGATAATATCCTCTGTCTTTGACTGACTCCCAAGTGCACTGCATTTTATTAAGTGGAGCTTTGCAACATAGCTTACAGTTAATAATAGATAAAGAATAGGTGGTCTTGTTTCTTTTCTTCTTTGCAAAAAAGGACGAACTAACTTGGTTTTAAAACCAAATTTTCTCCTTTGAAACCCTCCCATCAACTGAATTTTCACCCTCATGACATAATGTCCACACAAAGAAGTTGACTTCTTTTTGGCTTCTTTCCCTCCAGATTGGTGCAGACAACTCCTTGCTCAATTGCCCAATGCCCATTTCTGGTTCAGTTAAGCTCTTAGTGGTTGTCATGTTCCAATTCCAAGGATATCCTCCCAAGCTTCACCTATGGTCATTTTCTACCTGGTGAAGCTACAAACAACCTTCAAAATATTGCCAACAGTGATTACTCCCCTGCCTAGCAGTCTCTCTAGAATAAGATTTTCCTTCGATTTGCCACCTCAATACTAGTGAATGCCTCCATAAATCATCTCAGTTTTGTAATATTGGAAGACGAACTTTGAAAGCAGTAGCACCTAACCCTCCTTACTGGTAAAACAACCTCTTACTCTCCCATAAATACCGGATAGAATCTCATTCCACATTCCATCAGAGTCAGTAAAAAGTCGCAATATCCATTTGATAATTAAGGTGCATTTTTCTTCCTTATATCCCCAATCAAGATTCCTCCATTTTCAATTGGTAGAAACAGTCTCCCAATTGACCAAGCGACTTAATTTTTCTTTGGGACCCCCTTTATAGTTCTTAGAATGAATTCCTTAGCTTTCTATCCAAATTCGATACCACATTCCTTCTTTGTTGTGTTTGTCAATTTATACTTGAAGCCTCAAGGGCCAACCAGTGGATAGTTAGAGAATGTAAATCTAAATTAAATCCCAAAATAATCAATGGATACAGAGAAAACCCAAATTACCAGTCATACCCAGAGCATAACTTGAGACCCAAATCCAGAATAATCATCAAAGTTCCCCATAAACACGAGATGCATAAAACATAAAAGAAAGTGAAATTGTGTTAAATGTAGAAGTGGCTTAAAAATGTTCATACCAAAATCATGCAAACCACGCCCCCCGTCAAGCAGCCTCCAAAAGCGTACAGTCTCTGTTCAGAAAATAAGAAGAAGAAACAAAAGTAGAGGAAAAACCCATAAAAATTTCTATCAGGGGAGCTTTGTGATCGTTGTTTGAAGTACCTGTACAGGAGTTAGAGAGCATAGATCTTCTGAATCTTCATCCAATAAACTCTGACCATGCTCTTCGTCGTCGACGAATACGCCTCGGCTGAGCTTCCACATTTTGAAAGAGATTCAGAATTGGGAGTGAGCTCACGTGGTCTTGTTTCGACTTGTGGAATCGTGATTGATCGTCTCGTCGATAAACTAAACCCAGACAAATCACCCTATAAAAGCAACTTTATATTACAAATGGCAATTTCATTGTTTTTTTAGTCTAAAGATGGAATGGAATTTAATTACCGCTCAACCAAACTAATTTGTAGAAGTGTTCAAAAAATCCGGTAATCCGATCAACTGAGACTATCCAACCCAAATGTAAGAGTTGGATTGGGTTAAAAATGTTAAAAAAAATATCGAATTTGGGTCGGGTCTCGGGTTATCCCATTTCAAGGTCGGATCGACCCAACCCGACCCGACCCGAATATATATATATATAATGAAATAAAAGTTAAAAGGGTCGCAATAATTGTTCCCTCGTACCGCCTATTGCACGCCATCTAGAGGAGTTTTTTTCTTTTATATATATATATATATGGAAAAAAAAAAAAAACATAATTGTTCCCTCCGTGCACTTGAAGAAGTAACGAAGTTCAACTTCAAACCCTCGCCGCGCCATCTATATTTCGGAAATATTATCTCCCTTATATTTCCCTCGTCGCATCGCCTACGGTTGCTCCCTCGCCAGTCGACCGCCGCTTCCTACATCCACAAAAATCAAATCCTTCAATAGAGAAGGATTAAGAAAGTACTGAAAAAAAAAAGTCAAAATTAAAAAATATATATATATATAAAACAAAAACAAAAAAAAAAAACCCGCTGACCCAACCCGGCCCAACGGGTTGGTTGGGTTGACCCTCAAAAAATGAACTGATAGGGTTCATTATTAGCCAACCCGAATTTATTCAAAAGAACTTGATGAGAGAAATATAAAAGATGTTCTCAATTAGAAACTATGACTCTAAGACCAATAAATCTTAAGGGAAAAAAAAAAAAAAAAAAAAAAAAAAGCGGAGTCTAATATTTCTTAGGGAGATTTGGCTTTGAATGCGAAGACTCTAGTATTTCTTTTATCCTATATCTACATGATGTTAACCAAAATGATTAATTTAGTAGCTTTAGAGGGATAAACTTACGTTTTTATAGTACATATGATGAACTTTAAGTAATGAGTGAGTATCATTACCAAAAAAAAGAGTTTTTTTTTTTTTTTTTTTTTTTTTATACGAATGACCCTTTCACATGTACGAATATGTTTCTTGACATGTCCCCCACAAAAGTATGATATCTAATATTTTGCTTACATCATATGGAAATTTCAACCTTCAAAGGGTCATCGCGATCGGGCTGAACTTCTCAGCACAACAGTGGATGATTCCTAACCTGATGGCATGGCCCAACGCAATGACCCCACTTTTGAATGGTTGTTCCCACCAACCGTCACTCGCAATAGGGAGACCAAACACAACTCGATGTCGTAATAAGACCTTGTCCCGATTTTAAAAGTAGACTGCAATTTTTAAATGTGCACACTGTTCAAAAGTTCGACGAGCGACTCCATGTACCTTCCATTTGCAATAGGGATGCCCCACCCAACCTGATGCCACATGCAAAGCCCTTTTCAAAACGAAAGCGAGTTTAAAAATTTGAACCTTGTCCATACCTTCGTTAATTGGCTCCACGCACCTTCCAATCGCAATAGGGATGCCCCACCCAGCCCGATGCCACCTGCAAAGCACTGTCCCAATTTCAAAATGAAAGCATGATGTTAAAAATTGAACTCAATGTTTGGAAAGTCTGATTTAACGGAGGATCCCACTGTGGGTATGTTTATTGCCTCTATCCCCGTTGGTCACTATTTTGATTATAAGATAAAGGTTGGTTGCACATTGATTTTCATGTCTCGACTATCCACACCTAGTGCACTTTTGGGTTGGGCGGTGTTCTCCGGTGGATGAAATTTTGTTGATACGTGGTCTATCGACACATATTGCTATCTTTGGTGGTAGGATAACATATTCTACGTACCCTGGTGGTTTCTTCCATTTAGAGACATGTCATATCAGGAACATTGGTTCTGCATAGGGTAGAGATTCCACACTATACACTTTATTGTAAAAAGTATGCAACGACTATCACATGTGAGCATCGAATTTCTACATAGTCGAACTTTTTGCATGTACATTGACGAGTGTGTATATCGACGATTCTGTCCAAGTGACCATCTTTCATGATGAACGTATGACAACTAATCGGGCTTATGTGGTACAATCTACCCTTTTCAAACTTCTCAGCTACTCGTGTGTTCCACATAGTCAGAATATAAAGACCTATAGGCAAACCACTGGTTTTTGTGTTTGAAGAATGAGCTTCTCTCTAACAAATTCAATGAATGGTATAATTGGCGGTTGTAACACTCAAGCTCTCACAGGATTCCTTAGGTCGAGAGAAGAACTCATGACACTCGAGCTCTCACAGGATTCCTTAGGTTGAGAGAATAATTCATAACTGAAGTCTTGAAAGGAAAAAGTTTGGCTAAGTACCTAAACTATGCATTGGAGGAAGAAAAATTCCTAAGTGTTGGAGGCATAGTAGATTGGAGTAAAAAATTTGGCTAAGTATCAAAACTATGCTATGAGAATGAGAGTTGGATTCATAGCATAAGAAAGAATGAAGAATCTTGGCTAAGTTCAAATCATAGTATAGTTGAGGAAGTAGGTCATTGCATAGACAAAAAGTCATAACATAGTTGACAAAGTCATAGCATAGCAAAGTTGGGCGCATAGTAGGTGCATCCTAAAGAAGACTTTGGACAATTTTAGATGCATAAGGGATGTTGGAATCTATGCTATAAGGAAGAAGAAACTATGCTATGAGCATGGTGAGCTATGCTACAAGCATAAGAGATTATGTAGTGAACCACAAGCTGTGCACACCAAAGTGAGAATTAGGGCTGGACATATAGTGTAAGGTTGGTGAACATATAGGGTATTCAAGGGGGAGAATTTGGCTAAATGTTAGACAATATAGGATACTATAAGTGGAGGAAACCCTAAAGATTGGAATGTTGGGTGCATAGATGGTGAAGTGGGTGCATACATGGCCACGTGGATGCATACTTTGAGGTGAAGAGAGGCAAAGAGGACACATGGCTATGCCTTGAGCTCAAAAGAGAAAGCTATGCTTTGAGAAGAAGATTAAAGCCAAGGAAAAATGAAATGAGGAAAAGTTGGACGCATAGAGCAAGATAGAAGTATGAGACAACTCCTTGGGAAAGAGTTACACCAATGAAACCTAATTACGCTAGTTGGACGCATACCAAAGGAGGAAAGCATAAGTTGAACACATACCTCGTTGAAGTTAGCATACAATTAGTAGAAGCAAATAGAATCATTAAGCATTTTAATCCATCAATTTTAGCAATAAAAACAACATGTTCATACGATAAAAAAAAAAAAGGGTTTCAGCAACATACCTTTCAAAAACTGTGAAACCCAAACCCTACTTTCCCTATTTAAATATGTTTATTGTTGAGATTAGTAAAATGAAGGATTTAATATTTGAGTTAATATGGAATTGTAGGGAAATGGGTAAAGGATAAAGAAATGAAGAAGGAAAATGCTCAAGTATTGGAAACTTGGTTCTCGGGTGTTTTTAAGTTAGCCTAGCAAGAAGAAAAATTTGGCTAAGTGTTGGCCATAAAAATGGTGGGCGAGCATCGAGTAAAAGCCATGCATGAGCAAGAAAAAGATCGTGCATTGAGTATACATGAGCGAGGGATTGTGCATAGAGTATTCATGAGTGAGGAAAGGATCGTGCATCGAGTATGCATGAGTGAGGAAGAGATTGAACATCGAGTTTAGACCATGCGTGAGCGAAGAAGGGGTCGTGCATCGAGTATGTGTGAATGAGGAAGGAATCAAGCATCAAGTTTGCCATCGAGTTTACCATCGAGTAAATGCCATTGTGCATCGAGTAAATGTCATCGTGCATCGAGTAAAATGCCATCGAGCATCGAACATCGAGTTTTGCATGAGCGATCAACTTTAAGCACCGTTTGAGAAGGCCAGTTGGGTCAGTTTAGTGGAGTCAAGACACTAAGTGGTTGTTGTGGCAACCTATTAAGGATGAATGGTTGGCAAGAGTACAAAAGAGGAAAGCTAATTTCAAAAAATTGTTTTGAATAAACCACTCGAGCATTTTTGAAGAGATTCCAAAGTCATATGAAATATAAAAAAGTCTAGTTAATGGTGGAGGGCCGCCGGAAGAAGAAACCATCAGGAACTTGCTGAAAATTTGAAGAAAGTATAAGGTCAAACTCTTGGGTAAACCAGGGTCAGATCTAGATTCTTGAAGATATCGGCCAAACTACGAAGAATTCTGAGCTAAAATTTTGAGGTAAGCATCTTAAGAAATTTTTTAGCAAGTTTATAGAAGGAAGTTTCTTGAGAAAAGCTCTAGAAAATAAGTTATTAAATAGTAAGTTGAATATAGAATTTTATGAACAAACATGCAGCTGCTTGAGTTGAACAAGGTAGCAGCTCA
Organism: Benincasa hispida; assembly: GCF_027475165.1. Taxonomy (NCBI): domain Eukaryota; kingdom Viridiplantae; phylum Streptophyta; class Magnoliopsida; order Cucurbitales; family Cucurbitaceae; genus Benincasa; species Benincasa hispida. Next base: position 33,813,387 of record NC_143478.1, read on the forward strand.
AGGTTGAACGCATGCATGCAGGCTGAAGCAAGCTTTAGTGTTCGTTGGGGCCGTGTGTTGGGCAGTGTAGGTGACCATAAGTGTCATGGATGCTAAAGGAAAGACCTAGGCGTTAGAGTGCAACAAATAGACACCTAAGACAAGGAAGGCCGAAGGAAGGGCAAACGTTGATACTAGTGGGGCTGCCTAACCAAGCCTGATTTCTAAAGTTATTCTAAGTGTTCAACACCTAGGAGGGTTGGCATTGGAAGGTAAGATCATTATGTGAGGAAGATTATGAGTTTAAAGTATGAAAGTTAGTCTCAAGAGGGAAACCATAGCTAGTAGCTAAAATATGTTGTTATGTTCTCAGGGTTGACATCAATAGGAGAAGCTTATCAACCCTAAAGGTTGTGAATGACTTTAAATGCTTTAAATGTTTTGTAAAGGCTTTATGAATGATTTAGCAAATCCATGTTTACTGAAAGCTTTTCATGTTAACTAGTTTTCAATAAGTTTTCCTAAGTGATGCATATCTTTAATTTTATAAGCATGTGATGATGCATGAAGCTACTAAGTATGTTTAAGTTATGCACTTTAGAGTATACGCCAATAAGAGATGCCTTAAGAGAGCTAAGTCATAGTAAAGGTGAGAATATTCCTTAGAAAGTATGAGTAGCTTAGTGCTGAAGGATTAAGATGTGAAGGTACTGGAGCTAAGTCCTAGATATGAGTTTTGATGGTAGGATCTAGTCTACGTGCACGTAGGATAAGTAAGACTAGGTGAAAGATGATGGATAGAGGCGACACACCTTAACCTAGGAAGGCATAAGAAAGACTAGGTGAGGTGATGGACAAAGGTGACACACTTTAACCTAGGTTAGCATGAGGTAAAGTGATGGACAAAGATGACACACCTTAACCTGGGATAGCTTAAGAAAGACTAAGTGAGGTGATGGACAAAGGTGACACACCTTAACATGGGTTAGCATAAGGTAAGGTGATGGACAAAAGTGACACACCTTAACCTGGGATAACATGAGAAAGACTAGGTGAAAGGTAGTGGACAAAGGCGACACGCCTTAATCTATAAGAGTATGGAGAATTGGACAAGAGGATTCCTACTTTCAGCTAAATAGTAAAGCAGGTTAGCATAAGGTAAGGTGATGGATAACGGTGACACACCTTAACCTGGGATAGCATGAGAAATACTAGGTGAAAGGTAGTGGACAAAGGCAACATACCTTAATCTAGAATAGTATGGAGAATTGGACAAGAGGATTCCTACTCTCATTCAAATAAATGTGAACATGACATGATGAATCATGATTTCACATAACATAGTCCTTTCGAACAATTTTTTCTAATTGAAAATTCTAGCAATTAGAATAATGGGTAAATTGAAAAAGGGATTCATGATTTACCTGCTTTTGGACATAAGGACGACTGAGAAGACTGGAGAGAAGAAGAAGAAGTTTAAGAGAATGACGAGTCCACAACAGTTGAAATTAGTGAAGACGTTGAATTGAATGTTGAACGCTTTTAATTTAATCATCACACTTGTATTTCTAAAATCAAGCTAGTGCTTTTGTAAAATTCGTTAGGTTGGGCTTGGGTTACCTAACCCGAGTTTATGATGAGAGAAAAAAGTGTGAAAAAAGTGCCATCAGACTGGGCCATAGAATCACGTCAAAGCTAAGCCACCTTCAGGCTAGAAGATTCAACCCTGTTGTGATGTAATTTGGAACCGATTTGTAATTTTTTAATTTATATTCATCGTGATATGGGTTAAGGCTATATGGAAAACATTGGGTTGGGTTTGTGTTCCCGATCGTGATCTGATGTTGAATGAAAATAAATTTTAAATAGTCAACATGTTTTTGTTCTAAACTTAGGTTAGGGCTTTAGAAAAATCGTCGGGTTGGACAGTATATCTTGATCGCGATATGAATGTTAAGTCTGAAAGTACCCTATGACATAAGCAAAAGGTTATGTATCATAAGTTTAGGGTGTGGGGGGAGGGGCATGTCATGAAACTTAAATATGCTCGAGAATAGATCATCCATACAAAAAACTCTTACAAAAAATCAATCGAGAGGAATTGTCATTAAGGAGAACTTCTAATTCCTCTTTCATTATTTTATTAACAATTTTTTCTTTATCTTTCTCTTTTTTGGCCATTTTTTTATTAATTGAATAATTATTATATCACAAAGTTTAATATCAACCTATTTTATAATTCTATAAACTAAATTGAAGAATATTAAAACATATTGAACTTTTTAAACAATAAAGACAACATAATAAATTTTTCATGAGATATCTATTCCTAAGGTGTCTTTGTGGGTCGAATGGATTTTTTTTTTTTTTTTTTTTCTAAATAGAGGAGTTGTCTTTAGAGCATCAAGAACCTTGTATGGATAACTCGACTTTTCAAAGTCGATCATAGTATCTCCCACTTCTTTTGTTATGAAAATGGATGCTTCCTGTCGTAATGAGCTTTATCGTGTGGGGTTTGATACAACGATTGGGATGAAATTTGGTTCTTGTTGGTAGCGATATACAGATTTAAGGAATACTGTTGTCGCCATTATGTGCATAGGCTTTAGCAATATTCGATGGTCTCTGCTTGGCAGATCGACTAGACATTCATTCATCGATAGTCTAGTCAAATTGCTTATCTCTTATTCAAATGTTGAATAATGGGTTAGAAATTTATACCGAAATGTTTACCTGGTGAACGAACATTATGGCTTTCCGGGCTAATTTTCATTTTTTTTTTTTTTTTTTTTTTTTTTTTTTTTTTTTTTTTTTTTACTATATTCCACGTGAGGGGAAATTTAGGGGAGTGCAAAAGTTGGACAAAATCGGTGAACCGAACCAGGCCAAGTAGTTCGATCTGGTTTATTGTTAAAAAATGAAATTGATGATTCACTATTGTACGAAATCGGATGACTCGGTTTGGATCTCGATTCACCAAGTGAAAAATCGTGAATACCTGAACCGAACCAATAGATTTATTTATATACTTTTAATCAAATTATTTAGTATTATTGAATACTTATGCATAACCCAAGGCCCCAAGCCCATTGCCCATTTCTTATAATATGCCAACCTAATTTATTTTCAAAATAAAAAATAGAAAATTCGAATTTGAAAAAAAAAAAACTAAAACGATCTCACAACCCATTCTACCTCTACGATCTTCCTATTCCATTTTTCACAGTTCACGTTCCAAACCATTTTCAACCTTCAGCCTCCGCCGACCGCACTCCACTCGACACTCACAGACCTCCACGCTGCTGCACGTGGCTTCCGTCACCCACAAATCTCCACGCTGCCGCAGACCACCACACCTTTGCCGACCGTAGTTCTTCAGTCAACGACTCTCACTGATTCTCCACTCTCTATAAAACCATTTTTTTTTCTCTTCAGCCCATGAACACATAATTGATTTTTTTCTCTCATTTATGTGTAGTATAGAAGGCAACAAAAAAGGGCAAAATGATACTAAACCGAATCGAACCAGGTTGGTTTGGTTCGAAACTTAAAATCGAGATAATCGAGTTTTCGTCGGTTTCTCTATAGTGTAAATCGAGTACTTTGGTCTGATCCTTGGTTTTGCCCAAAATTGAACCCAATCGAACTGTGCATACCCTTAAGGGTTGGCTCGGACAGGGTCCTTTAAAGACATAGGTTTGTGGTTAGAGATGTCCACGGGGCGGGGCGGGGCCGGGGATGCCATTCCCCATCCTTATCCCCGTTCCCCTTTCATTCCCCATGCACTTGAAATTTCCCACGAGGATTCCCCGAAATTTTTCACGTTACTTTTTTTTTTGGTAAAAAGCCAATTAATTTAAATAACTAATGTGAGCAAATTTTAATTAAATAATTAATTTTATCACTAAATTGTTTATTATGGTTAGTTTTGAATGACAATTTGAATTTAAAAATAAATTATTTAAGTTTTGGCCTAAAAAAGCAAATTAATTTTTTTAAATAAAAAAAAATAAATATAAATCAAATTATTCACATATATAATCTAAATTTAAATATTCAATTTAAACATATTCATTATCTTTCCCAATAAATAATCAAAATTGAAATTTAAATGTACTATTTATATAATAATAATAATAACATAACATTAAATAACTATACTAAATAAATATGTAAAAGCTAATAAAGGCGGGGACGGGAAACGAGACGGGCTCGAGGCCGGGGGCGGGAACGGGGAATGTATTCCTCGTCTCCATCCTCGTTTAGCTCACACGAAATTTTTCCCCCACTCCCTCCCCCATTCCCCGCTTAATTGGGGAATCCCCGCGAGGCCCGTTCCCGTGAGGAAATTGGACATCTCTATATGTGGTTTAGGATTGGCAACGGGGCCGGGCCGGGAGGACTCCCCATTCCCGTCCCTGCCAATTGAAGACGGGGACGGGAACTCCCAGTAGGGATCCATCCCCCTTATATATATATTAAAAAAATAAAAAAAAATAAAGAAATTTAATCGGGAGCGGGGTCAGGGATACCCCTGTCAATTAGGATCCTCGATTTGACCCTCATCCCCGATCAAACTGGGGATTCAGGGCGGGGACCCACGAAGATTTTTGCCAACTCTATTGTGGTTGTCTAACTTTTCTAAATGGACTATTGATACTTTTAATTAATGTCATTCTAGTTCGTTGAATTGAAGGTTAGTAAATTGGAACTACCATGTTCAAAATTAATTTTTGAAACTAAAGAAATGAAATAAAGTGACAATAATAATTGATATGAGCTTCTTGTTTAGAGATCAAATTTTCGATTCTCTATCTCTGGCAAGTGTTATATTAAAAAAACTAGCCATAATTCAAATCTAATTATTTAACACCGACTTCAACACGAGTGTTTTAAGTAAAAAAACAAAACACTGTTTTTAGGAAATTAAAAGTCATAACTAATAAGGAAGGTTATCATTTATTATTATTATTTAAAATAAGGTTTATTATTTTCGTGCGAAATGTTAATTGAGATGTCAAAAGGAAGAGCGAGCCCCAAATTGAAAAACGAAATCTGGAGGGCCTTTCTTCAGAGGCAGCTTCTATACAACAAGCTCTGTGCGAAGCTGAAGCTGAAGCTGATACCGAGGGAGTGAGGCTGGTGAGTTAACCATGTCGTCTACGCTGCTAGAGGTGACCCGTGCCTCACACGAGGAGGTGGAGCGACTCGAGCGGCTTATTGTGAAGGAGCTCCAAAATGAACCTACTTCCGCCAAGGACCGTTTGCTACAGAGCCACCGAGTCCGCAATATGATCGATACCATCATGTCCACCACCGATAAACTCGTACTTTCCTCATTCTATACTCCGTAATTTCTCTCTTTGGACCTATTGGAGCGTGGAAGTTCTAGGTTTTAGCCCTCATTTGGTGGAACTTTGTGTTTTCCCAGTATATAGGGCGTGTGCATTTGAATTTACAGATTTTCTATTGGCAACCAAGTTGTTGAATTTGGTTTCGCGGCATTTAGAAAGAGAGAGAATTTCTTCAAGTAGTAAACGTTACTGTGATTGTGAAAGTATTTATAAATTTTCATTTAGCTTTTAAATAATTAACTATCTCTTCACTACTAGTGAAGTTTGGATATAAAGTGTGGTGGAGTGGTAACAGTACAAATTAAAATTTGCTTCAATTAGGAAGCTTGGTGATGGAAGATTGGGCGATTTTCTTTGAGTTGGGAAAAATGACTTTTACAAAATTCCTTATGTTAATAAATTTTCTGATTAGCTAGACGGGTTATTTCATTTGAATTTCGCCGGTCCCCTTATTTATTGTTGCTCCATGGTATGCTTTTCTTTGATCTGGACTGAACTCTTCTCTACCCTTTCCTCGCCATTATTGATTTTTTGTGCAGGTTGAGATTTATGAAGATAAGGATAACGCCAGAAAAGATGAGATTGCGGCACTTGGCGGGCAAACAACTTCAGGAACCAACGTTTTTAGTGCATTTTATGATAGACTGAAAGAGGTCATTAGCAATATCTCATTACACTGTTGTCTATCCATTTTAGAATTAATGTACGTCTTCCACTTGAGAGTTGATGAGTGAATGTAGAAGCGAATATGAAAAAAAGAGGTGGAGTTCAATTACAGCATTCTGTTATTTATTCATCTTAATAAGTGACAAATTTCATACATAAAATGAAACGTAAGGGAAAAAGTTGGTCATCACTAGGGAAGTTACAAAAAACTATTTCTACTAGAGCAAAAAGTGGAGGTTTATTAGAATAATTACAAAATAGGCTGTAATTTTTACACCAAGTAGTTATATCTAAACAAATTTCTTTGCCTATGAAAACCACCCTACTATTTTTTTCAAGCCATATAGAACAAAAATATTCTAACAAAAGTGGGCCACAAAAGTTTGACTTCCTTCTTAAATGGGTGCCCATCCAAAATGAGAGCAGGGATGCCTTTGAGGCCGTTTGGAGTGGAGTCGCTCAATTGAAGTTACTGAAGATAATTTTCTACAAGTTATTGGCATAAGGGAATTTCTTCAAATTATTAAGCATAAGGGCTAGTGAAGAGAAGATGGCATTGAGAAATTACTATTACATGGCATTTAGATTTTTGGCTTGCTTTCAGGCCGTTGGGAGGCCAACTTCTTGATGTGTCATGTAGAAGAAGTTTCTGTCAATCTCTTCTATGAGGTTTAATACCAACTTTGGCATTTTGGGGAGAGAAATGTGGTAAGTGGGAGGTTCAAAAGAATGGCTCGAATGAGAGCAAGTCTACTGCCAACCTTTCTTGGAGTGGGATGTTGTTTTCCCTTTCTGTGAGGTTTGTATGGAATTGCTTCTTTCAGGAGTTTGATGTTGTGCTAGCTCGCCATAGGGATGTTTGTTCAATGTTTGGGAGTTCCTCCTCCATCCGCTTTTCAAAGAGAAAGGCGTCTTTTGTGGTTTGTGGGGGAGTGTGTGCGCCCTTTTGTAGAATTTTTTGGGGGGAGAGGAACAAGAGAGTGTTTAGAGGTGTGGGTAGGGACCTTAGTGAGGTTTAATCCTTGTTGAGGTTTCATGTTTCTCTTTGGGCTTCGATTTTGAAGACTTTTTGTAATTATTCCTTAGGTAATATTTTACTTAGTTGGAAACCCTTTCTTTAGGGTTTTTTTGCGGGCTTGGCTTTTTGTATGCCATGTATTCTTTCATTTTTCTCTCGATGAAAGAAATTGTTTATTAAAAAAAAGCTTGCATGTATGAAGTTTCAAAAGGAGGCTTTGAGGGTTGTCACAGATAAGTAAGTCAAGGTGGGAAGAGGGCCACTTCTACAATACTGTTAATATAGTTTACGATTGATCTAAGGCTAATTTTGGGCAATTTATGTTGAGGAGCTTGGTTTTGGGTAGGTCAGAGTTTGGACCCAGGGCTTGGAGCCTAGCCTACTAAGGCAATCAGTAGTTAATAACAAAAGACAGAAGGAGAATCTCGTCCTGTACATTTAGAAACCAAGATTTTCTTCTTTGGTTGCATGGCTAATGATAGAGAATTTTGTTTTTGAGATGCAAGTAAAATTCTATGCCGACTCCTTACCAAAGCCTTTTACTTTCATAATCGGCTGTAGGAAGTTTCTATTAACTTTGTTGAAAGCTTTTTCTGTGTTTATCTTGAAGACAAGAGTCACAAGACCCTATTTCTTTGTTTGTTTCTTTTTAATTTTTTTTTTTTACTCTCTTTTAACTATTCATTAACAAGCTAATTGGTTCTTGTCTCCTTAGAACTCAAGGACACAATTGTACAAACTATAGAACAGATCTTGTTCAATTAAGGTCGTTTATTAACAAGCTAATTAGCTTCAGGCTTGCCTTTCCTACCTCATACTACAAAATTGTTTCTTGTTAAAATGAAAAACAAACCAGGCTTAAATGTTTGTTGATCTTGATGTGATCATACCATCACTAACATCTTGGATCACCACTTCGCTGTGAAGTGTGAATGAGTGAAGCTAGGTCTTGTTGGTACGACCAACTGGAAAGTTCATTGATGTTCCTATTCTTGCTTCAATTGCAGAGACATGTTTATTAGAAACTTCCTAAATACAGTCCTCGAGTAAATAAGAAAAATACAATTTTTTGTTCACAAGTAATCTGAATTATTATTATTTCAAAGTTATCTGTTGCATTGTAACAAGTTCAATTATTATGTGTGCAGATTCGTGAATACCATAGAAGGCATCCAGCTGCACGTGTTGTTGATGTTAACGAGGATGATGGCCTACTGAAAGAGGAACCACAAATTGAGTTCAGTGGAGAGGTCTCCCTAGTTCTTATATCTTGACTGTAGTTTTTTTGTGGTGAACCCTGTAGCTTTTCATTGCCTCATTGCTTATCCATATATGGAAACTTCTCATGCTCCACATCTGATCGTGAAATCAATTCTCATGCTTGTATGTTCATATTTTTACGCTGTTGTGATTGGATTTTGAGTATGAGACACAGAATTCTTATCAAATTGGGTATTTTCTATTGCTAGTGTTAGGCAGCACCAGTTTTTATATTAATGCATTATACAAATTTGCCACATCTGGATAAAGGAACTAACCCTCAAGAATTTATTTGGTCATAATAACTAAGAGTTGTTTTTTTGGATGTCATTAGGCCTTATTCTTGCCCTTTCTTGTAAGGTAGTTTCTGGCTAGGCTCGTCTTTTTGGGCTGCCATTTGTGTGTGCCAGACTTTTGTTGGTCTGTGTTTTTGTTTGGCCTTTTTTCTTGGCTCTCTTGTATTCTTTCAAATTGCCCGAGGCCTATGCTTTTTTGAATCCAATAGTAGATATTATGCCAGTAATAACAAGCCACTGTAAGCTTTCTTTAAGATTTTTAATAGTGTCCGAGATAATTCATGAAAGCTTGGGTTTCTTGATTAGGAAAATGCTTTTTGGTATTAAAAAAATTCAGAATTTATTGCTTAGCCTAGCCTTAAACCCCCTTTTATATTTTCTGTAAGAATAAATTCCAGTCTTGATTGAGCAATGCTTGTACGTGGGCTTGTGTTGACCAGTGGGGGAAATTTTGAGAGAGCTCCCTTTTGGTGGGTTAGGTAGAAGATTGTTGGTTTAAATCTTGGTTTGGTTCCTAAATTTTGATGCTTATTGTATTTTTATTCTTTTACTTTTAAATGTTTTTCTCAGGCCCTTCCTTGAACTTCAAGTAAAAATCTTCTTTGTTCCTTTTGCGCTAAATTTTCATAGTTCATTTACTAGAAATTTTATATGCATTATGTGGAATTCTCTTCTAAAGTACACATATAAGTTCGGTATCAAATTTGAAAAGTAGGTGCTGTATGATTTGCATTAAATATTAACACAAAAATTTGAGAACAAGAAGTAAAATGAGCAGTTACAAAGTTTGAGGACCAAAACAATATAAATGTGAACTTTCAGGGATCATAGTAGGATTTTCAACATTTCTCGTTACATGCATGGAATGAAATTGGAAATTCCAACTCTCTATATGTATGATGTTTGTCACTCTGTGTGTATACATACTTCCCATTTCGGTTATTGACTTGTTTATTTTCCTCTGTTTTTTATCCAAAAAAAAGTTATCGACTTGTTTATGTTTTAGGAAGCATTTGGACGGTATCTTGACTTGCATGAACTGTACAACCAATATATTAATTCGAAATTTGGAGAGGCCATTGAGTACTCTTCATACCTGGATGTTTTTTCACAACCCCAGAAAATCTCTCGGAAATTAAAGATTTCAAGGTAAACAGATCAATTTTCTTCCTTAAATATTATCATACTGTTGATTTATTTTAAATTTAATAAATGGTGTCGTATTTTGAATTCTTCTAATATTTACTTTATATACAGACAATACAGGGAATACTTGGAGAATCTTCTTGCTTATCTCATTTATTTTTTCCAGCGTACAGAGCCCTTGCAAGATCTTGATCGGATATTCTCTAAGGTTACTTTGTGATTCTTCTCTCCTTATGTTAACATTCAAATTTCAATCATGTTTTATGCTTCCTCACTTCTTGAAACTAGATCTTTATAGTAGGCTGGTTTCGTTATGGTTTTTTTGCACGTGGCAATTTTAATCATTTGAAGGCATGCTGTTTGCAAATTAGCTACTGTATGCATGTTTGTATAGGACTTTAGGCTTGCATCATTCTATTCGTGATTTTGATTATGTGAGGGTGTTTTGATAGGTTGAGTCTGAATTTGATGAGCGATGGACTATTGGTACAATTGAAGGATGGGAGAACACTGGTCAAGAAAATGGCCACGATTCCGCCCAGCATAGTCTTATTGATCTTGACTATTATAGCACAGTGGAAGAGCTGGTAGAACTAGGTCCTGAAAGGTTAAAGGAGGTAAGAAGCGATTTTTTATGCCATATTAGCATAAGTTCTAATTATGGCATTGCCTCTTTCTTTTTCTTTGTTCTTACTTGACTGTTAAATCACCTTGTGGCAGGGGTTGGCGGCATTGGGACTGAAGACTGGTGGTACAGTTCAGCAGCGTGCAGAGAGGCTTTTCCTCACTAAGGTAGTAATTTACTTCCTTTTTGTCCAATATAGGATGTCAGGTGTTAGTGAACCTACAATAATTCGAGCATGCTGTAGCCTGATACAGTTTATGTGCAGATCACTTCCTCCTTTACAGATATATTTTCTCGTGTGAATGCACGCCCTCATGTATCTCTCTACGCGTATATAACTCTCTCTCTCTTTCTCTCTCTCCCCCCTTGTGTGTACATGTTTCTATTGAGTAATTGACTTTTTATGTCCCTTATTGTGCTCAGTACAATTGCTTGTCCTACTTTTGCTTTGTACATATTTTTCAATAAAACTTTGTTTCTTCCCCCTCTTCTTATAGTGTGGTCGTCTATATGCTTGGATTTTCTCATATATTTCTGCTGATCTAGTGTTTGGTTCCAGAACTAAACCCATCCCACTTTATGCTAGTCATGTTATGTATGATGAGACTGTTTACCTCATTATCCTCAACCAGTGTAGGTAGAAGACACGCTTTCTGACTTCTATGATGTCGCATAATCTTGCACCACCAAATTTTTTCGAGGAATTTTATTTGATTAATTTTACAGTTCATTTGACACCCCTATCCTTTGCAGCATACACCTCTTCAATTGTTGGACAAAAAACATTTCGCGAAACTGTCTCGGCAACCTATTCAGAATGGGGCAGCTGCGGCTTCACAAAACAATGAAAATTTGAAACAAGTTGCCCTGATGGAGGCAAAAATTGAAAAATTGTGCGATCTTCTGGATGAGGTTAGCTTTCGAGAACGATCAAAATGTCCCTTTGATTGCCTGAACCTTCATAATTTATATTCTGAAAAAGAATAATTTTGGGACTTCTTAATTTATTTTGTTTGTGGCCATTTTCAGACAATTGCCCGAACCAAGGACAACATTGTTAAGAAGCAGGCCTTAACATATGAGGAAATTGAAGCAGAACGTGAGGAGGTGAGGGACAGTATTACAAAAAAAATGCTTCTACTAATTAATATAACTTTTGGTATACATTATTTCTGACATGGACGATATGGTTACCGTGTTTACCTTATCCACAAAAGCATTCCCTGCCTAATGGTTGGAAAAGTGTTTAGAAAGTTGTGAATTTGATGTTGTGATCTAATGTTTATATCAGAAACTTATTTAAAAGTTCACACGTGCATCCAAACATGGCTTACGGTAGACTGATTTAACCTTAAATACCAGTTCACCAAACTTTCTTCTTGTGAATGACCTGCGTGCATTTGAGACGATGGTTTACTATGCGGGTTCAAGATCTTTTGCCTCTATGCAAGTGTGTTGATGCCCAGCTGGCAAGGAAATTGAGATTTTTAGAAACCGTGTATCAGTTGCTATAATTTTTTTAATATTTATAGCCTTTTGATATGGCAATTCTGGCAGGAGGAGACACAAGCTGAGTCTGAAAGTGATGATGAAGAGCAACAAATCTATAATCCACTCAAGCTCCCAATGGGTTGGGATGGGAAACCCATACCTTACTGGCTCTACAAGCTCCATGGCCTTGGTCAGGTAAATCATTCCCTCGGCAACCAAAGTCCTGTAGCATGGGAAAGAAAATATATCATATATCACGGGTTGTTCTAGTGGTCAAAAAGGACCATGGGTTTAATAAAAGCTATCTAAGATTTAATATTCTACAAGTTTTCTTAGCACCAAAATGTTGTAGTTGTAGTAAGATAGATTGTCTTGTGAGATTAATTAAGGTATGCACAAGCTGGCTTGGACACTCATAAATATCAAAAAGAGGGAAAAGAAAAAAGAAGCATATTGGCTGTTTGTCATTTTTCACTTCTCCAAAAATGAATTCGTTTTCAAAAAGCATGCTTTTCTTTTCACAACATTAACAGAACTAGATTCTTATGTGGAATTGACCATATTTGCTGATATTTTGTTTGTCTTTTCAAGCCTATATGCTAAAGTTTGTGCGACAGTGAAACATAATATACATTTGACTTCCATGAAATTCCTCTTGCCTAATGGCTAATCTCAAGCAATTACATTTCGGAAGCCATGGTTGCACATTTGTTTTCATAAACCGCAGCATGTTGTTGGTTTTGTTTTCAACTTATTGAAGTTCTCATGGAAAGATTTGCTTGAGAATGTGATAATTTTGTGGAACAGGAATTTAAATGTGAGATATGTGGGAACTATAGCTACTGGGGTCGTAGAGCATTTGAGCGACATTTCAAGGAGTGGCGTCATCAGCATGGAATGCGTTGCCTTGGTATTCCAAATACAAAGAACTTTAATGAAATCACATCAATTGAAGTAAGTCTTTGCTACTACTTTGATCTCCCCATTCCATGAGCGTATTTATTGTTTTTGTATAAGAAACTATGCTTTTCATTGATAGATTAAATTGTACTGAAGAGGAAACACAGCCAAGGAGGCTGCTTACAAATATGTGCTCCAAGATGTCGCTAAGGAAAGAACTTAAGTGTAAAGATTAGAAACTAGAAAGGGTGCATCAAGATGATCCGACATTTCGACTACGTTTTCAATAAATAGATTTTACCCTTTCATTTTATTTATCAACATATGTCAAAAGGTTCTAGTCCATGGTCCGCCTAATACTTCATGCCTGCATGATTGGAAATTTAATTAAATTCTTTAGTGAGAATATAATGGGCCCGTTATTCACTCCTTTGATCTTTCAGGAGGCAAAAGACTTGTGGAAAAGAATACAAGAACGACAAGGAGTTAACAAGTGGCGACCAGATCTGGAAGAAGAATATGAAGATAAGGAGGGTAACATTTACAATAAGAAGACATATACAGATCTGCAACGCCAGGGATTGATATAAGAATCCCATTGATCATGGACGTCTTTCTCTAGTAAGTTCCATCTGAATTTCTGTCTACTGAGATATGGAAGAATGATAAGATTTTATCCTCCTTTCTTTCTGTGATAGTAAATGAGTTTTTCTAAATCTCTCAGGTTCCAATTATGGTTAGTCTTTGAAGTTTTGGAGGAAGCATTTAATCAAGTTGAATGAATAGGAGATCAAGAAAAGCTCAAGCAAATGTAATGGTTTTTTACAAGCTAAAATTTTGAGAAATCGTGTTCTATTCCGAGGTAGAAATGAACTGATATCATGGTTGTGCTATTTGAAATATAAGAAGTTCGCCATTGTTCTGCTGTCAACATCCTCAACGCAGTTGCTAATTCGTGCTGTTCTGACCTATGGCTTTATGACACTTCAAATTCGAGGATGTTTGATTTTAATTGACACTTCAAGAAAGAATTTTATGGGTAGTCGGGTCATACCTTTTCGACAAATTATATAATGAGCCGTCATATCTAAATATAAATGTGAGATACTTCTTTTAACACACATCTAACAATGAGAGAACTGTTCACTCGATTTCATTGAATTGTTTTTTATTTGGACATGGTTTCTGACATTTATCTAACAAGCGTGAACCAAAACATTGATGATCTAAAGAAAAATTTAGATTCGAAGTTGAGTTTAGACTATTAAATTATGCTCTAATATTTTGAAGGTTTTTAAAAAAGGTTTTATGGAAGTTTATAGTTGATGTTTTCATTTGGAGGAAAAAAATCATCGTTTTACTTTCTCCGTGGTTTACGCCAAAGGGACTCAAAAAGCCTAGAAGCATGGATTTACCATTGGCACATTTGATAATGAATTTTTTACAATGAAATTGGTTTAATAATTTGGGTCTCAAAGCTACCATCATCTATGGCTTTCATCCAGACAAGATCTGGTAAATAAAAGGGCAGATCCATCTACAGAACGAAGAATCAGAAGCCTGGAGTCCACATATGTCCCACAGATTAACTTCGACAAATCAAACAATTCCGGTGGAACTTGTGTCCGGACTTCCTGAATTATATTTCTTGCAGCATCTACGTCTTTGCTCAGCGGATCATCGAGACTCATTGTCAAATCAATGTCGCCTGGAACGAGCTTTACTGCTGGGAGGCTCGACGGAAGCTCCTCAAATGGAATTATCTTCCTCCATTTCTGACTAGACAACTTCTGGGCCAGAACATGCTGAGCTGTGGTGTTTTCTTCCTTCAGGTACAGTCTCCTTCCGGCTTGTATTCTGGAGGAAGAGTAACCTACCAGTTTACCATTGACGCCAATTTTATTCTGGGGCCAGTTATGACCTCTCATGACAGTGAAGCCAATGTCTGAGGTCAATGAGATGAGATTGTTTAACTTGGACTCTCTAGTAACTGTCAAGCACACGTCTCCGATAAGAACTCTAGCAGGAGGTTGACGAAGGGTGAGCCCGATGTGCCTCCCTGTTGAGTATAAAAAACGCCACTTTCCTGGGATTAACTCCTGCCAATGCTGTATAGGTGAAAGTCCAACATAAGCAGTTAGATGCCACAACTGATTATTACTTCTTGAACATAGACTTAACATGTGTCGTTTTACAGCATAAACGTATAGAACATCGGAATTGAAAGACATCCTCGTAAGTCGATGTTTTTCAGGTAATGTGATGTGTGTAAATATTCATCACCTTTGGTTTTGAATGAGGAGTCAGCATCTCCATCAATTCAATGAAGTGCGATAGCTTTCTTCGCTTAATCATAGAAAATAAGGGAAAAGAAAAACTAGTTAGTAAACCTTCTAAAATTTAAAATGTTCAGTGAGAGTGAGAGAGAGAGAGGGATAAAGGAGGAAGATGATGAAGAGATCTATTATGCACATACCTGAGGACGACTGTAAATATATTCCTCCGTAATTCGGACTGCAGTTGAACCAAGACCCCATCTAATAATTTCCATTGATGGAGCTACCCGCCATCTTGGTCCACAAAGGAATGGATGCCTGAGAGCCTCTAAACAGCTGCAGGATGGTTCAGTTACTTATTTCTTTATTTTGAAAAAAAGAACGAATTTCTCATTGAAATAGTTAACAGTTACACAGAAAAAGAGTTCCAAATGATGACCCAATGCCGGTATCTAACAATAGTTGCACCAAAGCTTTCACCATTTCCAAATCTATAACTTCCCAAATCCCATCTACAAAGAAAATGTATGCTCAACTCTTCTCCCAAAAAATAGTCGCAAAATAATACTTGAAAGTGAACATCAAGAGGATGTATCTGCTAGCTCAACTTTCCTCCCAATATAGACACTTGAACTTTTTGTCGTTTATTCCATTGTCCCCACAAAATTGCCTTAATGCCAATAGTCCAGATGACATTAGCCGTTTTCTAGAATTAGTGGCTGCTTAGCTACCCAAGTAAAGAAAGACCAAAGCATAAAAATAAAAAATAAATCTTAGTGCATTAAAAATTCCAACAAATAGATATGGGGTGACATACCCCATTAACAAAATTCTAAATATATTTTTACATTCTAACTCCCTTCTAAGAGGCTAGTCTCCAATGAAAATATATATACTTTACCTTATTCTTTTAGAAGGTTTGTTTGCAAGTAATAAGGACAGAAGGTTCCATCCTGCGCCCCAATTTCTATCAAGTATCTGCAAGATAAATGAACCAAAGATCTGCGCATACATTGTTGAAAAGTGATTGCAGGAAGATAATAATATTGATATTTACTTGTAATCCGACATTTCCAGCTGATAGTCTATGCTCAAGGACTTGTAATAGATATTCGCGCAAGCATGAAGGATCGTGGCCCTTTCCACATCAAGTAAACATGGTTACATATTTGAAATAAAATATTGTTGTATGTTAAACATGTGTCCACCCAATGTTAAAAAAATCGAAACAGATGCTGAATTAAACATTCCAGTGACAGATCTTGCCAATACAGATTGCAGTAAAAGCGGTTCTGGGCAAAAAAGTAATGCAATTATTCAGATGTCGTGTTATACCTTTGAGAAAAAGGATTTAAACTTCATGAATATCAATGGATCCATGAGTTCCTGTAAAACCATCTTTGCCATCATGAACCCCACACATCTACAACCGCAAGTGGAAAGGTATCAAGAGGACTACCCAGAAGTTTTAACAGGAAAAAAGATACTAAACAGTAATTCCTTTCTCCAACAACAATACCTCATGTCAAATGCAATCATCCTGTGCCGCCGATCCAAGTTATTTTCAGAAGTGTTATCACTTTCAGCATTTTCATGAAAGTAGGCAGCATTTCCCAAAATTCCAACCTGGTAAGACAAGTGCCGGATGGATATAAGATATGAAGGACAGTAATCTGCTGGTCCATTTCTTGAATATTAAGCTAGTAAATTAATATAATGTTTGTTACCATTTCTAAATTCAATAATCTAAAGCACATGCATAAATTTTACTGCTTCACATTCCGAGAGTAACCAAACCATAAAGCACATTTATTTAGAACATCTAATCACAACTTCAATCAAAAAGGAAATTGGGTTCCAATAAGATAAAAATACTCCCCCATATTTCAGAGTGCATTCAATTTGATTCATCAATTAACTAGCTCAGTAAAAAGTAATAAAATATTATCTCAAATATTCCCAGTTAGTATAGACAATAGGCCTTATCAGGCTTCAGCCCATGCATGTCTTATTTATAAATACGAGATTACTATCATGGTCATAAATAGAAATGATATAAATGGAAGAGCATCAGCCAATTCTTCTTGGTATCATACCGGACCAACTGTACTTACTTTGACATGTCTATCAACTGGGCTTATGTGAACATTTTCCAATCTCAGCTCAGTATGCGCAAGCCCATGGCTGTGCAAGTAATTAACCTGAGGTAAACAGAAGGAAGGCATCATGAACTAGCCACTCAGTTTCAAGGATATCCAACTTTCTACATTTTACCTACTCCAATCAAGAGATCCCTCATCAATACTCGAATGAGTCGTGAGTGGCGTGAAACTGCAGGTCCTCCAGTGGTAGTATCACCAACCTTTCTAACAGACTCTTCATCCAATGCAAGAGTAGCTTCCAATGTTGGAAGCCAATCTGATTGCTGAAGCCAATGCCTCAAAGAAAAACTACTGTGATGCTACAATTGAAAGCAGAAAGTCTGTATTAACATTACTTTTAAAAAAATTTCACATGAACAGAGCCATTGGGATTTAAAAATAAAAATAACTGTAAGAAGTCATAGAGCACAAGTTGGTTGTTCCAAACTCTTCCCAGAAGAACCAGTGCACCAAATCCTACCTTTAGTTCTAGCTGCTACAAAAAAAATCTTCATGACATGGCACTAGCCGTTCAGAAAAGTGAACTTCAGTGAAAATTGGGTTGATAGGGTTGCTAAAGTGATGGTTTCATGGGAAACTTTACAATGGCATAAAAGTTGAATGCAACAACCAATTTGAGGTAAACAAAATTTGATCAAAAGAAAAAGTACTCGGAGGCACAAAAATCCATATAATCTAACAACTTAGGACACCTACCCCATGGACCAGAGTAAATGAGGAGTGGCCATTACTCATAAGTGAAGATATGTAGCCATGAACTTGCATTGAATAGGAATGATACATCAGTCTGCGACGAGCCAGTTTCTTTAGTACCTATCCACATCATTAGTAACAGAGTCAAGTACAATATACCATTAATTGTTAGTAATTTCTTTTTAAACAATATGCATTAAATACAAACTTCTATAGCTCTTTTCCCTCTACGCTGAGCCTGAGCAGTTTTAAGCCTTCGAAGCACGACCTTTGTGTTGTATAAAGGGCTACATTAAAGAAAATAAAAACACTAGTTAAAACTTGAACTACTTGAAGAACATCAAATTCTAAAACAGAAGAAACTAACCTAAGGCGATTATTCACAAGTGCTTCAAAAACTATTTCATCCCCCTACCACATTGTTGCTAACATGTCAACAACTTGTAAGAGAAAGCAAACAGTGACATCAACTAAAAGAAAACCAAAAAAAAAAAAAAAAAGGAACAAATTTATCATACCCGACCTCCAAGGCCAGTGCTGACACAATCAAGAATCTTGAAATCCGACATCTTGAATCTGATGACATGGTCCAATTCTTCCTCCATGGAAACTGATAGAGGGCCTGGAGCATTGTCCTTCGATTCTGAAACAGATAAATCTTTTCGCACAGATGAACACAGTAGTCTTGAACATCGCGAACTGGGAGTTCTCCTCACAAAACGCACTGGAAGAGGCCCAATCAGTGTAGTCGACGGATTATCCTTATAACAAACACCCATTGCCCTTTCAAAACTTGGGTTCGAAGCCATTCCATGATACAGTCCCATGGATCACAGGTTCAGCCACTGAAAAAAAAACCCAATTGAGTAAGTCCCAAACTTTAGAGTGATTATCAAAGTTCTGAAAATGGCATGAAGAAAATTCCCTCCATCAACTAAACAGTGGGGAGACGAAGTACAATTACGGTCAAATATAGCCATCAACGGGAACAAAATTGACACAGAACATTAAAACAACTCCAAATTACAAGAAGAAGCATTCATAAGCAGAGAATAAAAAAATTGGTGGACTTACCCGGAAATCGGGGAGATGGGTTTGAGGATTTAGGAAGGAAACATTGAAAAATTATATAGAAAATGAAGAACGTGAAAGTTGCGTGGAAGAAAGAGTTGAAAACGTTGCTCCATAAGCTTTCCTCGCTCCCAAATATCTGAAGTATATGACTTTCTCTGGCCTTCTCTTTTTAACGGCTGATTTTGAATACTGTCTTATCACGCCCGCTCTGATGTTTACACGTCACCATTATTTTCGAATTAAATCTCTATTTTATCGTCTCTCTTCTGGCAGTTTTTTTCATCTTTATCCACATATTTCATAACATTTTATTTTAATATATAGGTTTCTCTCTTTTTTTCTTATTAATTAAATTAGAGGTTAAAACAACATTGTGATTTTTGTACTTTTAAGTTTATTCTAATTTAGAACCTATATTTTTAAATATTGAATTTTAATTATGTACTTATATCTTAAATTTAGTTTTTTCATAAACCAAAAATCTTTTATTTTAACCCCATTTGGTAATAATTTTGTTTTCTATTTTTGTTTTTGAAAATTAAGTCTACGGACACTATTTTCACCTCTAAATTTCTTCCTTTGTTATCTACTTTTCACAATGATTTAAAAACCAAACAAAAAATTTTGAGAACTAAAAAAAATAGTTTTCAAAATGTAGTTTTTGTTTTTAAAATTTGGCTAAGAATTTAACTATTATACTCGACAAATATACAAATCATTGTAACAAATGTGGAAGGAATAGACTTAATTTTCAAAATCCAAAACAAAAAAGGAAATGATTACGAAACGGGATCTTAATTATTAATATTTTTACTATAAATTTTTGAAAATTTGTTCACATATTATTATTATTTTGCATGAAAATTATTATTATTATTGAACTAATTTTCATAAAAGAAAAATTAACTTATTAAATTCAAGATTTATTGAAAATATAGAAATTAAAAATAGACATTTCAAAGTAGAAACTAAAATCAAACATTAAAAATAGTATTTTAAACTAAATTATAAAAAATACCTCTTTTTGAGTTAGTTTGGGTAGGTTTCAGTTATACACTTTTTCTTTATTTAAGAAATTCAATTATGTATGACATTGAAAATTTCCATACTTTTGAAAGTTGTTCAAAAGAATATTGTTGAAGAGTATTTTTGTTAAAATAATATGAAAATTGGCATGTATATAATTTGGAAGAGATATATTATAACTGTAATTTTATTTTCATAAATTGATTTGTACAATTTGATTATCAAAACATTTTAAGAATATTTTTGTTTGAGATGAATGGTTTTGAATTTTCATTGATATATCAATATTTTTATTAATATTTTCACATTATTTATAAATTCAACATCCACATGAGCAGTGAATCGACTCTTCCATTATATCGTAAAAAAATACATGAAACACAAGAAATAAACAACAATATGTGACTTATGTAAATATAATATAAATAATAAACATTTTAATATGTTTAAAAAAATATAATATTTTTTGTGGATTATTTTTTTTTGAATTTTTTTATAATTTTTCTTTGACATCATCATTTTATCGATATTTTTGTCAACATTATCGAAAAATTGAAACTTTGATATTTTTAAACATGGATAGTGATAGTAGTCTTAATCTTTTATATAATTATATAATATCAAAGGATTTAAACTATACTAACCTTTCAATGAAATGTAAATGTCTCAACCTATTGACAAGGGAAAGGTTTTTGACCTTCAGCTAAAAAGAGATGCTAAATAACCAAAAGAACATAGGGGCACTTGAATGATAGCAAATTTCTTTTTTTTATTAAAATTAAAAATATAGCAATAATTTTTCCAAATTTACTTTATTGGTGTATTAACATGTATATCACTAATATATCTGATTTACTTTATATCTGGTATATCAGTTATTTGGTATACTTTATATTTGACATATCAATGGACTAATATACCAAACCTAAAGTGTGTAAGTTATGTAATGGATATACCAAATTTATCATTCATAAACCAATTTATCAGTCAAGAAGTGCTTGTTCATTTAATATTATTTGCAAACTTAATTTCAATCCTCATTCATCTACTATAGAATATTATTTTTCTAATACATTATAATCGGTTTATAATGGTTCAACTCTATATGTTAGTAACCATTTTGAATGAATATTGATAAACTATTGATGCACCAATGTTACACTTTCAAATACTGTATACTAGTAGTATACCAACATTTTATAGTTAAAATGATTTGAGTTAATGTTGATATAATACTAATACATCAATATTATATTTAAAATGTTATATAGAAGAAATGCTGATATACTATTGATACACTGATGAAATACTTGAAATTAGTTTTTTATGAGCATTGATACAATATTGATAAACTAATTTGTACTTTAAATGAATTTTGAATAAGTGTCTAGCTATAACTACTAATGTACTGATAAGATACACTACAAGAAATCTGACATCTCCCGACTCACAATTCATCGGAAAAGTGTGGAAAACGCGTTGGGAGTGCCTTTCCCGACGAATAAAGGGTTGTCGGGAGAAACCCGTCGGGAGAGGAACTCCCGACGCACTTTAAAATGACGTCGGGAGTTCCAGTAACTGTCGACGCCTGATATATGGTGTTGACAGTTCTAGAACTCCCGACGCCCTATATTCGTTTATTTTGGACCACTTGAACAAATTTCCAACTGCTACCATATTTGATGTCATCAATGTAAAAGACTTGTTGTGCTTGGATAGCAAAGATGAAAGGCTCATCGACATACCAAAAGTGTGATGTATTGATCGATTTGTATCCTAAATCCACATGTGTCCTATTACTTTTGTTGTTATCTGTGTCAAACCATCTACACTTCAACAAGAAAACACGTCTTCTGTTCGCATATTGGAAATCTAATACTTCGTCTACAACATCGTAGAAATTGTTATCCACACTTGCATTCTCACTGATCTCCCCGACCACTAGGACTCCACTATTTTGTGTAGCTCGACGATTTTCACGCTCTACAGTGTGAAACCGTACCCCATTAATAATGCATCCATTGTAAGAGTGCACCTCAGACGAAGGTCCCATTGTAAGATCTCTTCTCCATTCATTACGACTGGTGGAGGTCCACCTTCAACTTTTCCATCATGTTGTCTACTTCGACGCCAACTATGATTCTTTGGAAGATAACGTCGATGTCCCATAAATGATATTTTTCCTCTTATCCCGAAGGACGAGTTATCTTCTTTGCATATTGGACATGCTCGATAACCTTTTGTACTCCACCCAGGTAAGTCACCGTACGCAGGGAAGTCATTAATCGTCCATAATAAGGTAGCATATAGTTGAAAAAACTCACCAGTAATAGAATCATAAGTTTGCACACTAATTGTCCATAACTCTTTCAACTCTTCAATCAACGGTTGCAAGTAAACATCAATTTCCTTTCCAGGAGATTTTGGACCAGGTATGAGCAAAGACATGAAGAAGTTTGTTTCCTTCATGCATTTCCAAGGGGGCAAATTATAAGGAGTTATCACCACAGGCCACATACTATAAGAAATGCTCATATTTTCAAACGGATTGAAGCCATTTAAAGCTAATCCCAAACGAACATTTCGGGGATCTAAAGCCAAATGAGGAAATTCACGATCAAAATGTTTTCACCCCTCTGCATTAGCTGGATGTCGCAATACATCCTCCATTTCAACTCGCTTATCTTTATGCCATCTCATGTTAGAAGCGCCTTCTTTTGATGCAAACAATCGTTTTAATCTCGGTATCAATGGAAAATGACGCAATACCTTATGTGGTATTTTTTTACCCTTGCCATCATTAACTTTGTACCGAGACTCACCACAAACGGGGCATTGTTGCAAATCTGCAAACTCTTTCCAATATAATACACAATCATACTTGCATGCATGAATAGACTCATAACTTAGGCCTAAATCATGCAATTTTCGCTTGGCTTCATAAAAGGAAGTAGGTACAAAGGTGTCAGCTAGAAACACTACTTTTAACAATTCCAGCAACATGTCAAACGATTTGTTACTCCAGCCATTGAGAACTTTGATATGTATCAACTTCACTAAAAATTTCAAGGACGAAAATTGCGAACAACCAGGGTATAATTCATTACGTGCTTCGGTCATTAAATCCTCGAATAAGTTCGTGGTATCTCTTTCTTGACCATTAAAGGACATTTCATTTTCAATCCTTCCTTCATTTGCATTTTCGTTTTCAATTGGAACTTGTAAATCGTTTATAAGATTCAACATCTCATTTTCTTTGACAATATTACTCTTTATACTATCTTCTTCAACATTCTGTATTGAATGACTTGTATGACTTCTAGATAAGTTTACTGGCTCTCCATGGTATACCCATTCAAAATATGAGGGAGATGTTCCATATGTTAATAGATGTCGTTCTACAATATCGATCTTTTCCTAAATTGAATTCATACAATTCTTGTATGGACATCTTATTCGTCCGGAATCATTAACATGAAACTTGCCATATCTAAAAACTGGGATACTCCTTCTCTATACTCCACTGATAACTTATTCTTTAGTTTAATCCATTCTTTATTCATCCTTAAAAATAAATCTTTCCTGACCAACTTGTAATCCAAAACAATAACCTGGATTAGAGGACAAAGTACAAAGTATTTATTAAGCATGAACTTTGATTAAAAATTTCCAAGTTTGTTTGGAGTATTTAAAATTTTAATTAATTTATAATACGTGATTTGATTTTTTTTTGCCCCTAATGTTATTGATATTTTCCCCTAAACTAAGTCCAAAATTAAGTAAGTTGAAACATCCACAATCCATGGCTTATATAAAAAACAATGCTAATTAAAAACAATTCACAATAACATTCATACTCCAAAAAATTGCATAAATTGAAACATCCACAGTCCACAATAACAACTCAATCCACAATAACATGTTATAAATTAATCCACAATCCACAAAAAATTGCATAAATTGAAACATCCACAATCAACAATAACAACTCAATTCATAAATTAATTCACATTCAACAATAATAACAACGCAATAACAACTCAATCCATAAATTGAAATATCCACAATCCATGAGAATCTTGTTTTGGTTTAATTTTTGGAGCTTTTGAAAATGGTATTTGGAAATTCAAATTAATTCACATTCAACAACAAATGAGAATCGATCAATAATGATTAATTAAAACATATACAACGATTAATTGAAACATCTACAATAACACAATAACAATTTGCACAAATTATTTAAATCATGATTTTTCAATTAATCAATCAATAATGATTAAATTAATATACAAGTGAAAATAATGATTTAAATAAATATACAAGAGAAAATAAAATGAGAAGATTACCAGCGACGACGGGGGGCGGTTGAAGGCAACGGTTAAACAAGACGAGGAGACGACGGCGGCGGCGGGAAAAGAGGGGAAGAATGGGAGAGGGAAGGAGAGGAGTGGGGGGAGGGCAAACGGGCGACAACGAGGAAGGAGGGGAAAAATTGCAGAGGGAGAGAGAAGAGTAAGGCGGCGACGGGGAAGGAGGGGAAAAATGGGAGAAGGAGGGAGAGGAGTGGGGGGTGGGCGAATGGGCGGTGGGCGGCGGGGAAAGGAAGGGAAAAAATGGAGGAAGAAAACTGCACAAAAGTTCGGTGGGGGGGGGGGGAGGTTGGCGGCGTGGGTTAGGGTTAGGTGAGAGGGAAGAAATGGGGAAAAATGGGGAAGAAGGGATCTGGTTACCAGATCCCATCTCCCGACGCCACCCGACGGGCGTCGGGAGAGCCGTTGGGAGTTTAAGAACTCCCGATGGCTAACGTATGGCGTTGCGAGTTTCTGGGAAACTTTCAACGCCCATTTTTAATCGTCGGGAGTTTTCTGGGAACTCCCAACGGGCCTTTACGGCATCGGAAGAGACTAATTCTTTTGATGGCTAAACTTTCAATGCTCGATTTAGGCATCGGGAGAACTCATTTTTCTTGTAGTGATATGAAATTGAATTTTGAATGAATATTGATATACTACTTATATACTAGTACAATTCTTAAAATGGATTTAAATCACGAGGAATATACTATTGATACACTAAAAATATACATGAAATAAATTTTTAATAGCTATTGATATACTATTGATCTATGTTAAAATTTAATTGAATGAGTGTTGATAAATTACCAATACACCAAATGCTTAGTATTGCATTTTCAGCTAGTAATGATATATGGTTGATACACTAAGGATCTACTTACAATTCATTTTGAATTAGTATAATATACCATTGAAATGTCAATTTAAACTTTGAATATCATTCTAAATGATATACTTTATATTTAGTAAGCAACAATATCATTACTATTGCTAAAAAAAACAATATCATTATATGTTTTTTTTTTCCTTTCTAAATCAAGTATATCAATCAATTAATATATGAAATATGAAATATTTGTCATACAATTGACATACCAAATTAAATATAACTTACACACCATTAAAATCATATAAAAAAATTGGAAATAAAACATATTAACTAATGTAATTTATAATTATTATATCACTTGACAGAATCAATGCATTTAACAAATACTATGAACATCAAAGTTGAACCAATCAAATGAAAAAAACAAAAAAAAATATTTATCATAATCGAACAAACAGTGTGGACCATAGCACAATTAAAGTCGTGATTTATCAATTGTATAAATTATATTCTTTAAATAAAGTATATCAATTGGTTGATATACCAAAATATAAAGTATATTTGATATACTTGTTGAATGAGGGTAAAATCGAAAATAAAAAAAAATCAAGAATCAAATTTACATTTGTTGCTATATTGGCAATTTTAGAAAACTATTGCTATATTTGCCAATACCCCTATGTTCTTTTGTTATCCATTGCAAATTTTCAAAATGTACTATCAGTAGTTAAAATGTCAGAAGGAATAAATTCAAATATATCATCTACTTTAGATTTAATATCCTATGAGTTTGTTTGACAATAGATAAATCAATTAAAAAAAATTTACGTAGCTATATTTATTATATTGCTGTTCACACGAGGTTTCCGGAGAAACTTGTTTCGTGGAGTCGAACTTGAGTTGGTGTTGTCATTGATGTTGATTTGATGCGATGTGGTTTGATCTCTAGTACTTGATTCTATGATTCTCTCGATTGGAAGAAAAACACCGAACGTTCTTGAAGTAGAAGTAGTAAAAGTCTTGGAAAAGGTCTTCTGCTTGTTGGTGAATTCTCTCTGCGCTCTCTAGAATTGCTGACCCCCTAAATGGGAAGAGTTCATTTATTTATAGGGCTCTCTGATGGGCTTCATGGGCTTAGGCCAGGTTGGATGGGTTTAAGCTTAGTTGGCTCATGAGTTTGGGCTTAGGACCCAATTAATTAGATTTGGGTTTACTTTGACACTTAGGCCCATTTTTGGGTATAACTAGATCAAAGCCCAAATTATAACGTCAAATTGAAAAAATTAATTTTACTCAATCCAACGTCTGTCGAAAAGACAGAATTTGTCTTCAACTTCAATTTGGGACACATGTCAACTCTTAATTGGTCACAAATTGATAATTTTGGAATTTCGTCATTAATTTAGTAAGTGGCGTGGTGATCTGTGATTGGTCCGAGATTTCTCCTCCAACAAATGCCCCATTTTCGAGATTTGTGCATGTGAGTGGATGAACATCGAAAAATATAAAGCCGACATCGAGACGCAAGTAATTTGATCTTGACTTCGATGCTCCTAATTTAATTAAACCGTGAATTTAATGCACAAATTTAACTAAATTTTGTGATAGAGGACGACCAAACTTTTAATTTGAGAAAAGCCTCAACTTTTATCACAGACCTAATTTGATTTGAAGAGATAAAAGGTAGAAATTCGAATTTAAAAAAAAAAGAAAGAAAAGAAATTTAGGTTTCATCCCTATTTTAAATTTGATTTGGAGACAACTTAAAAATTCTGAATTTAAAATGAAAATTCAAGTTTCATCCCTAATTTAATTTGATTCGAAGATTAAAACTTAAAAACATGGTTTTAAGAAAGAAATTTGGAATATGGCCAAATTTATGAAAAACTTTGAGTTTTTTCCCAATTTAATTTGATTTTAGAGATAAAACTAAAAAATTTTGAACTTAAAATAAAGATTCAAGTTTCATCCCAATTTCATTTGATTTGGAGGTGAAAACTTGAAATTTTGGTTTTGAGAAATATATTTGGAATATGGTCAAATTTACGGAAAAAAGCTTTTAACTTTGTCCCCAATTTAATTTGATTTTAGAGATAAAACTAAAAAATTTTTGATTTAAAATGAAAATTCAAGTTCCATCCCCAATCTAATTTGATTTGGAGATAAAACTAAAAAAAAAAAAAAAAAGAAAAAAAAAAGAAAAAAAAAGGAAAAAAAAATCTATATTTAACCAAATTTTGGATTTCCTGATTTGATTTTGGATTTAGTGAAGGAAAATTGACAAAAATGACCTATTTTGAGTATGATTTTGTATTTTTGACCTATTTTTGAAAAACAAGTTTTTTTTACCCCTTGATGATGAAAATGATATAAGCATGGAAAATATTGGTTGTACAATTACTCTTGTGCCCTTTATTAAATGTTCACTTTCAATTTCGACAACCAACCTACCAAATTAATTCAAAAAAATTCTCCACTTAAAAAATTTATTCATAAAAAATTATTTTATCCAACATGAATTGATAACAAATTATTTTTCACATTCCAACACTAAAAATTCCTCCACCAAATTTAATTGTTTACAACCCTACAAAAAGTTATCTACACCAAATTATTTTCAAAATGATATTTTATATAAAAAAAATGAAAAAATAGTTAGACGATCGTATAGCAATGTGAAGAAAAGTTAGATGAATATTCATCGAAGCTGAGCGATTATTAGGACTGGGTAGGGGGAGGGCACCGGGTAGAGAGGGGGCGGGTATTGGGACTAAATGATCGCTTAGTACCATCGCCTAGTACTAAACGATCGCTTAGCTATGATCGATGGGAACGAGAGGGCATCGGGTAGAGAGGGGGCGTGCAGAGAGGGGGTGGCTATTGGGACTAAACGATCGCTTAGCTATGATCGATGGGAACAAGAGGGCACCGGGTAGAGAGGGGGTGTGCAGAGGGGGCGGGTATTAGGACTAAACGATCGCTTAGCTATGATCGATGAAATGGGAGGGCACCGGGTAGAGAGGGGGCGTGCAGAGAAGGGGCGGGTATTGGGACTAAACGATCGCTTAGTACCATCGCCTAGTATTAAACGATCACTTAGCTATGATCGATGGGAACAGGAATGCACCGAGTAGAGAGAGGGCACGCAGAGAAGGGGAAAGTATTGGGACTAAACGATTGCTTAGTACCATTGCCTAGTACTAAACGATCGCTTAGCTATGATCGGTGGGAACTAAACGATACGTTGGACTTTCTAAACGATGGCACTACACGATCGTTTAGCT
This sequence comes from Benincasa hispida, assembly GCF_027475165.1. Taxonomy (NCBI): domain Eukaryota; kingdom Viridiplantae; phylum Streptophyta; class Magnoliopsida; order Cucurbitales; family Cucurbitaceae; genus Benincasa; species Benincasa hispida. The sequence goes on from NC_143478.1 coordinate 33,841,824, forward strand.
ACGATGCATACTAAAAGATGCGATGAAGTGCTACGCGATAGTGCTGAGCGATCGTTTAGATGTAGACCTAAGCGATCGTGGCATGGGAACTAAATAATACGTTGGATTTTCTAAATGATGGTACTACATGATCGTTTAGCTATGACGCGCGCTAAGCGATGCAATCGTTTAGATGTAGAGCTAAGCGATCGTGGTGTAGGAACTAAACGATAGCACTACACAATCATTTATCTATGACGCGCGCTAAGCGATGCGATCGTTTAGATGTAGAGCTAAGCAATTGTGGCGTAGGAACTAAACGATACGTTGGATTTTCTAAACGATAGAGCTAAGCGACCGGTTTTCTCAAGGCGCAATCCAGTTCAGCCCCTTATTAAATGGCCCACTTTCAACCACCAACCTACCAAAATAATTCATATTCCACCTAAAATTAATTTATCCAAAAACTATTTCTAGACTTATATCTCTTCATCAAATTGTTTCTCTTCATCAAATTGTTTCTCCTCATCAAATTCTCCACTAAAAAGTTCTCTTTATCAAAAGTCCAAAACTTGAATCTCACGAAGCTGTAATTTTGTACACTCTGTCAAAAGAAGGTATGTATTTCATTTTATATGTATTCTTAATAGTTCATGAATGACCCCCCTCTCTACCTGGTGCCCTCCCCCTACCCAGTCCAATACCCGGCCAAGCCGAGACCGGGCGCCACCTACTCCTACCCGGTTTTACCTTCGTTCTTTCCTATCTTTCCCGCCCATACCCAGTCTTTCCCACCCATACCCGGTCGAAATCACTTATGGCCCGACTGGTCTACCACCGGGCACAATCCCTCTTCCCCAAGTCTATCCTCAAGCAACCTCAAACTTGCCCGCCCAGTCACATACCCGGTCACAATGTTATGAAACCCGACCGGGTAAGACTGATTTTTGGAAACGCATTTTAGGCTCAAACATATTCAGAAAATGCTGAACATGATGCTTTTAGGAAAAAAAAATAACATTCAACATAGATCTAACATAGATTTCAAATATTCACACAAGAACACTTAACATAAACTAACACATTGAGTGAAAAAAATGAAAATCCATACCTTAGTTGAAAAATCCCAATGATCTTTAATGAAAAGGAGAATAACAAGGAAATGGGGAATGGGAAGAGTGAAATAGAGTGAGATTGAGCTTTTGAAATGGAGAAGAGTGAAAATGGAAAAGAAAAGTGAGGGTTTGGAGGGTTTGAGTGAGTTTTGAAATGTGAAGGGTATTGGGTAATTTTCATTCATTTTCAAAATTGTGGGGGTCAAAAAAACATATTTTTTAAAAAGGGTCCAAAAATCAAAATCAAAACTTGAAAAAGTCATTTTTGTTAATTGTTCTTTAGTGAAGCCTCTATAAATATGTGGTCAGACCCTTGCAGTTCCATCTCAAACAGTCTTAAAAAAAAAAGGTAAATTTCCCCTTTTTAAAAAAGGTAAAATTTTCCCTTTTTTTCTCATTTTTTCTCTCTTAGCGCCCGAGCCACCTGAGCTGCCGGAGCCACGAGCCACCAGAGCTGCCAATCACCTCCAGCCATCCCACGTAGTTGAGCCAAGCCGTGTTGCCACCTAGCCCAGCCCAGTCGAACCACGTCTAATGAACGAAGCCGAGCCACCGTCTGTTCACTTCTCAACATCGTTTTCTACCACCACTCGCGCCATCGTTCGTCCCCCCGTTCACTGCTAGATCCATTCGAGACTCGCTCGCGTCGTTGCTCGATGCTTTCCTTGCTTGTCCCGCCGTCCACCGGCCGTTACTTGCCGAGCCTATGGTTGCTGCATCCCGCTAGCTGAAAATATGGGGGGCCCTAGGGTTCCGACGCACCCTTCATTTGCCTTTTTCCTCTTTTTTTTTTCAACTGAAATTTTTCTGTTTTCTTTGCTTTTCTTTCTTTTCTTTTTTTCAGCAAAAAATTCTTTCTGTTTTTTTTTTTCACTTTTTTTTCCCTCTATTTTTCTTTCTTTCTTTCTTTTTATTTTCTTTTTCTCTTTTTTTTTTTCTTTCTTCTCTCTCTTTTTTCTTTTAACTTTAATTGAAACTATCCTTTTTTCCCACTAACTTTCCCCCTTACATTTTTTTTTATAGAAATTAAAGTGACTCACAACTCGCACTTTAGGGAGTATCATTTTTCTTAATCTCACCGATCCATCAGTAATTTTCTGCAAAGGGTGAGTTTTTTTTTTTTTTTTTTTTTTTTTTTCAAAGAGGCTTATAATTCCTCATTTGATCAACCTAGAGATGACCTCGAAAAGGTCTACCCTTGTATATTTTGATTGTCATGGGTAAGAAGGAGGGGGGAGGGCCTAGAAATGCTTACAACTCCCCCATTCGATAAACTTAGGGATGATCCTGAAAAAGTTTACCCTTGTACATTTTGATCGTCATGGGGGAGGGGGGGAGGGGGGTAGAAAGACTTATAACTCCCCCATTTGATCAACCTAGGGATGACCCCGGAAAGGTCTACTCTTGTACATTTTGATCGTCATGGGGGGTCCCGAAAAGGCTTATAACTCCCTCATTCGACCAACCTAGGGATGGTCCTAAAAAGGTTTACCCTTGTACATTTTGATCATCATGGGGGCCTTGGAAAGGCTTACAACTCCCCCATTCGATCAACCTAGGGATGACCTTGGAAAGGTCTACCCTTGTAAATTTTGATCGTCATGGGGGGCTCCGGAGAGGCTTACAACTCCCTTATTCAATCAACCTAGGGATGACCCCGGAAAGGTCTACCCTAGTACCTCGATCAACATAGAAGAGCCTTGGAAAGGCTTACAACTCCTCATTCGATTAACTTAGGGATGACCCCAGAAAGATCTACCCTAGTATACTTGCTAGACCCCTCATTTTTTTTGTCGTTCTCTCTCTCTCTCTCTTTTTTTTTTTCAATCATCTTTGAACCATGCGATTGAGACTCATCCCCTTATGACACTTTTTTTTTTGGCAGAAGGATGGTTTACTTCATCGAGCACATTTCATCTGGCGAGAGATACCTCATGATTCTTAAAGACAGGGTTCAGCCTATAAAGGATGGACTTAGCCTTCTTGTGGCAAAGTCTAATTAGTTGGCTCTTTCGCTAATCGCTGGCTAAGTTAGACAACAACGTGATCCTTCCTAAATTATCAATGGACGTGCCTTGGAGTTGGGGAGAACACCATGGGTTTTACAATCTTCTATTCATGAGGAGGCCCCTAACCCTGACCGAGTTCTAACTCTCAAATGTTGTATAATTGAGGGCTAAGTCCACTGGAAAACCATAATGGAAGTTCCTGGAGAATTCAGCTTTGTTAACTGTTATTGGGAGTGGCTCGAATTTATAGTGGTCGAAATGAGCGATTCCTTTGCGACATCAGTTTATTTGGCACAGTGATGACCTCCCTATACACGTATGATTGCAATGGTGACATAGTTCGAGACTGTGAAGCTTGGTGCCCTTAACCAACACTATTCGTACCGCGGCGGGCGAAGTATCAATTTCTTTGTGGGACCTCTGGTCGTTCGGGGTTCTTCCAATCAAGCGAAGCTTTTACGAGGAGGTGGTTTCTTCCCTCAAAGAGTTAACCAAATTCACCTATTTAAGCTCGTCCACCGTGGATTGACAACCGTCCTCCAGACCTTGTGGAGCATTCTCCACTTCCTCCTCGATCATATCATCTTCAGATTCTTCAGTGATGGTGATATGGTGGCATGAAGTTTCACCTTCCTCCTACTCTAAATTTCCATTCTGAGGGTTGGTGAAGACAACGTCGTGCCTCTTTACCTTGAGCGAGCCCTTGCTTGTGTTTAAAGTAACGAAGGTCTTTCTCTTCATTCGTGAGGGGACGATACTACGAATTTCTCTGTCACTTTTTGCCTCACTTGATGGTTTCTTGTTCGATAGCCTTTCAACGTCTTTAAGGACGAGACGTCGCCAAATTGACGCCCGAGGTATTGGCCTCATCTTTCTTATAGTCATATTGAGGGTTTCACTGTGAGCTTTTACTTTCCCCGTGTCTCACTAGAGACATGTTTGTCGAGGTAATCTTCAATGCTCTCATGCTTCAGGCGATAAAAAAGGGGGTGCGGGGTTTTCCTTCGCTTTCTTTCGGAACTGCGCCTAATCTCTTAAAGGCTGAAGGTCGCGCCACTACCGGCGGCTGACAAATGATTTCCTCCTTTCCTTTATTAGGCAGAGTCAACCTTTGAAAGGTTGAGTGTCGAGTAGCTCCCGAAATCGTATGTGGACTTCCCCTTTCTACTTCCATCATACTCAATCTCTCGAAGACCAAAACATGTGCTACAGACGACCTAATATGGTCGAAGGCTGAGGCTCTTTTTATTGGGTTGATGCCTTAAAGTCTCGTGTCCTGTAGTTTGTAAACAATTTGTACGAACGTTTGTGATGTATAATATATGATATTTACTTCACTTCTTGATTTTGCTCATTTGGATGTTTTATTTGCTTTACCACAAACCAATAAACTAAAATCCTTGGTTGTCTTTATGTAATTTAAGCATGTATGTAGTGACATACAAGTGGATCATGTCTTAAGTGATAACCAAAATGGTTTGTAGTATATGGATGTAGGAGGGAAGCCTTATCCTAGTAACGCTACGGATGTGGCCCGCTTTGTGGAATAGTTATAAGTGTTGTGACTTGTCACAGATGGTTTGATCCGGGCATCCTATACAAAAAGTTTGTATAAGACCCGACCAAGAAGTGTTAATGTCTCGTTATATACCATTGTTCATGACAGAGACTTCACGTCACTAGGATGATCATAGGTAACATGACCTCAATCCTGAGTGAGTTGGAAACTCTTGCCGTTGAGGGCGGTCCTTTGATTTACATGGGTGCGAGTGGCCAGGCTGCCGACTCAAACCTAACACTTTGGGGATTCGTCTGATTTGGGAGCTAGGAACTCAGCTACACAAGATGGAACTCACTCATTCTCCGAAGCAGGGGTAAGTAGATAGATAGCTCCTTTAAGGGTTGATCCCAGGGCTTGAACGATGTGGCGCCACACACCTTCTCATGGCCGAAGAGGTGTTCACACATATTTGGACTATGTTGTATTGTTCATTAGAGGGATCAGTGATACTTAAGGAGTGAGATGTAATTAGAGGGGCAAAATGGTAAATTGACCCAATTGTACTTATGAGCATCTGTGAAGGGTTAATGTACTCATGATTGGTTATATCCGATGGACACAGAAATATATCTGTGGTAAGAAGAGTTCAGCTGTCGGTCTTTAGTGGAATGTTTGGCAGTTAATGGATGATGGATCTCGTGGCTAAAGAGTTTAGTCAGTTATTCACGTACCGTTGGAGCTTCGAGCCATAGGTCCATAAGGTCCCCTTGGTAGCTTGGATACAAGTCGAGAATCAGTTTTTGGGCCAGTTTGAAATGTTCAAACTGATAAGAGGCAGTTTAATTATATTGATATAATTAAACTGGTTAATTATATATGATATGATTGACTAAATGTATGAGTACATTATTTTGAAGGAAATTGGATATAAATATGATTTATATCAAGTAGAGGAGAAAACACTATAGTTGATATATGATTCAAACTATAGGTTATGAATATAATAAGATTATATTTATTAATTTATTATTTGGACGGTTATGAGATAATTGGCCGGCGTTTTCTCCGAATTAGTGCGTTAGTGGGAAGTTCAATTCAGTTTTAGTAACTGAAAAATAAAATGAAAGTGGTTTTCATTTTACAAAGGAGGCGCATAATCCTAAACGGGGTGAAAAGCCTTCTATTGCTTAGTGTTTGAGAGCCTATACGATAGCGCCCGCTCACTAAACGATCTCACACCCACATGCCCTTCATCTAAACGACCGCTTACCTTTTCATAGACGATCACTTAGCACCTGAGCGTAACTAAACGATCGTATAGACGATCGCTTAGCTTTTACTATACGATTGTGTATCCTGCACTAAACGATCAAGCACTCGACTATATGATAGTCTTTTCATTTCTCCCACTTGCTTGATCTTAGTACACGATAGTCTTTCCTCCTCTCCTCTACCAATTCTATCAAAGCCCGCCCTTTGGATTCTTACTCCGAGAATATTGAGGGCTCCGAGTGGTGGTGTCGTCTCCATTGCTTGTTGTTCGTGCGAAGCTGTTCGTGTAGACGACCATGGTGTTGCTAGGCGATTACTTGCTGGACTAGAAAGAGCGAGAGGAGTTCATTCACGGTGAAACCGAGTTTTGTGATGTTCTCCAGGTCTTTTGTTTTTTTATCTTTTAAACATGCCAATAATTTAGTGTTATCAATGCATATCTGTATGTTCGAATGTATATGTGGAAATTCTGTCACAATGAATTGGAAACATCCGCTTCCGCTCATAGGTACTCTTGTATAAGAGTTCCTTCACTTTTATCTTTGCCCTTCTTTTCCCTTGCATCATCGACTTCTTCTGCAGTGATATGATTGCTGTTGGCCACCTTTTCCTTCGCCTTTCTGGCTATGCAAACTGACTCCGATGATTTATATTCGAGTCTCGTCCTCGAGGTAGGTATAGCGTGCCCCTTTTGCAAAAGCTTCTTTTGGGTCGACAAGAGTCTAGGTTGCTCATAAATATTCAAGCTCTTGAACTCATGTGAGTTGTGAAGTCATAACCTGCCTTCACCAACAACTTATAAGCCTTAGGATCGAATCCGTCTTTAGTTCGCTTCTTGGGCAGATTTAACTTCGTCATTTCTGCCTCCAACTTGTAGACTTCCTGCTTCGTTATCGGTGTAAGAGGTGTGATGAAACTCTTCTTTAGGATTTCTATATCGCTGACCTGCAAACCTTTTGAGCATTCCGTAAAAGGTGACTCCCCCTTCTTCCGTCTCGACAAAGGGACATAGCACAGAATTGGAGGTCCTAAGGCCTTTTCATCCCTCACCATTGGTGTCTCTCCAACGCGGCGGAGGTCCCACTCCCTTTTGAGCTGGAGGCCTACGCTTTGTTACCTGTTTCATTCCTTGTACCAACTGGTGACCTTGATCAAGATCTACCTGCTTTCTTTTCTAACAAGGTCTCTGCTGGCATTACTTCACCGGAATTCTCATTCTTCAAGTAAAATTTCGCATCCGTGAAGTGAGATTCGACCTCTAAAAATGGATTAGAGTCTGCTTCAACCTTCTTAATCCCATCATAGTAAAACTTGAAACATTGATGCAACGTGGATGTAATCATACCATTCCCATGAATCTAAAGGTGCCTCAGTAGCAACCCATAGGTGGTTTTTGAGTTTATAACGTGAAACAATGCATTAGCCTTCAGGTTGCCGAGGAAAAGCTCTAAGCATATCATGCCTATTACCCTTTGGCTGCCTTGATTGAACCCCTGAATCACCAATTATTGTTCGAAAACTCTTCCATGAGGATGCCTAACTTTTTCATAGTTGCTTTAGATATTATATTGATAGTGGATCCATTATCGATGAGAATCCGACCGATTTTTTGTTCCCGAATGAGACATCAAATGCTTATTGTGTAACTTGGATCCTAGCAGCAGATATTCGTCTGAGAAGCCTATGGACGTACAACACGAGGCATACACACGTGTTGTGGAGGTCGGTGCACCAGATACATTGGAATCTAACAACGCCTCAATGAAGGTCGTCTTAGCTTCTTACGGGAGTGAGAACAGGTCATCTATGCTGAATGGCGATACGCTCATTGATTCTTCTGTCGATTTTAATATGCTTAGGATGGTATCTTCTTCTATGGTGCTGACAACATGACATGTAGTAATCTCTGATGTTTCTCCTGAACTCCAATCGCAGAAGTTCTCTGGGAGGAAATCTGCCAATGTCACCTCTCGCTTGAGACGAGGAACGTTCTTATCTCCCTTCTCAACAGTCTTGGGCTTTTGAGCCTTCTTTCTTCTCGTCCTCTTCTGGGTCTTGCTCCATCTTCTATAACTTCGATATGAGCATGACTCTTTTTTGGTAGGGCTCAACTTTTTCTTCTTTCGGCGTGTCACGAGGATCCAACCTTCGTCTTCGTCACTATCAATGCATTCTCCTTTGTTTTGTAGATCTATGACTTGGATCTTCTGTTGGAACCGTACAATCACAAGTTTGAAGGTCCTAAATTTGGACCAAACTTTCCATTTCCTTATAACATACGACCGATGTCAGTGTGCTTAGAGTTACTTCCACTGAGGCATGATTTGTTTGAGCAACCTCATCCAAGTCTAGCTTAATCTTCCTTTCACGAGCCAATCTTAGGATCAACTCCTTTAGCACAAAGCATTTTTCAACTGGGTGGCTAACGACCCTATGGTACTTGCAGTAGTTGGGGTCATTTACCTTCTCTGCCTGTTCTGGCCATTTACACTCTGGTAACTAGATGAGTTGCCTTTCCAGTAGTTGCTCAAGCATATCCGCCATATCAGAGTCAGGGAATGGGTAGACTTTTTCCTGCCTCTCCTTCAAGGTTAGGCGACGTCTTTCGCCTTCCTCCTCTTTCTTTTTCGTCTTTTTTTCCCCTTTTGTGGAAAACTTCAGTGGGGTCGTATTGATGACCATTGATTTCTCCATGGCGGTCTTCACAATCTTCTCAATGTCCTTTATCTCATTCTTATCTTTCTTCATCTCAGGGATCAGTAAATCCTTCGTCCTCCTATTGGTGATGCTCAACTCCATGTCGTGGGCGTGAATCACTAATTTTTCAAAGGTATGAAGGAAATTGGATATGAGGATTTTCATGAGCAACAGAATGATCGTTCTAAAATTTCATTCGTATTTGAACATACACAATTACAATCAAGAAACGGAAACTAACCGGTCATGCATACAACGAAATTATACCATGTTTTTCTATAAGATCAAGTAAATTACATACCTTTGAAGACTCATCTTCAAACACCCTTGATCACAAACGCTCAAACAATCAGCAAAACAACAATCATGAATGCTCGAATACTTCGACCACACCACAGCATGATCACAACGATCTCCAAGACCACGAACACAGCGAACGACCTCCAAAAACCTCGAACTATGTCGAGTTGAGTATGACACCACCACAATGGCTACCTTGGTATTCTTGGTGCGAGAACCTAAAAGTGTGGGCTCTGTGTGGACTTGGTTAGAGGACGAGACCGGAGAAAGAACAATCATGTAAATGATTGATCAAGTGGGAGATGACAAGGTCTATCGTATAGACGATGCCCAATCGTTTAACAAAAGCTATGCGATTGTTTAGCAAAAGCTTTGCAATCGTTTAGCTATTAGCCAGCTGAGTGAATTATCGTGTAGTGTCACTCCGCGATCATTTGGTCTCTCTTCAGTTATCATTTAGTGAATCTCATTCACTTGACAGCCAACCGTGAGTAATTCCAAGAATAGAAAATCTCTTTTCAACAACTACTAAATTTAGGAAAACATTTTTCCTTTTATCTCATGGTTACCATGAAACTACCAATAACCTCCAACTCAATTGGTTATTAGAGAAAAAGATATAATTATCCAATAATTAATATTATTATAAATATATATGATAACCAACTTACCATACTATATTTATAATCTATAGTTTTAATATTTCATCTCATGAAACATATAAACCATGGTTCTTTTTCTATTTCATGGTACTTAATATAAATCTCATTTACATTAATCCTCCACTTGATGTATTTCATACATCACATCGATCATATCATATATAATCGAATGACCTTTTGTCAATTTGAACATTTCAAATCAACACCAAGAACTGATTCTCAACTTGAATCCATTGAGCTACCAAGGGGATCTTATGGACCTGTAGCTCAAAGCTCCAATGGTACGTGAATAACTGACTAAACTCTTTTGTCACGGGATCCATCATCCGTTAACTGACAGGCACTTCACTAAAGACCGATAGCTGAACTCTCCTTACCGCAGATATATTATGTGTCCATATCAGCCAATCAACAATGGATAACCCTTCACAGATCGCTCGTAAGTACAGTTGGGCCAATAACCGTTATGCCCCTGTAGTTACATCTAACTTCTTAAGTACCACTGATCCCTCTATTGAACATAAGTCATAGTCCTACTATAACTGAGTTCTCTTTTCCAAAGAGAAGCTGTGGTCACTATGTTCAAGACCCGGAATCAGCCCTTAATGGGGCAATTTATCTACTTACCCCTACTTCGGGGAAGGATTGAATTCCATCTTGTGTAACTGAGTTCCTAGTTCCCAAATCAGAAAAGTCCTTAAAAAGGTAGGCATGTTGAGTTGGCAATCTGGCCACTCTCACTCATACTAATCAAAGGACCACCCTCAAAGGCAGAAGTTCTCAAAACATTCAGGATTGAGGTCATGTCACCTATGGTCGTTTAGGTGAGATGTAAGTCTCCAGTATCAACAACGTTATATATAGAGACTAGTCATCTCGTGGCCCGGTCTTATACAAACTCTTTGTATAGAACACCTCTGCTCACATGTTTCTACATGAATGGTGAAGATTTACCATCTGTAGTAGTTCACATCACTTACAAATCTCTACAAAGTGGACCGTATCCATAGTGTCACTAGGATCAGGTATCCCACCTTAATCCTTATATTACAGACCTATTTAGGTTATCACTTAAGGCATGATCCACTTGTATATCTCATATACATACTTAAGTTTACATACAATAACCATGGAGCTTTGTTTATTGGATATGAGTAAATGCCAAATAAAATAACTCTTATTTTATTCATAACAAATTGTATATATTACAAACTACGAGATTCCGTGAGAATTAGGACACCAATCTCAACAAGGTACGGGGCTTTATTCCCTGCAGAATACAGAGGAGTCCCCAGTGCATACCTTGAGTACACATTTCCACAGCAGATAATTCGGTGAGTTAGTCTTTGCAGTCCAGACTCAAGAGTCCTCCATCGGTTGATGTAGTTTGACCGACTCCCCTTTTTGTTGCTTAGTGTTTGTCAGCTCCATCATGCTGGCGGTGCATCTAGTGCTATAGAAGCGATTCAAGAATTCTTTTCAAGTTGCTCCCAGCTGTCGATCACCTCAGGCTCTAGGTCCGTGTAACAGTCAAAAGTGTTTCCTTTGAGGGTTCTGACAAACTGCTTGACCAGTAGATCTCCTCTGGTTCCTGCGTTCTCGCACGTTTCCACGAAGTGGACAATATGCTGTTTGGGGTCAACCTTGCCGTTGAATTGCTAGAACTTTGGAGGTTGATACCTAGCCGATATTCTTAAGTTGTCGATTATCTTGGAGTACAACTTGGAATACATGAAAGAGGTCTGAGCCGGACCTCCATACTAAGCTGTTATCGAGGTCATGATCATGTCCTGTAGTTGACTGTTGCAATTAATTTTCTTGCAACACAGTTTTCCCTTTGTAAGTTGCTTTGATGGCAAGTGCCTAGCTTGATTCAGCAGCCTTTCAGACTGCATCTTCTCCCTCAGGGCGGCAATCTCATGATCTTGCTCCTTCATGGCTTTCATTAGGAAATTTATCTTCCTTTCTATTTCCGTCATGGCTGCCTCGGTTGTTACATCTGCCAACATGACAGAAATCTTCTCTGGGCGTGATTCTCTTTTCGACTTATTGGGGGCAGAAGTAGAGCTGTCAAACAAGAGATTTTCCTTGATGACAATCCCGCCTTTAGGGGACTTTTTCATCCACCTTAGGATGTCATGCACGACGACAGAACTTTGCTTCTCTTGCATAACTTCCTTTGAATGGCTGTGGGTGATAGGTCTCATGTAGGAGTCGCTTGCGAAGGATGCTTTAGATGCGGCTTTCCTAGATGCCATTGGGTTGCTCAGATGTTGTGAGAGAGATGAGAGGTAGAGAGGTCCCATTGGACATGCCAATTTGTTCACACGAGGTTTCCAGAAAAACTTGTTTCGTGGAGTCGAACTTGGGTTGGTGTTGGTGTTGATGTTGATTTGATGCGATGTGGTTCAATCTCTAGTACTTGATCTTCTGATTCTTCTCAGTTGAATGAATGTGCTTGACTTGAATAAGAAAATCACTGAACGTTTTTGAAGTAGAAGTCTTGAAAAAGTCTTTGTGTCTTTAAGGATCTTGTGTCTTCAAGGAGCTTCAGGAGTCTCAAGAGTTTTCTACTTGTCAGTGAATTCTCTCTGTACTCTCTGAATGTAGAATTGCTACCCCCCTGAAATGAGAAGAGTTCCTCTATTTATCGACTCTCTAATGGGCTTGGGCCAGGTTGGCCCATGGGTTTGGGCTTAGGGCCCAATTAATTGAATTTAGGCATACTTTGGCACTAAGGCTCAAATTAAGCCCATTTTTTGGTGTAACTAGACCAAAACCCAAATTATAACATCAAATTGGGTGAAATTAATTTTACTTAATCCAACGCCTGTGACGAAAACACAAAATTTGTCTTCAACCTCAATTTGGGACATATGTCAACTCTTAATTGGTCATAAATTTGATGATTTTGGAATTTCGTCATTAATTTAATAAATAACGTGGTGATCCGTGATTGTTCCGAAATTTCTGCTCTAACAATTGTCATACTATTTCTGTCCATTTATATTATATTGTAAGAAGAAATAGATATTAATGTTAAATTTTAGCGAACATGGTTTCTATCCGTGCAATGACGACAATTTATCATTAAATAATGAAGAAAAAAAATTCTACTGGAGAGATCTAAATTTGAATTCGATAACAACATTTTAAAGTACGATAAAAAATAGAAGCTAAAGGATGAAACCATTAACAAAGAATAGAAGCTCAAGGACGAAAATATTAAATGAAGGGAATTTTAAAAGGGATAAAATTAAAAGTACAATGATAAACAAAAAATTGCAAATTTGTTCATAAAATTAAAATTTAGTCTTTATTAGTTTATAATTAAAATTTGATCCCTATGTTTGATAAAAGTTTTATAAATAGAAGTTTATAAATAATTCCTTTAGTGGAACTATTTATAAAATTTTTATACCATACGTACTATTTATGAAGTTTTATCACATCATAGAGACTAAATTTATAAATTCTAGGTCTGTTTGATAGTCAACTCAGATATTGTTTCATGATTTCAACTCAAATTCTGAAAAACAATTTTTTTATGTTTTCAGTGTATCCAAATTTTGAATTCAAAATTTTAAAATACAAAAATATATTAAAAATGATAAAAACAATAACAATTATACTATTTCATGTTATAGACTCAATCATTTTTGTTAAACTTAAAATATATAATATATTACATATATTATATGATATTACAAAACAATGATTATACAAAAATTTTAACATAAAACAAGTTAAAAAATCAATTAGTAGTGGCTTATTTCAACCTAGTATTTAATAAGTAACTAAATGTATTTTCAATCATATTGAAAGATTTGTTTAGATTAGAATTTAATTTCTGAATTTGCTACCAAACACATATTTGAAAACATGAAATACAACTTTATTTTTATTGAATCCCTTGTTTTCACATTTCTGTTTTCAAGTTGCCTACCAAAAGACCCTTAACTTTCTCCAAATCATAGTGAACAAACTTACAATTTAACCTAAAATACTTAACAAGTTTAAATTTAACCAATATGCTCTAATAGAAAAAAAATCATTTATATTTAGAGTCTAGATCACAATTATACTAGAAACACAATAAATAGTTTAGTGGTTAAACACCAATTACTATTCCAAAAATGGGATTGGCACATGTTTAACACAGAATATGTATCACTAACAATTAAGGGCAGCAATTATTGAGATAACTATAAGTAGAAACCAAATAAGACATTTGTGGCAACAAGACAGTAGAACACCCTGGGTCAAACATTCAACTAACTATTAAGATGGATAATGAGTCAAAAAAATTTACATCAATGCCCTAAACCAGAACCCCAGCTAATCAATATGTAGCCTAGCCTTTATTAAGGTTTAAGGTTTTTGAAATAAAATAAAATAGAAAAGGGAAAGGGGGTGTAGAAAAAAGAAAAAGAAAAAAAAAAAAAAACTGAAGAACTTTCCTTTTTCCTGTTGGCTGCAAGCAATGCAAATTCAGTATAAGGTGAGAGATCCCACAGATGAGGAGAATGGGTTAGCATCTTTGAGGGAAAACAATGACTGTGATGTGTGTTAAGGTATCCTATTGTCCTAATTCATGAACTTCCGACAGTTTGGAGCTTTACATAAACACGGGACTTTGAACTCATCGGGTTCGTCCGGATCGAACAAATAATCATACCTGTCAAATCCAAACAACACTCTTTGATTTAGAAATCAATCAGAATCCATCCATGAGCGAGCATGTGCATGTGTGAGTGTGTGTATGTGTACGAGAGAAAGAGAGAGAGACGTTAGCTCTTCGCCAGCAGGGACATTAGCCTTGGCAATGAGTACAATCCGACTTTCGTCGTCGCCCACACTCATGATCCTTGCATAGCAGTTTGGCATACACTGCATGGAGAAATTGAGACAGACGTTTACGGTAAACAAAACATCAGTCCTCTAAATTCAAGCATTAGCCACAATTAGCAAAAGTTAATTAAGCTAGGCTGAAACAACTTACTGAATGGTTGATCAAGCGTGCTATATTTCCTTTGTCGGTGGCATCGACAACTACTTCTTCACTGATCTTAAAAAGCTGCCAGAAATATCACGAGTCAACAACAGTATAAGTTGATATACTCTCATCAAAACGATGTATATACTTAAGGATGTCTGGATCAAGATTTTGTTTAGCCTACGATTGTGAAGCTTTAGATTATATGATAGAAACTTGGGTTTGTGTATTCTATATTTAATTGGTAAGACAGTAGTTTGAAAGGTAGGTTCCCCTAAACTATACAAATTAACCTTGTGAACCAAATGCATCCTACAAGTGGGAATAATAGTTGATAGTGATCTCATTTTTTCTCATGGTGGTAGTTGTGGTTGTCATCTACTCATAACATTGTCTTTAAGGACAAATTTCAAATAGCACAAATCATCAAGTGAAAATTTGAAATTGATAAATGAAGGAAGAATCAACATACATAACAGTCTTTGCCTGCCAATCTGTACCGCGCCTCCCTTAGATCAGCAACAGTACGCCTAACTTGTTCACCGCGATATTCAAGAACCTGCACAAAAAAGGGGGTTCAACATCAGTCCAACCATGTAGTGAACATGATTGCTATCATCATGTTAAGAGGCATTCGACAAGTGGGGTGGGGGATTCACATCTATGGCTATCTATGGCTTCTCGGTCGTGGGCATATGCCTTAACTTGTTGAGTAATGCTCATATTGACAATCATTATGTAGAGATAAAAAAGAACCAATTTAAAGATGCAGCTAATCACACCAACTACTGGTATGCAAAAAGTTTTCAAGCTTGCAAAGAAATATCATTCATCTATCTATAAAATTTTACATGCTTTCTCCCAATATGACCTAATTGAGCATGGCAATACATCTCATAATGAATAATGTTTAGTAGTTGATGACAAGCAATGACTCATCATGAAGTGCAATTGAACACATCCTAACCAGAGGAAAATTCACAAATCAATACATGAGCTTAATATCAACTCAGCTTCACTAGAACATCTAATTTATATGGCTCCATACCATTTCTCCTTCTTGAATGTTTCTACGTGCAAAAAGCCCCCATCCATGTATACCAGATCTACCAAAGCATACCCGATCGTTCTCTGTTCTCTGGAATCACACACCGCATATGAGAAGAAAGTTGGATATATCAAACAAGTAAACTTTCATTCGTAGAAAATGAGAAGGAATTACCTGTAAATGGTGCAATCGATCCCGAAATGAGGAAAAGATCTTTGGTTCCTCTACCATTGGTAACTGTAACGCAACAAAAGAAGTAAATATCAACTTGTTCTAAGTGGAAGGGGATCAAAGAACTTCAGTATATACTTAAAACAAGGATAAACTTTACGCTGAATGTATTAAGACTTCGTAATTCTTGTGAAGGATGATGGCATGGCCCCATCACTTTGTGAATAACCGCTTCCTCAACCGTCCTCTAGCAACAAGAAAAGTAGTAGAAAGATGCATAAGGCAATGAGTGCTGTGTCATATAAATAACTAAGAGAATGTCACTATAAGAAACTATAAGTACACAAAATAAAAGAGAAATGAACTTGGCAATCGAAGATCTGAAATTTATCAATCCAAAGCACACCACTTTCAATTTGCTCAAAATTTTCACCTTTATAATTATTTTAATTGAAACCATCTTTACAATTTTTTCACTTCGTTTATGATTTCAGTCTCCGTATATCCTCCAGATGACTAAGTGCTTTTTTAATTAGTACAACCACTAAAAGTTGGCATAAGGGCCAAAGGACAACAAATTTAAATATCTTCAAAATCATGAGTTCAAATTTTGATAGCCACCTACCTAAGATATCAAAATTTGTAGAAATGAAAATTTTAAGCAATCCAACAGTAAATTTGATATGCAGAACATGGACTACCTTCTTCACGCTAGTTGATCTTTTATAAACCTGACACCTTGCAGCAGAAAATGGCTCAAGTTCAGAAGCTTCAGATACTTCTTCTATTTCCTTTCTGTTAGATGAAATTAACCTTGAACCAGCTCTCTTCTTATTCTGAAGAAGGCTTTTCGTAGAAAATACCCCAAGAGGAGTTTGTATGATAAGAACAGTATCTGGATTGGGAGCCCTAAACCAAGGTGAAATGATGAAAAATTACATAAAATGTGATCAGAAACCAACATTCATGTAGAAACAACATGAGATTTTTCCTACAATTCCAAATCAGAAAGCAATACCTATGATAAGCACAATAAGATACCATTTTGGTAATTTGTCTACCATTCTTCTCCAGGCAGTGCAACTGGGAAAACACAAACAATTAATTGTATTGGACATCTAGCTTGCTAAAACATTACACGTGAAAATGCTCATAATAATGAGTTATGGATTCGGGGGGATACAGCACAAACTATTGTTTCAAATGATATCTATCAGGATTTGTTTCAAATATTCATCCAATTTTACAAAAACTTGAAACTTAAAAAAAATAACCAAAATGGTTTGTAAAGCTGCAAGTCAGAGTATTAACAACTTCATACATAAAATTTCGACACGAAAGAACAGCAAGAGAAGATGCATTCAAATATTCAAAAGGGAAAAAAATCTATAGAACGAAAGGAGATGATGCTTTTTGATCAACCAACGGTATAAAACTTGGAAAATGCAAATAAATTTCCAGTAAGAGGCTAGTGCACTTAGAAATAACTCTATGATAAAAAATGGAGACAATTTATAACTTCAACTACCAACCACAGCACAAATTCAGAAATAGGAGAGAGTATGCAGGTAGGTAATCATCAGCACTGAACCTCAGACATAGGAAGGTTTAAGGGTATTGTACCATCAAATTACATGTTTAAGAAAAACAATAAGTGCCAGCACAATTAAGAGTACCTCCATGCAATAGCCTGCTCTTGATGCACACATAGCATGGTAGTAAGTAGAGCACTTGCAGCATTGCATGCATGAACCGTGAATTTGTTTACAGATTACACAAATCTGGAATTCATGAAGACAAGTATTTAGTGATTAGGAAAATTAAAGGAAAAAGAAAAGAAAGCACAATTGAAAATTATAGACATCAAACCTTTACAAAAGAATTTGACGGAATGCTCAAGATACCAAGAGCAGGCTCCATTTTCTCATCACTGGCGAAAGAGACTTCGGGTCTGAACCAAGCACAGGTAACATGGACCCATAGTGTGTCAACATCGGTGGGCTTCAAGGCACCACCTATGGTATAAAAATTATCAGCAGGAGGGCAAAGATATCGGTTATGATTCAACATTGAAATCAAAATGTATGATTTGTGCAGGCAGTTATAACTTAAAAGATCTATTCCAAGTGATAGCCAGATAATCACAAAACTAATTAGCCAAATGATCGGTCAGGATACAAGATTTTGGGAGACTTGAAAGAGATCATAAGAGAAGAACTATATTATAAAGAGAGCTTGTTCTAGTCCGATGCTCAAATGTAAAGAAAATAATAACAACATCAAATTGAAAACTAGTTTGATCCACAAAATGAAGAAAACAAAACCTTTTACTGGACAGAGGCAACATTCCCGCTTAACATCAGGAGTTTCACAAACTTTACAGACCCAAGATGTTAAATCCCGAACATTTCTAGCTCCATAGCATTCTTGATGAACTGCTATCTGACATCTGATACATTAGTTCCCACAAAAACGTCAGTGATAATATATTTACAGAAACAGATTTGTTTTGAACAAAGAGATCTAAGAAAACAAGTTATTTCAGAAGTCCGAATAAACATGCAATTTCTATAGTGAAAAGGAATATGCTACAGAGATTTCAGTAGGCAGACACTTAGTGCCAAGGGAGGTGGAGCCGTTAAGATGAAAACATAGTCTCTTAAGGGCTAGACCAAATATTTAAAATTTATTTAATATCAACCTCCCAATTTTCCATAATCACAAAGTTGTAATATAGAAAGTATGGGTTTTTTTAACCTAATATTGCATTTGAATACAGTTTATAAGAAAAATAGTCAGTTTTTACAATACCTGTTGCAGATAATAATCTTATTGTAGTCCCAATCTTCAACCCATCTACAAACAGCACATCTCTCTGTTGTCCACTTTGCATAAACAGGTTCATATTTCTCTGAGACAGCAAGAACGGTGAAGTTAATTTGGGTTATCAACACTTGGTAGGCTACTGTAGCACTAAACACACTATTTTCCTCGACAAAGAATATTACATCTCTCTCAAAAAGAGGAGCAAATGAAAATTCAGGTATACCCTGCAGAAACGCGAGCAACTTTTGCCTCCGTTCTTTCATGGAAGGCCGTTTAGGGTGCTTGACAGAAACGACACTTGCATGGTACTCAGCTACTTGCAGCATCTGCAGGGTCAAGTAATATAATATTCGTTTTTATCTATGAAATAAGGTTATTCATTTTGAAGACCAGAAACCAAGAGGAGGACTTGGTACCTCCCAAAATGAGATTCGGAAGTAAAGATGCAAGCACAATGCAGCTACTGGGAAATAAAACTAAACTAGGATAGAATGAAATTCATTCCAACATATCTGACCAAATTCATAGTATCAGTGAAATTTCTATACAAGTATTCATTGAATAGTTCAGAAAGCTAAAACCTGTATGAGTAGAACAATCAAGTACTACTTATTGTACTGTTACGAATCTATTATGGTCCCCTGAAAGTCATAGGAGAGGCCATAAGCAACATGCATGAGTGAAACGAAGAGTCACACTTACCCATTGTTCTAGGGATAGCATGGAACCTTTAACCCTCACACTGGTCTTCCAATTCCTTGACTTAGATCCAGTATGCCGTTCCCACTCACTAAGTGCTTGTTTTTCTGTACCACAAGAACCACACTTGCACACAACTCTGCAAAGAAACAGAAAAGTGAACTTGCATTATGTACGCTTACAGAACGAGAGAGGGAGAGAGAGGGAGAGAGAGAGAACTATAGTAAATCAATATAAGCTTACAGGTGAAGGCTTGGAAAATAAATGCCTTCCACACCATTGCAGAGCACAGTAACTTTATTTGCACGAATCATTCCATCATTACTTGTCTTCCCTCTGTAAGGAAAACTAACAATCATCAGAAATTATGAATAGCAGAACCTACCTATTTCAGTATAACATAATTAACACAAAAGCAATAGTTGAACCAAGTAATAATATAACCAAAGATATTTTTAAAAAATTAAAATAAAATAAAAGCTATCTTGAATTACTTGATTTTCGGCCGCGATTTTTCTGAGTCTGATAGTTCAAAATCAAACTTTGCTTTGCACGTAGGGCAGAAATAATCAGTACTTCCCAGATCCTGAAAAAACAAAATTATTTAGCTGTGGAAAGATCTCACAGAGAGAGAGAGTGAGAGAGCATAACGAACAAACCTTGAACAGGTTGCTTGAAATTTTGTCACACTCTGCATGCACCCATACTTTACAACCATCACAACGAACCTATCACACAGAAAATTTGGAATATAAATTAGATTGACATCATCTTTAAGTACAATGATAAAAGTCAAATCCATAGTTCTGCAGCATGTTCACGCACCCAACTACCACTATCTGAATGATTCCAAATCTTTTTGCATATGCCACAATAATGCTTTGAATTGGTTAACTGCAGACATAGTATAATTCACTTTTAGCACAAAGAAACTACGAAGGTATAAATTTGAATTTAAAGGCAAGATTGTAGGTAGAAAGTTCAAAGTCAAAAGAAACTCTTCCAACAAATGTGTATTAGACAAACCCTTGTGCATGATTTACATAAAAACTGGGTTCCAAGAGGTGAAGCTCTCATTTTCTTCACCAATTTTAGAGGAAGTGTTTGGCCACATCCCTCACAATGCCGTCCATCTTTCTTCTTCGCATACATTTCCTGCATATTATTAATTTCCTTGTTGAAGTACAACCATGGGGGAGCAAACCCAATTATTCAATGACCAAAGAAGAAGAAGGTCCAATTTCTTAAACCAATTACAGACAAAGTATAAGCAAAAAAGATATTATATTGCTTGACAAATTTATTTCAACCTGCAATAGAATGTACCTTTCATTGAATGAATGAAAAGGACTACACGCCTATAAAAGCCAAAAAACTCATAAAAAATTCTTCCAATTGACACCAACCAAAAGACAAATCATAGTTGCAAAAACTCCGATCAAGACAGTTCCAACTAGAGGAAACCAAAATGATGTTATCCAAACAAAACTAAAATCCTTGTCCACTCCTGGAAAATTCTCTATCTTCCCAGACTTCCCAAAGGAAGGATCAAACCTCATCAGAGCAAAGGATTGGGTTTTTTCTTAAGATTCTGCAAAAACTAAAAATTAAAAGTTCCCTCACTAATCAAGGGAATGCACAGCCTGCTTGTCCCTCCAAAATTATCTGAAGAATTCGAGCATGACCAGAGAGTTTTCCAAGTTCCTAAAGCAACTAGGTTGCCAACCCAAGATCACTCAATTGCTTGAAAAGGACAGAGAATGATCACTCTAGAATTTTGAAAATTTAGCTCTTCTACTTCTATATACCTTATTCTCTTGCTGTCCACAAAGATGCCATCTTTTGGGTAGTGCCAACCTCCTATAGATTGGTTTATTTTTAATTTAATTTTCCTCAGCAGCTTTACAATGAACGTCTCTCACATATGTGTCTGTGGGTGTGTATAAGAAAACAGTTAATGGAGGAAATAAAATAGCAGTAGTACCATAATGCAACTAGTCCGTTTAGGAGGAGAATGGCAGTCAGGATCCTGGTTAGAACCAGTAGCTTCCTGAGTCCCTCGAAAAAGAAATTCATCAGCAATCGTATTTCCTGCTGCCATATTAATATCTGCAATCAATTTCTCTGTGAACCCACGTTCTGCCAAAAATGCTTCCTCTATTGCAATCTGGAACTCGTTGGATTTGCATCTATCCAATTCTGGCTGTCCTTGGAACCTAGTAAATGAAAACTTTGGCTGAGCATGGAGTTCACTATGAAACGTTCCAACAATAATTGAAGAGCTATACCTGTCTACAAAATCCATAAATGGAAAGATCATCCCCCGCCTCACCCATGCATAATCCTGCTCACGATCATTGAAAATTTCACAACAGCGAACCACATTCTTCCATAAATAGAAACAAAAGGGTCTATAAAATGCTTTTCCCCCCTAAAAAAGAAACTTCTACTTAGTTATCCATACATACCCTTTGATTTTCATTCCCTCCAAAGAACATAATGCAAGCTGCATCTGGAACACAAGCTCTTAAAACTAATTCGGGTGCCTGAGTTATGGGATCAATGACAATGGCAGGCCAAAAAGGTTCTTTCCTCCCTGCCTTTGCCCATACAATATCACCTGAATAGAAGTCTTCAGGTCCATATAAACCATCCTTTGGTTTAGTTTCCTTTGGGATTCCATCTTCACCAATTACATCAACTGGGAACTTCTCATCTTCAACAACAGTCTCGTGTACCGAGGTTAATGAACTGCGAGAACTCGAATGTTTCCTGAAGTCGAAATTCTTGAACTCCATACCCGCCGGTTCATCTTCCTCCTCTTCACACAATGCCGGACACTTGACAAACTTGAAACCCAATTTATCACAATTCTGTACTTTCTTGGCAGTCCCATTACAAATTCTAGGAGTCTTGAAACTGAATTTCTCCTTCTTACATTTGAATTCCTCATCGAAACTGTAATCGCGCAAGCTAGTCTTGCCGTCTTTCTTCCAATTCTCAATAACAGAATCGTTAAACCGAGAAGGAAGTACCTGAACCCGTCCTCTCGAAGTTCTTACAAGCGGCGGTCGTGGGACCTCGGGCGGCCTTTTCGTAGCTTCTCTTGCTAATGATTCCCGGCTATTCGACTTCGACTCCATTTCCATGGCGGAACAAGATATCTGTGTACACCACGAGGCTGTAATCCCTTTGTTGTTTGTGCCGAGAATGTCGTGAAGCTTCAAAGGGATTATTCCAGCCGCAACCTCGCCAAGAAGATTAAGTGGGTAATAACCGTTTAGCTTTCTCTTCTTCCTCGCCGCCGAGCTCTCATCGTCTTCACCAACCGAGTCGCCAAGTTTGCACCGTTTCAGATTCGGCATTTGGGATTTCAGATTGCGTTTGATTATCATTTTGTCTGGATGATAAACGAATTTCACTTCATAAAACTCCAACCCCTTAATGCCAATTCGAAGTTTACATTCACAGTAGAACCCCAACTCCTCAAATTCACATAAAACCCTCTTTTCCTCAAATTCGGCCAAGAACAGAGCAACGGAAAACAATTGAACAGTGAAATACCACTCGAAAACGACAGGTTGGGAGAAGAAAAACCAAAATCAAACACCAAAATCAAATAAGGGAAATTGGGTCTTACACAAAGAGAAGAAAGAAAACGAAACAATCGAAATTCCCAGACCCTGAAATGAATAGGGATCTGTTCGACGAAACTCCCCTCTCTCTCTTTCTCTCTCTCTCTCTCTAACTGGGTCAGAGCACAGAAAAGAAAGAAGCCAGACAGAGAGAGAGGGGGGATAATATTTAATAATAATTACTCCCCAAATACCATTCTAATTCTAAATAAATTATCCTCTGTTTCCTTTTGGTTTCTCAAATAATCCTTTCGAGTGAGAAAAACAAAGGGGGCTGGTGACAGACACAATCCATATGAGAAGAGAGAGATAGAAAGAGGAGTCGGCGTTGGTTTGGCTTATCAATGTGATTTCGTTTTTATGTGTCTTTGTTGCAAATTTTTCAATATGCGTTAAAGGGCTCTCTCCCCTGTCTTCATAGATTTCAAGAGAAATTTCCTTTGTTCTACTCAAAAGCCCAATACCACTCAACTTCTTTCCTTTTCTTCATTTCTCTAACAATTTTAAAACCAATTTCTATTTGTTTTTGTTTTGATACAGAGTGAGAAAGAAAGAAAGAGAGAGTTTATGGTGCTTGCCAACTTCATATATATGATCTCAAAATAAACCAAAACTTGACCAAAAAATGTTGAAACACCAATGAAATGACCCAAATTTTTCTCATGTCCTCGTCTTTATAAGCTTCATGGATTGAATCAATAATGGGTTAGTTTCAAAATTTTGAAAAAGTGATTGGTTTGAGAATTTTCCTCCAAATTAAGAACTTGCCGGAGCAGACAGAGGCAGGAAATAAAATGGTGAGTGTTTTATGGATGGTTCTCTGTTGGATTTGTCCAAGTGATATTGGTATTTTGGCAATAGAGTGACTGGAAATTTTCGATTCAAGAGATGGAAATGAGAATTTCCCACCATTTTCTTGGAGGGGTAATATGGTAATTTGGGATTATTATTTTTGTTGTTTATTGAAAAGAAACCCTTTTTAAAGAAATGGGTTGACCCAAATGAAAAAAGAAGCTAAATTTGTTCATTTCCTTATTTCTTTGGTCCTTTTTGAAAGATCATTTACTCACTGCTTTATATTATAGTTACAGTCACAGAGATGCAAAGCAGAGGGGCAGAAGGAAAGGACAGAGAATGAAAAATATGGGAGCGTTCGATGGAATACGACGTCGTATTGCAGCTGCAGGTTTTTTTCATTTCTGAAACAAAACAAATTAGTTCCAATGGCAATGTCGGGTCACGTGAAGAAGAATAAAATAACAACACATCACATGGAACTTCACTTCACTTAACTTGAAAACTTCACTGCCGTTTTAATGGTTTCTTCTTCTTTCTCTTTTGGTGAGCTTAGTTTAGAAGCATAAAAAGTTTACTTCTTTTTGTGTTGTTTTCTTGAAAATCCACACACCCTTCCAAAACAACAAGAAGATTAAACTCAAGTGGCCATTTTTTCTTGTTTGAGTTCATGAAAATGGGGAGAGATTTGTGATGGGTCTCTCCAAATAACTTTGCCAAAAGAAAGAAAATAGAAGAAAGATGGACCATCATGACTATTACCTTTGTTCTTAATTGTGTTTGAATCTCACCCTCTCTCTCTCTCTCACTCTTTCTTAGGCATAACTATAGAAAATGGAAATGAAAAAAATGTTAATACTTAAGTGTATCCCATACATCATTCATATTTATGCATCTTACTTTCATCACACACATAGAAAAATAATTAAAATATTTTTAAAAAGAAGTAAGAATAATTTGCCACATGATAGGTTGTGATTAAACAATTTGTAAGATGCACAAAGATAAATACTGCTCGAGATGCACCTAAATATTTTTCATGAAGAAAAATCATCTTTGTTAATGTGAGAATCTAGTTAGGCAGGTACATTGACTCAATAAGTCGTACGAGTCATTGAACTATTGTAAGATCTCACACCACGATAGGGCGGTTTCCAATATTCTTTTATGTTTTTAAATTAGTACTTTGGTCCGAAATATTGTTTAAATGAGTGTAAGATAGATCATGTACCTCATTAGTAATTAGTCACCTTATTTATGCATTTATGACATGTGTGTATTACCGAATGTTGACATTACGAAGTAGGAGACAAAAGCTTGGTTCCACCAACTCGGTAAGCAATGTCTAGGAGTGATGGTTGCCAATTATAGGTCACCACCATGGTGATACAAAAAATATTGTCAACTTAGATAGTTGATTAAAAATTAAGCATTCAAAAGTAATTCATGAAGAAGAGTCGATCAAAAATGATTTTTGAGGAGGAACTTTTTTTTAACCATTTTGAGGAGAAACTTCCAATACAAAAATAAGTTATTGTATTATATAAATTCAATTAAATGTATAAATAGTTGTATTATATGAATTCAATTAAAATGTATAAATAGTTGTAGAAGATTCATTAGATGACTTATTATCTTTTTTTCTAGTTCAGATTTATGAAAGACTTCTTTTTCCCATATATACACCATTATCTTGCTTTAAATTTTGATTAAATGTATAAATAGTTGTATTATATGAACAAGTTTCTATACAGTGGTAGATCCAAAAATTTTGTTAACGGAGGACTTTATATAATTTAATAGAAAAAAATATAACGAGTGGGGCTTGAACTTGGGTCTAGAAAAGGCTGATGGGCAGATTTACAATGAGTTAGCTAATGGTTTTGATAATATACCAATTTGAAGGGGGACTCGAGCCCCCCTGGGTCCATACTAAATCTACCTCTATTTGTATATTAGGGCATATATGGATTGACTAAGAAAAAAATTGTTTTCTGTAAAGTCATTTTGATTTAAACACTTTTAATAAAAACTGTTTAAAATAAAAACACTCATGTGTTTAGTTAAATTTTCAAAAGTGCTTTTATACAAAAGTTTGTTTGGTTTGTTATACATTAACATTATATTAATGTCAAATTATTATTATTAAAAAAAAAGACTATTAAACATTATGAATTGGTCATCAGAGTGATCGTAAAAGTTGGTCACATAAGGTAGTTGTTGGAGGTGATCGTCAGAGTTGGTCGCCGGTGGTAGTCGTGGTCAATATTGGATGTCAGTTGTGGTCTCCGTTAGAGTTGGCCGTTAGAATGATCACTAGAGGTGATCGTTAGAGTTGGTAATCTGAATAAGTTGTACACAGTGTTGTTATCGCTAAAGGGAAGGTTAAAATAACTCTTACCTCCCATTTTCTTAACAAGCGCACAATCATTCAAGAAAAGAAAACCCTTCAGACAACTAACTTGCATAATTTTCTTCATCAATAAGTATGAGAGGAGAATTCTTTTAATATTCTTCCAACAGAAGTAGCTGATAGATAGTTATAGTAATCAGGAGCTACATTTTCCAGAAATTTGGAAGTTCAAGAGAACAAATCATATCAAGAGTCCAAGACAATGTATTTATCTGAAAGCAAGGAAATCGATTAAGGAATAAAGAAAGTTTCAAGAAAAGTATTGTAGAGGAACAAATGGAAGAAGGCATGAAAGAAAGCCTTCATGGACGCATTAACTTTGTAAAGAGAATGGGCACAAGTACGAAATATATAGATTGTCTCACAGTTCAAGCAAGGAATCAACCTTAGAAGTTATCAACCAGATCTGCACTATTTTAACATCTGAATGACAAAGTATGCAGCAGGGTAGGAAAAGAAAAAGAAGCACCTTATAAGTTATATACAAAAAATGTCAAGGACTCCTAAAAAACTTCTATGAAATTCTTCAAGCTACACCATTTTCTGCTGTGAAACTATAGAAGAAGACCACAGCAAACCAGCTGGCTCTGTTCGTGTCTATTCTTCTATTCTCTCTGGGAAACTGATGCAGAAAAGAAGTCATTCAAAGAAAGATTGAATGAATTTGTGACACTCTAGTGCCCTATCAAGAATTCAGTCACTTGTCATTAAGAGTGTTGGGATGGGTCAATCCAATCCCATCCACGACAATATAACATCGTTTTTATAAATTTATGGTTAGCCTCAGATTCATTCGCACTCCAAGCAAGATTATTTCTATATCTAATCCAAATTTATGGGAGTTGCATATATTGAACACTTCTAGTTAAAAGACATATTTAAAAACTACAAAGGTCTACCGAACTACTTTGGGAGCATTTGGGACAAGTAATGAAGTTATTTAGTTGCGGGTTAACAACGTAAGATGTTAATAAGTCATGGAATTGATGTTTTTTAGTAGTGAGCCCATGAACTCTTTCAGTCCAACAATCACCCTGCTCCACCCAATCCTATTCCTTGGACCAAACATACCCCATATGTTAGAGTATTTTGATGTATTCCTAATAGAACCAAAACTACCCAATCCAATTTTTAGTTTGGGTGGTTTCACAATACAGTTAAAGTTAGTTGGGTTATAGAAATCTAGAAACCCTAACGGTTGGGTTGTGATAGGAGAGGACTTTGTAGGCTCTACCATAGTATAAGAATATATGTTACATAGAATGATTTAGTTTTCCTTAGACAACTCTGTTTTCTTAAAACAAACGTGTAGGCAGATGTAACGGTTGGTATTTAGGCTACTCTATTCTATCAGCAACACGCCTATCTCATACAAATTAATAAACAAAGTAGAACTTTTATTTCCTATTTTATTCAACGGATACTATATGTACAAATCTCGCCAACTGTTTTAGTCTACTGAAGATACTAACACAAATCATAGATGACAAAATACCCTGCAGGCTTTTGGTTTGTGGACTTTATTGAGTAAGATCTGATCTGAACTTTCCACAAACTTTATTTCCAAGGCTTCTGCTAATCTCTCCCATCCCACCCACCCAACAGAGCTAGCTTTTCATTCCTATATTGCATTTTATTTTTATTTCTTCATAGAACAAGCATTGAGATTGAGCTACTGCCCTTAACTTCAGATTCATCGGTCTTTGCAAACCTTCCACGGATCCTGGGTTGACTGTCTGCAAGAGCCTTCCTGCATGCATACTGAAAACCAGAGCATACAATGAATTTCTGAAGAAAAATTCACAAAGTTAAGACACTGTATGTGCAAAAGTATGTGGACTACATGCATAAAGGCATAGTGGGAGTGTCTCACACTCACAGGGTTGTTTATGATAAGTTTCTCATAATTTGTATCGAAAAGTTTCTCATTCTTTAAATTGAAACATAATTCTTTCTTTTCTTTTACCTTGATCTTTCTCCCAAAATTCCTCTTCGTCTTCTTATTCCAGTATCGAGAAAGCTTTTCTAGGCGTTCCTCGCTGGTGCAATTGCTGAACACAGGTCGGTGGAGGGGAGAATGGGTCATGCCTATCTTGTCACTGCCGAGTGTCTGCCAAACAAATCCAAAAATTAAAGATCTACTAAGTTGAAAGCCAGAATCAAGGTAACCATTGTTGTATATGAAGCTTCCTTATGTTATGCAGTTAACAAATGGACTATTTAAGCCAGATATGTGAACAGAAAATAACCGATTGAAGTATATAATCCTGGATCTGGACTTCCAAGTAGAGATAGACACATTTACCCCCCCAAAAAATCACAGTTAACTACAAGGTTCTCAACTAAATTTAAGTTAAATCATTCTGCTTGGCTGCTTATTATCATGATATTCCCAGATGCAAGAGCCAAAATTATGACCATATCCGACACTGTTTAACGCAGAAGAGATGGACTAGTGTAGATTGTTTTTCTAAGTAGAGTATATTCTCATCATATGCTAAGAAATTGCCTCTTGGTACAGTGTCCAACAACCATAGCTATCATAAACTTGTTAGGCCTTCCACTAAGCCACTGACTCATTCTCCAAGTGTGCAAGCACTCGTAAAAATCGTCACCAAGGAAAATCTTTGAGTTCATTACTCTTTTCATGTTAAAAAAAATTTAATGTTTAATTCTTGCAGGAAAATGATGAACAATTTTGCAAATATCAATATCTGTACCAACACCAAACCAAATGTGATTTTTTACTTAGTAACAGTGGTGGCCAAAATCTAAAGCATTATTTTATATATATATATATAAGGCGAAAGTAAGAAGTCTAACCTTAATATCTCCTTCACTAAATGCCCTCCTCATCCCATAAACAGAACTGAAGTCCATGTCTGGGAAATCTATAAAACTTGGTTTGATGGTAGGTCCTTGCATCAAATCCATCGAACTTAAGCACTCCAAGCTAGTACTTTTCTGGATCGAGACATCAGGGAGTGGCTTGTTTTCTGGAATTTGAATTTCTTCTGGGTTCAGCACTGGAATTTCAATGTTCAGATCTTCAGGCAGGGGTCTTTCTAAGGCTGCTTTTTCCAAAAGATCCTTTTCACATTCATAGTAGACCTCATTTAACAGCTGGTCATTTTGAAGCGATTGGAAGTCTGCAACTTTTAGTCCTTCTGGAGAGATGACTTCTTCAGCACAAGATATCATTGAAATGGCTGCCATCACAGGATCAAGACCTATGAAAGTTTCTTCAATGAATGGTTGTGGTTGTGGGGCTTCAAAGAGATCTCCTTCACCAACCATGTCATATTCGCAGATGCTGGATATCTGCATTATATTCAACACATGTTCATAAATTTAAGCCATGGTGATGCAACCAAAAAACTCTCAAGAAATCACCACGGGATTCCGACCATAGTACAGATAGACAACAGAATATGAAGGCTTAGTCAGTATAAAAGATCAAAGTTGGGCCTGATTTAGATGGTAGCGAGGAGAAAATCATGTTCTAATGAGAAGGGAAAAGGTTGAGATAAGGTAATTGCTTTATGTTGAAAGGAAAGATAAGATAATTAGTTTGAGTTCTCTAATTAAACCATGCTACTTCTGTTCACTTTCAGGCAAAAAGGAAAAGGAAACATGAAACCTACAAGAACCAAAAATGAAGTCAGAACTTATAAGTTTTTAGGCTAACACTAAGAAAAATAGTGAGAATAACTCAATTATCTCTAAGAGGCCTTCTTAAGGGTCCAAAAACATCCATAGTTTCTTTTCCTACACTTTTAGCAGAAGAGGATACAGACCATCTTTTTCAGGCTAAATCTTTTTCTTTTTTCCTTTACTTTCTGTGGAGCGTTTTACTTCCAAATAGAGTTGATTGAAAAATAATGGATGTCAGGAGGTGGAGACTTTTACTCTTTGAGGCTTTTTCACAAACAGTAGGAGTGCAAGTGCGGTTAGAAAGTAACATCCCAGCAAGTAGTTTACATAACAGAATGAGACAGAAAATGGAAGAATGAGACTAGAACACGAAACCCCATGACTGAAAAAGAAGAGTTTTGAGCCCATTATGTTCCTTTCTATTTATACCTATATATTTTTTCACATCCAGCATGTAAAGCAGAAACAGCATATAGCCATTACAAAATGTTTGTTGACGAAAAGAAAAAGTGGGAAAAGAATTCCCTTTATCGCCTTTCTTTTCACATTCAACACCATTCAGCACTTCACAACACATATCTACCAAAAATTTCCCTCATCTTCTTTCCAATTAACCAAATCAACCCAAAATTGCCATGGAACCCCAGTCTCCACACAAACTCTCCTTCATTAAAAACTCTTCCACAACCTTGTATCTTCCTCTTTCACTTCATCCCATTTCAACAAAAAGCAGAGCAGAGAAACTAAATGTGCATAATAAAGTTCAAAACGAACAATAACCAATACCCAAAACTGAGAAAAGCAGCTTAAAATGAAGTCAAACAGTGCAAAGCAAATGCTGACCATATCAACCCAGAAAGAGCAATAAGCAAAAACAGAGATGAAAATCAGAGAAATGGAAGAAAGTAATACCGTTGGAGAAGAACATGGCTGTTGGGTTTTGTAAAACTCCTCGAGTTGTTGAACCTGAGAGAAGTTCTGAAAGTGAGGAAACAAAACCCCATTATCCGCAAACATTTTTCTTATCACAATGAAACAAAAATCTCTTCAGCTTCAAGAAAAATCGTGTTTCAAAATGCTTAGAAGAGAAACAGAGCAAGCAAAAATAAGTAGAGAGAGAGAGGATGAATCATGAATGGGTTTGTTTTGGAGGTGGGAAAAGAGTGGAATTTATACTTGTAATTTCAATGGGAGAAGTTAATTTGATGACTGAATTTAAGGCACCCCTATGATGATGATGATATAATGAGGTTTTCAGCAACACAATACAAATAAGGACAAAACAAAAATATATATATATATCATTTCCATTATGCAACAGTCCCCATTGCTCCTCATCATCTTAATTTTTTTAATATTTCTTTTTGTGAATTTTGTTTTTTTAATTGAATAAAGTAACTAAAATGATTCCCATGGAAAATATATAAATATATATATATATATATATAAAATAACAATACAATATTTTGGGAGGGAGTTAAAAATTCCAAAATCTACATTTTCAATAGTATTTGACGTATATATTTTATTTTTTTTTCTTAAAGTCAGACTTCTACGATAAACAATGTTATATTACTTTACATATTTTATAATCGTCAACGCTAAATTGAAGACAAATAAATTAATAATTTTTTTCTTTTTAAAATGAAGGTCAATTTTTTAGAAAAATTAAGCTATATATTTCAATTTGAAATTCTAAAAAATGGGATATTAATGACATTTTTTTGTCCGTAGAAAACAATATTTGTATATTTTTTATGTCGATTGGATAATATATCTTTTTAAACGAGAAAAAAAAAACTTTAAATATTTCTTGGAAGTAGCTGAAGGTGAGTTGCGGACAACCAATAGAATATGGGTCCAATTGTAATATTCACGCGCTATTGAGGAGCGTGGAGATACTGATCGTCCATTTTCCATTTTATTTATTTATTTTTTAAATTATCCTTTTTTTTTTTTTTTTTTTTTTTTTGAGAATTCATATTGTTTTTAATTTAACTTTTTTGGTCTATTTTTAATTATATAGTTTAATAGTATGTTTTTGGCAATTACCTTTTTCTTCATCCACTTTCTACATATTAACTTAATTTCACCATTACACACTTTGATCACTTTGATCTTGTGACTTTTTTCACTTATTTTCATGAGTGATTAAAAAGTGATAAAATATGAAATTTGTGATATCAAACACTTAGGGTGTGTTTGAGGGTTGTAGGATTATTGTAGGTTAGGTTAAGTAAGATCTGAAACTATCATTACAACCTAACTCTAAATTACGTTTAAATTGTAGACTACTATAATAAATTTTAGACAATCCCAAAAATTGTAGACTATAATATCAAATTTTATGCAAATCCAAATATGTCAAGTATTATAATACTTAGTTGACTTTTGTCACTATTACGTAGAGACATTTATAATGTGTCAATTACAATATCTAGTTGCACACTTTAGTTTTTTATAAGTAGTAAAGAGTTGTATGAAGGGACCCTTATACCATAACCTCTACATCCTAACTCCCCAAAAAAATCATTCACTTTAACGTTCATTATTGATATTGACTACCCATGTTCTGAAAATATAGGTAGATGGGAAAACACAAATCTTATATCGTTTTCATTGGTCTTATCCCAGGGATCTACCTATTCTGGCATGAATATCACGGACAAGTCAGTGGGTACAAGGGGGCATTATGCAAGTCGTATGAAACATTCGATGAAACGGAGCACGCGTATAGGTCAACTAAGCTAATAGCTCTCATTGTGGGATATCTCAGTACAACGCACATTGAACAAGTTAGTGAACAGAGCGTAGTACAATGTAGTACAATTATTGCAACTGTAATAGGCTTCATTTTTTAGATGATCGTAATGTATACTTGGTTTGGGATAGTTGAATATGAGTGATGTACTAGGTTGTCGCGACTTGTTATTTTGTAACTAAACCCAAGTTCACTGATTCTAAGCGTAATTCATCCTTTCAACATCTACATACTCCATCCATTACCTTGGTAAGATGGAGATTATTCATGAGCCGTTTAAAATCATAACAAATATTACTGAGTCTCAAAGATAATTCTTCTTCACTTTGGCAACACTGCTTACCAATAATAGAAGGATAAAATAACAACCAGCGAACATTAGACATTGCATTTAGCAATTAACGTTCTTCCACCTCATTTACGAGAGTGACTTGGCGTGTCGTGAGAGTACTCGAATGGATGGAAAGGCATTTATGATTTTATACAACATGATTAGAACGACGGGATGTTTGGAGCCAGGTAGATGTGTTGGTATTGAAGAGACGATGGTAATGTTCCTCTACATTCTTGCTCATGATGTAAAGAATAAAGTAGTACACACATATTTTTCGAGATTTAGCGAGATAGTTTCGAGATATTTCAATGCAATTCTTAGAGCAATAATACAACTACACACAGTGTTGTTGAAAACCTTCAAACCAGTTACAAGTGCATGTACAATGGACGATGAAAATGGTTTAAGGTAGAAAAAAAGTTCCAGTACTGTTCTATTAATGCATATGAAATAAATTGTGCTGGCATCTTCTCAAATTATCATGATGAAACAATTTCAATAGAATTGTCTAGGGGCATTGGATGGCACATACATGGAAGTGAATGTTAATGTCGTAGATCGACCAGGATATAGGACGAGGAAGGGGAAAATCGCCACAAATGTTCTTGTGGTATGTAACCAAAATGGAGAATTCATCTTCGTTATGCCAGGCTAGGAGGGCTCGACCATCGACTCTAGGGTCCTAAGGAATGCAGTTGCGCGACCGCATGGATTGAGGGTTCCAAATGGTATAAAAATCACTCATGTACATAAGCAATCTTCAATTACTCCATTAATATACATGTATTACAATCCCAAAAATGGTACAGGGTATTACTACTTATGCAATATTGGCTACCCTAATGCTGAAGGATTTCTGGCTCCGTATAAAGAGGAACGGTACCATCTCTCAAACTGGCATGGCACGAGCAACACACCGACAACACCGAGAGAATTTTTCAACGTGAAGCATTTGTCGACAAGAAATTTTATCGAGCGAGCATTCAGACTTTTAAGGGTTGATGGGCAATTCTTAAGGGTAAATCCTTCTACCCGGTATAGGTTCAATGTCGAACAATAACTACATGTTGCCTGATTCATAAATTAATCACAAGGGAGATAGGGATCAATGCTTCACTTGATGATTCGCTGGACGAGAATTCTGCTTCTACTGTTACGAAAGGAGGGAATATTGAATTTATTGAGACCTCATATGAATGGACCAAATTTAGAAATGATTTTGCTGCCGAAATGTTTTCTTAATGTCAAAGATCATGATTAACTTTTCTGAAGAAAGAAATATTTAAACAACTTATCTATTTGTTGAACAATATTCTCGTGCTTCATTTATGTCGTGAACATTTTTAATTCGACTATTTCAATCCATGGTTTTTGCTTTTTATTTTATAATATGTTGCACAAAGTTATTTAATTTTCAATAATGTTTTTATGATGTATGCATGGTGAATTAGAATGGCAGACGATGAAAAAAGATCGAAACACATATGGACAAATGCTGAGGATGCTGGATTGGTCAATGCCCTAACCTTTTTGGTGGAATCTGGTTAGAAGTCTGACAATGGGACCTTCCGACCAGGATATCTACAACACTTATAGCAAATAATGGAGGAGAAGTTTTTTTAGTGTGGCCTAAACCAGAATACCATCAAATGTAAGATTAGAAGTCTGAAGAAACAATATTCGGCAGTAACGGAAATGTTAAATCAATCAGGGTTCGAATGGAACGGGGCGTTTAAATGCGTTCAGGTGGATAGAGGGATCTTTGACGTTTAGGCTCAAGTGAGTTTTTTAAGATATTAAATAATGTACATCAAACCTGTTTTTGTATAATTTCTAATATTACTCCCATATATGAATGCAAAGTCAACCTAATGCGAAAGGATTGTGGAACAAGTCATTCCCTCATTATGATGAACTATCAAGTGTGTTTGGGAAGGATAGAGCAATCAAGCATTACTGCGAACCACTAGTGATCATGACATCAAATTTGTTTTGGGAAATGGAAGACGAGATTCGGTTAGGGTCACAACCCTATCCCTGATAATGAACAAATCTAACTGCCTGAGGATGCAGTTGAAGAAGATAAAAAAGATATAACCACAGGGGAGACGAAGTATACCAGATATTTCCAACGGCAGAGCAAGCGTATCAACTGAGCCATCTAGAGGGAGTAAGAGGAAACGTCTCACATTCCAGAATGAAATGATCGATATCATGCGATTAACCGCTGATATGCAGTCAGCGCACATGGGCAAACTTGTTGCATGGTAAGCTGAGAAATATAGGATGGAATTTGGACGTCGAAAGGAGGTAGTTCAGGTCATATTTGGCATTGAAGGGCCCACTGAGGATGATAGATGGGACCTGATTGATATAATTGGCATAGACATACAGTAAACATACCTCTTCCTAGCTGTACTAGAAGAGAAACGACTATGATACTGTATACGCCTACTTGCTCGGACCCACTAGACTGTCCATCTAATATTTCTACCTAAAAAAACATATATTTTGTAATTTTTTTTTAAACGACCACATGTTCGGTCAGTTGATATTATTTTTGTGATCTTCAAAACAATATTACTGTGCTACATCACATTCTCACCATCATTATCAAATGGAAAGTAATTATCCTATGTACAATTTCAGTTTTAGATATATGATCCATATTATATAAATATAAATTGTTATGTTATCCAGTTATTCAATGTTCATGTCTACAATATGTGAAATAATAATGTTAAATTAGCAAGATTCAATATATATACATATAATATACCAATTCATTAGTAATCGAGTAGCAATATGAATATATTTTGGTAGTATGTTTTACAGATTGAAGAGAATTAGAATTATTACAATTTTTTAAAAGAATATATGAAAAATAATCTATTATGTTCTACAAATTGAGATTAAAAAATTGAGATTGTCCAATTTATGTCATAAAAGATTTGAGAAACTAGGTGTATAGTTGAAAAATAATCAATAATGGCAAATTATAAATCTAAAAGAATAAAAAATGAAATAAAAAAACAAACCGGAAAAAAAATATAACCAACCTCATTCACAAAAAAACTGCATCAGATACCTCAACTCAACTCTGCACTCAAACAAAGACTTCCGAACTCAACTCAATTTAACTCTGCACATCAAACACAAACAATAATTACCAACTCAACTTAACTCTGTACTACAAACACCAACAATTTAACTCCCCAAATAATTTAACTCTCCAAATAATAATTACCAACTCAACTCAACTCAATTCAATTCTCTTTTATTACACACCAAACACCCCTTTAGAGCATCAATTACAAGAAAATGTCAAATCTAAGTTATTTTTATATAATACTAATATATAAATTAGATTTATTAAATAAGTAGTATTTTTATGAAGAAAATGGATTTGTTACAAATACAATGCGTGTACGTACATTATTGTTGACAAAAAAAAAAAGCATATAGAAAAATATTTCAAAAACTTTTTTAATAAAACATCTATAAATTATATTTCTATTAAAATGAGACTTTTTGAATAAAGATTTTAGTTATATCCTCGTATTATTGAAAGGTTAATGAAATATGTTTCAATTATATTGACACATATATCTCATATAAAAAAAAAGTTCATGGATTGGAACATTCGATAAAACATAATTAAAAATAGACGATTGGAACATTCGATAAAACATAATTAAAAATGAGTTAAATATTTAATTTAGATAATAACATGTAGATTAACTTTTTAAGTAGCCAATTAAAACAATTACGTTATTAATTAATTGAAAGAAACAATGAGATACAAATATATAAAATCTATTATCTTAATATGGTTATTTTTTTCTTTTGTGGCTAGTACAATCTAAAACGATGAAATGCACATGTAATCTCATGACATGACAATAACAAATCACTAAAAATCTATCAGTCTAGTATCGATCGAATTTTTACTTTATCTTTTATGTTTGTCTTTATATATAACTTATAATATGTTGAATAATTTAGGTAATTGATCTCATTCATTATGATTCAATTTTTAAGTGTAACACAAAGATTAATGAGAAATATTATAAATAATGTGGCAAATGATGTGAAAGAACAAGATATGATTCCTGCCACTATTGGAAAGCAAGTGTATTATTGTTGAACTTTTAATCTATTTATGGAAGAGCAAATTCTATTTGTGAAGGTTTAAAGTTTGGAGGCCCACAATTGTACCTTAAAAACCATTACCGTAATGGTTTTATATCATTTTATGATTCAATCTCAATAATTCTAGCTTATTAGATATTTCAATACTCCTAAAAAAAGTGTACTTATTTCAATTATGAGTCTTTTTTCAGTAATATGAATTTGATTTTAAAAGTTACGGACTGATATAAAATTTTTATCACTTCGTTGATTCGATAGATAAACTATTTTAATTTAAAAATTGGAGGTAAGAAGATTTGAACTACTATCGTAGTTACTAAACACACTTGTACGTCAATTGAGCTATGTTCAGTTTGGCAACAAAACATCTGAGTTGAATTTGTATGAAAGATTATAGTTCTTGGGTAAATCAATAGTTTGTAGAGAGAGAGAAAATTATGGAATTTAGATCTAATATATCAAAGAGATATACATAATTAAACAATGGTATTATGGTCAATGCGAGCATGGCTTAACTTAGATACGAATGTATTAGCAACTAAAAGGTTTGTAATTTGAGTTCTTCTACCCCTGTTGTATTAGTATTATGAAGGAAGTGAAAAATTAGATGGATTTAGTATGTAGATTAAATTCATTTGTAAGACTTTTAAATTGGATTGAAACCATATGATGTCTCAACTATAAATTTGATACATATGAATAAAATTAAATTTGTAATTAAACCATTGATGAGCTTTGTTTGAGTTTCGTCAAGTTCAATTCAATTGATTTATATTTGACGTATATTTCCATTATTATTTTATATTTTGGAGCGTTACTAACAACTTATTTCTTCATTAGAAGCATCTCATTTCAATTTGAAGAGTTCTTCTCTCCTCCCTCTCTTTTTTTCTCTGATCTTGAGTTGAGTTAAGAGAACATCCAAGAGTTCTGTCATATCCAAGTACTTCGAGGTTATTGTGTGCTACCAAATTAGTCATATTGAGACGATCATTGTAGTATGCTTTAGAAGCATGTCTCGACTACCTATTGACGTTTCCACAAGATCTCGAAGATTATATATCATTCAACTTACTTTGAGTATGAACATCATTATTGTATACAATGTATACTCTAGTTACAGTATCCAATTAAGATGTAATCAATTTGATAGTGTTATTCAATTCTTATACATCGTCTCTCCCAAAAGTTTATAAAATGATTAGGTTAATATTGCGAAAAAAAAAGTTTATTCCATATTCATTTTTTTTAATATATATTACATATTATAGATATATATCCCTAAAAGAAGTAGACAAAATAAATAATATTTTCTATAGAATCTTTCTATAAACAGAAACTTTTCTACACTTTGATGGTATCTATACCGATAATTAACATTTAAAAGTTTATGTGATCCACATTTGGGAATACCGTTTCTTTCTTTCTTCCTCTAACCCACAAGCATTCAATAATAACCACATAAAAGATTTTCTTGTTTCCACATTAAAAGAAAGAACATGGACAATATAATATATATATATATATCATATAATTGAGTATCTTACAAATTTCTTGTGCAATAAATCTTAAACTCTAATTAGAGGCTATTGCCACTTTTAAGAATTAACAAAATGGGTTTGTATGCAATTATTGTTTTATAATATGGTTTGAAGCAATAAGAAATTGTGAGAGGCAAATAAACCAATAATTTAAGATAAGATATTGCTATTTTTTTTAGCAAAAGAAAAGAAAAATAAAGACAGATGTATAGATTCTATGCCCAATTTGATATATATATATATGTGTGTGTGTGTATGTATATATACACATTTATATCCAAATTCTCTTTTGGAAATGCCCAAATTCCTCCTTCATCCACATTTATGGGTTTGAGGTGTCTTTTTTTTTTCCTTCTAATTATTATTCTTTCTAAATATTTTATTTTATTTTATTAAAACTCGAAAAGGAACCATAGAGAAAGAATATAGAGGATGCTCGATACATGATTGAGTAATGTTCTCAAGTGGCTAGGATACCATAGCAATATTTAAATAACAAAAGAAATTTAATTTTAACCCAAGGAGTTTTATTTTTGTCTTTAATTATTAGTTTATAGCTTCAATATATTATTTAAGAAGGATAGAGTTTTATTTTATTATTATTTTTTATAATAGAAAGATGAAGTATTTAAGATTACATATATGGTTGAACCCTACCATATATATTTTTTTAAATTTGGTTTCGGCATTCTTAATTTTAAAAATAATAAGTTTTCTTGACTATCTATCAGATTTATAGAAATACATTTAATATTTATTAAAAATATAAGAACTAAAATAAACCAAAATTGTATTCTAATCTAATTTAATTTTTTATATATATTTTAAAACAGCAATTTTAAATAATTATTACTTATGAAACGTTATTGAAATTTATCTAATGGTATTTTTATTTTGGGTGCCTTCCAAATAGAGAATGTTGTCCACAAATGAAAATATGGCTTATACTAAAATGAAAAAGAATGTATACATCAAATATTATTTAGTTTTCATAAAGAAATTTTAATATTTAAAAATACTGGTCTAATGAAAGAAAAGACTATATATATATATATATATATATAAATAGAGTTGGAATAAGTCACGTGGTTCCTAAGATATATAGGATTATCTTGGCTAGAATTAATAGATGGCATTGCTTGTTCAAATTAGACCACCATTTCCTTTGATAAGATATGCATTATTGTACCCAAATTGAATCACTTCTCAAAATTGTCTCTTATGCCCTCTCCTTGAAATTTAATTAACTATTAATTACTCATTTGAGATTTTTCTTTTAAAAAAAACAATGTTATTTTAATAAGTA
Organism: Benincasa hispida; assembly: GCF_027475165.1. NCBI lineage: Eukaryota > Viridiplantae > Streptophyta > Magnoliopsida > Cucurbitales > Cucurbitaceae > Benincasa > Benincasa hispida. Next base: position 33,881,690 of record NC_143478.1, read on the forward strand.
ATAACAAAAATGGTTGAGAAAAAAATTATGATAAAAATAGAGTTGAGAAATCGTAGACCCGAGTCCATGATTTTAAGCTCCACATGGCTGTCATGTTCTAGATTTTGCCACCCGTCCACGAGTTACAAGCTCAACTTTCTCTCTAATTTCTTTTGGACATGGAACATATGGACCTCGTCCACGATTTCCATACTCTATAATCATGTACGGTCCATAATTCTCCAAGTCATAATTTTCTTCTCAACCCTATTTTATTTAATACTTATTAAAATAATATTATTTTAAAAAAAATCCTAATTTGACTATTCAAATTATTTGAAGAAAATATTAGACAAAGAACCTGATCAAATAATTCTTTTTGTAATAATCTTTGTTTTCATTTGGTAAAGAAGTGATCTTATCTATCACAAAAATTGAATCAAAATCGAAATAAATAAGTCAATTAGTATTCGATAATACGAGTGTAACAAAAATACCAAAAAATCAAAGTAAACCAAATCAATTCATTGGTTTATTTTGGTTTCTAGTAAAATTGGATATCTTAATTTATGTTTTGAATAAACCAAAAATTGTTGGTTTAAATTGGTTTTTAATTTAAAAAACCATTCAAAATCGAATCAAACCGAGGGTTATATACCCTTAAAACTAAACTCCAACCCTATGTCTTTAATATTTTAATTATTATAGTGAATGTATATTTGTAGGTTAAGAAAAAGACAAATTGTTATGATCCAAGTAGATTTGTTACTTAGAAAAAGGTCAATAAACAAACAAAGACCCAATTTTAATTTGAATTAAAAAATATTCAATTCGAAACGAAGGAAGAAATAAAAATGAAAATTTAAAAGAAAAACAAAAGGCCCAAAATGGCTAAGAATCAAATCGGATAAAAATGGATCAATTAGTTTTACTTTTTTATTAGACATCGGTTTGATTCCCTTTTCTATAAATTAATGGGTTCAATTTGGTTCATAATTGATTTCAAAATCGTGAAAATCAATTGAGAATGTATCTTATAAAAATTGGAAGACACTTTTATCTTTTAAGATAGTATACTTTTGAAAAGATAATAAAAATTTTATTTTTGAAAAATATGATGGGATTAAATTAAAGCATAATTATTTAATTTTCGAACAAAAGTTGAAAAGTTATACAGATCCTTTTTGTATGACATATATGTGCATAAAAAATATGGGAACAAAAATGGAAAAGGGAAAAGAAAAAAAAAAAAAGTACTATGCTGGAAAGTGAATTTGAAGTTCGTCTTGAAAAGGAGAGATTAAGTGCTACACTATGAGATGACCTAACAATCTGTCTACTCCAATGTATACCTTTTATTTACTTTATTATTGTTAAATATGTACAAAACCCAAGACATTCTTTCATTTAGATTCCTTTTCACAACCAATTAATTTTATAAAATATTACTTTTAATTATTGATTTATATGTTCGGTTGTCTTTTCTAAAATTCAAATCGAATTTTGAAAAAAAAAAAAAAAAAAAAAACTCATATCATTAAATCACTTGAGTAAAATTAGGGTTTTTATATCTTTTAAAGCCAAAGTAAGAAAATCGGGAGGAAAATTTTCTACCCAGTCACGATTCAAAAGATCTATCTAGCAGTTCTAGCAACGTAGTCTGCTAACATATTCATGAACGACGAATAAAACTAAAGTCGATACATTCAAAAGCTTCGTCGGAATTTCTTCTATCCAACAAGAAAATTCACCATCTGATGAAATTTTCTTGTTAATTAAGTTGATAGCTTGAGTGCAATCTGATTCTACATTGATTCGACAGAAGTTCATGGATAATGACTATTTAATTTCATTTTTGATAGAAAGTACTTCAGCAAGAGAGGCCTCATAATCGATTTGGGAATAGGAAGCAACTATAGTAAGAAAATGTTTTTTTTAGAAGTTTTTAAAATTCAAATATGTTTTTTAGTAGAATATAGTGTAAGAAGATTCAAACCATAAACCTTTTGATTGCTAATACATATTCTATACTGATAACACTATTAGGCCCATTTTGGTAATTTAAGATGTGTTTTTTTTTTTTCTTTTTTTCTTTTTTTTAAAAAAAGGTGTGAAACAATCATAATTTTTACAATTAAAATAGTGGAGCTTTTTAACCTTTTTCATTTGAAAAAAAAAAATAATGAGAAAGGTTTGACGAAATTGTAAATACAGTGAAACCCACTAAAATAATTCTCTTCATGGGGAAAATTAATTTAATTGATGATTAAAACATTTTAAAATTATGGAGGGAAGAATAATATGTTATGAAAAGGAGTTGTAAAGTAGGCAAAAAGGTGAAAAGAGTTCATTCCAGAATGCTTAATAAACAAGTAAGAGTTGTGACGAATTGGCGATAAAAAAAGGGGGAAAAAAAAGTGAAATTCTTTTGCTTTGGCCAATAGGAAAAAATGGAAAACCTTGAATTCCCATATGGGGAAACCAAAAAAGTAAAAATAAATACATAAATGAAAAGGAAGCTTTTAAGGAACCTTCGCAAAACCACAATATATATGGAAAAAAAATATAATTTATATTTCTAAATTTTAGGGATGGTATGAATTTAAATCTTGAGTTAATGACTATATCAATTTAAATATGAGTTTATGTGAGTGTATCAATTTAATTTACACCCTTTATTATGTTCCGTTTAGAAATACCTCATGTAAAACTAGTAATTGTATCAATTAAACTCCTAAGCTTTTATTAATGAATCAATTTACAATTTTACTCATATTTTCCTTTGAGAATCATCGTAAACCAACATTTGAAAAAGTTTACAAACATTTGAGAATTAATGTTTTTAAAGATAAATGCAATGAAGGGTCTAAATTGATTGGTTTATGAAAATTTAGGAATGATTGACTCAAATTATAAGTTTTATACGATATTAGTTGAAGGAAATCTAAATGAGGGTATAAATTGATACATTTATGAAAGTTTAAAATACAGGTTAATACTACTCTTACTTATGGAATTTAATTGATACAACTCCCAAAGTTTCGTAGTATAAATTAATATTTGCCATTTTTAAGAAGTGAATTTTAGGTGAAAATTCAATTTTATTAATGCAACACTACAAGATAAAGATGATCTCTCGACATTGTCGGGAGTCCACTAGTTGAGAGATATGCTATATCGAGATACTATAAAACCACCATCAGGAGTTATAAGTAACTCTTGACGAAGTGTAACCAACGTCAAAACTTTTGTTTAAATGTGGCATAACTCCCGACAGGTTAATCAGTGTGTCGAAAGTTATGTGTAACTTCCAACGTCAGTTCTATGGCTTCATGAGATAGGCCTCTGTGATGGGTCGATAGCGATTTCTAGATCACGTGAACTCCCGATGAATGAATTTATTCGTCGGGAGTTATGCATATCTTCAAACACTTACATTTTAAGCATCAAGAGATAGCCTTTAAAACTTCCAGACGAGATCTATAAATCAATTTCGTAGCAGCTAGGGTTTGTGTTGATTTCTCTCTGTCGTTCTTTGTTTCATTGCCTCTCACCAGTGCCCTTCAGTTGATTGCCACCATCGCCCATCGATTTGAAGATAGGGCGTGTAGTCGTTGGTCAAGTGCTGCCGTTGAGCTTCTCCTGCTAGATTTTGTGCTGGTGAGCACCATCGATCTTGAAGGTATGTGTATCAACTTGAAGGTTTGTGTATCGATCTTAAAGGTCTATATATCGATCTTGAAGGTTTGTGGTCGCCATCGCCCATCGATCTTGAATGTTTGTCTATCTTGAAGGTAGGATCATTGTGTATGTTGAATTATGTTATTGGTATCTCATCGAAGTTGTTTTCGTGATTTAACTCAAAATTAGCTTTGTTCCTTTTTTCTGTTTTTGCAGATATGGAGTCATTCTTGAAATTTTGCAGGGGCAGAAAGATTTTTGGAGAAGATTAAATGGTGCATTGTTGATTTTGGAGAAGGTGGTCCGTTGAATCCTCAAGTTTGTGAACTGATAGCTATAGAATCTTAGAACAATGCTTCACCAATGATCTGAAGATCAGTTCTAGACTACTTACTGCTTTCTTTCAACTATTGGAAAAATATTTGCATGTCAAATTGTTAATGAACTTTCATTCATCTTTGAAGTTTGCATCATAATATAGGATTTGAAGGTGAAAATTTAGTAGGAACTGATTATTGCTCTTCAAATGTCATATGATCTCAACTTCAATATCTATTTATTCTTTTGATCCCTCTCTTTTTATCTTTCATGCTTTAGTTCCAAATTGTTTAGATCAAATTGGAATGATTGTGCTGGGAAGTTTTTTTCTTGATTATGATACCCAAGATCACATTGAAAAATTTCAATATGATCTTGGCCGCCATCACTATTTGCATGTTTAATTATAGATTTCAGATTTTTCGTGTGGATTTTTTAAGATATTAATGGACTTTTTAGAAATTTCTCACCCTTTTTATTCATAAATTTATTTGTATTTTCCCTTTAATTCTTGTTCTCAGTGTTTTGTTTTCTATAATTTATAGTTGAGAAATGCATCCATAAGTCTATAATAATCTCATTCTTATTTCTATGAGCATATATAAGCCTCTAAAAGTTAACCACCCTTCATTATGTACACAATATAGGCTATAATTTGTTTTAGATTACAAGTTGGGTTAGAAAGTTAACCACCATTCATTATGTATACAACAAGAATTGTATGAATTCGATGTGGGATTCATTAGAGGGTGTGGAGCGACATCTATTAACATATGGAATATCCCCTCATACTATGAATGAGTATATCATGAAGAACCAGTTAACTTACCTAGAGGTTTTGAAAGACATACAACTTATTCTATACGTAATGATGAAGAAACTAACATAGAGTGTAATTTTGTTGAATAAAATAAAATGTTGAATCTTATAGACGATCTACAAGTTCCAATTGAAAACGAAGACAAAAATGAAGATGGCATTGAGAATGAAATGTCCTCTGATGGTCAAGAAAGAGATACCACAAACTTATTTGAGGATTTAATGGTTGAAGCACGTAATAAACTATATCCTAATTGTTCGCAATTTTCATCCTTGAACTTTTTAATGAAGTTGATGTTGGATTTTATGTCCTAAAACTCGTAGTTTGTAAATTAATAAACATATTATGTTTTGTTTTTCGATAAAGTTGTTATTGAAATTGTAATCTTGAATCCAATAAACTAAGGTCCTGAGGCTATTTAATGTAGTTTGAACTTTATGTAGTGACATAAATGTTGATCAAGTTCAAATATATAGCCAAAATGGTCTATAGTATATGAATAAAGTTGGGCGCCTTATTCTGGGGACACTATGGATGCGGCCCACTTTGTGATTAGTACAAACGATGTGATCCTGAATCGTTCATATAGAGATATGTGAGTGGGGGCATCCTATGCAATGAGTTTGCATAAGACTGAACCATGAAATAGTCACTTTTTACGTTCTAAATGATGTTTTATGTATAAAACTGATTATTTCGTTAATTGATGACCTAGGTAACTTAATCTTAATCCTGAACTAACTATGAACTCCTGTTCACTCGGAATTATCCTTAGATCTGCATAGGTGAGGGCAACTCATCATTGCTGGCCCAATAAGCCTCCCATTTCAGGGGAGGTGGATAGTTGGGAATATAGGGTGCAAGATGGAATTCACTCCTACTCGTTATAGGGATAGTAGATAGGTTGTTTCCTTTAGTACTGAATCCAGATCTTGAATAAGGGGCCCCACCCTCTCCTTGGCTCGAGAGGGGTTCGGTTTATAGGTTGGGCCTTAAATCAATTATTTATTAGAGGATCAGTAGAAATTAAAGAACAAGATGTAGTCTTGGGGGTAAAACGGTTTTTATGACCCAGCCGAGATTACGAACAACCTGTGAAGGATTAGCTTACTAATCATGGTTATATCAAATGGACACAAATCTATCTATTGTGAGGAGAGTGCAACTACGAGACTATAGTCCGTTTGTGGTAAGTCCCGATACAAAGTTAACGGTGACAAGGGTAAAAAAATTTCCACATAAGGTATTACGTCATTTTCCATTGATAGCGGGATTAAAACGATTGTTTGTGTCGAAAGAAGGTGCTTCTGACATGAGATGACATAAAGATAAACGAGTTAAACAGATGATGAGTTATGACATCCAGTTGATGCAGAGGGGTGGAAACATTTTGATCTTGAATTTCCTCATTTCACTTTAAATCCCTGAAATGTTCGTTTAGGATTAGCTTCAGATGGGATTAATCCGTTTGGGAATATGAGTACTTCGTATGGTATGTGGCTTATGGTGCTAATCCTTTATAATTTGCCACCTTGGAAATGCATGAAGGAGACAAACTTCTTCATGTCTTTGCTCATATCTGGTCCAAAATCTCTTGGAAAGGAAATTGATGTTTACTTGTCGCCGTTAATTGAAGATTTGAAAGAATTATGGACTCTTAGTGTGTGAACTTATGATTGTGTTACCAATGAATTTTTTCAACTATATGTGACCTTATTAATGACTTTCCTACATACGAGGACTTATCTGGATGGAGTACAAAAGATTATCAAGCGTGTCCCATTTGCAAAGAAGAAAAATCATCTTTCGGGATAAGAGGGAAAATAACATTCATGGGCATGTTGATGATGACTTCATAAACGATGAAGAGCAATTATCTCCCCATAATAGTTCAAGTGCTCAAGAATAATTTGATTTAAATGACGATGATGATTAATCATGTTAACTCAGTTCTCTTTCTCTGTTTACACATATTTAATATTGATTTTATATTGTTTTGTCTTTTTTGTGTTTGTATAAATACGATGTCAACCCCTAACAGGCAACACATCTTCTGTTGACTGAAATATATTCTAAACTCTTTTAAACTTTAATCTCATATGGTAGCTCTCCATCCACCTGGAGGAAACGCATGCACTCGCGAAACATCGAGTTGGAAAAATACGTCAAAAAATATAGGAGAATTCCAATTGTGATCAAACAAGGGGAGAAAAAGCCGATTTGTCAACATTCTCTGTACAATTTAATAATGCAATTGGTGTCGCTGTCAGATCCGCATTTCCAGTACGATGTCATACTTTTGCTAATATTCCAAACGAATTTGTAGAATTGGCTAAGAGTCAATCGTTGGAAAATTTATAAGTTTGTTCCTTTAGATTGTTGTAAACATCATATATGCTAATTATTTCTTAATTCTTTTTTAACCTTATTTCATGCTTGATTTAGCAAACCAAACACTTAATAATTTTATCGAACATCAAATGCAAAACTCATTCAAAGAATTCAGAGTAGATTTGCACAGACATTACAGGAGATGTAGCAACCCTCAGCAAGCACATGCCAACCCGCCAAGCTGGCTTAAGAATAGATTAAAAGATTGACATTTTTGTGTGACCGTTTTTAGAATGAAGAATTTCAAGTTATAATAATTAAGGATGTCTATCATTTACTTTTACTATTATGAAATATCTTTTTAATTTTTTTTTTGTTTGAATGTAGGAAATTTTAGAGACGAATGGGAAGAATAGAGAGAAATTACCGTTCGACCACGTAGGCGGATCGAAGTTTCCTGCAAATTCTTTTTTTTTTTTTTTTTTTTTTTTGTGGAAGCTTATGAATTTTGGGTAATTTGTGGGGTGGGTTGAGATTAGTTTTCACACGAGGGGTTGAGAGTTCTTCTTATATTTAATCTTTATATATATAATATTGTTCTTTAATTAATGTAATTGTATGTAAACTACTATTTTGGAGATGTTGTTGGAGGTGCCGTTTGGAGATGTCATCACACTTTCTTCTATGTATTCATTAAGGCATATTTGTTTTATAGACCATCTTTGCCAACTTTTTTTTGTGTGTAATAAAGAATACTATCGACTTTGTTTTTGTTTTTGTTTATTTGTATGTCAATACGTTTTATTCTTTATATGTTTGATTTGTTTAATAATATTCTAAATTTTAGGTTATTCAGATCGAAATTAAAAAAAAAAAAAGCTTCGATAGTGCTATTTCCCAACGAGGGTGTCAAGAGTTCTATTATCTCTCGAAGACTAGTCAATTGGGAGTTTGATTTCAGAAACGGAGTTTCTCAATCAAACTCTTAACGACGACAGTAACATCGTCGGAAGTAAATGAACTTCCGACGTTGTACATTAGGTGTCGAGAGTTATCCTAACTCTAGATAGTGTGTATACACATGTCAGGAGATGGTCTCCCGATAGGTATATCTCGACTAAACTCCCAACGACTATTTAGTCGTCGGGATTTGATCTCCCGACGCATTTTTTTACCATTTTCCCATGATTTGAAGTGTCGAAAATGGGGTGTTTTCTTATAGTGCAATTCTGAAGATGAATTGTGAATTTTTATCATCAATTGTTAACTTTATTAAATCCAACCTTAGATTTAGATAGGTGTAACAGCGTAATCTACTTGATGTTTAGTTTTTACTGCACAATAAATTCACTCATTAAAATAAAAACTAACATAAAAATCTCCCATAAATCACTAATTTCAGTAAAAAGTCAGAACAGTTTTGACTCAAACCTTCGTCAATAATTGTATTAAATCCAGAAAAATTAATACGCAAGATTGACTGTTAAGCTACAACTGAACAGCTATTCTTTTAAAAGAAAAAAACATCGTGGTGTAAAAAATTCTTGATTTCAAAAAATTATACATTATTATTATTATTATTATTTAATAAAAATTAAACCTAGTGTCATATTTCTTTGAAGCCACATCCATTTTTTTTAATTAAGTGAGTTATATATATATATATATATTTAGTGGATACACTTTTTCTTTAGTTATATTGAAGTTGGCATACACTTTTCTAACTCTTAAGATGAAATTGTATGAGATTGATCTTTGAGGTAAAACTTGGTCCACTAACCTTAACCAAATTCAATAGTAGAAGATGTAATTTTATGTACTTTGTCGATGGTTGTTCAAGATAAGGCCCAAAAGTCACAAGTAGGTCCATATGATATCAGAAGAAAGCATAGGAGAACATCCCAAAAGATTTGACCAGTCGAGTTGATAAATAATATACCAATCGAAGAATAATCGAGTTGCATTCGGCCTGACACCTTGTAATCTCGAGTGTTGGGAGCAACTCTGACATCATTGATGTTCCACATAGTATCATTCGACGACCTCTAAAGAAAAAGTAGGATAATCTCAAAGGAGATTTTACTTCTTGTATGTTTAGTTAAACCATACATTTCCTGTACTAACTTAGATATCAGAGTATGGTAGACTCAATACTACACCGATACGAAGATCTATTACATCAATGAATGCAAACAAAATTTGAACGCTAACATATTTCCTAAAGAAAATTTAAACATAAATGTTTGAAAAGTTGTAAGTAGGGAAAATGTTGATGTTAATGTGACTTGTACAATCAATTATATGACCCATGATGTAAAAGTAATGTAAGAGTCACTAAATAAAAGAATAAACAGAAGCAATTGAAGTAGTTGGGAGGAAAGATCGGAACCTATTGAATGGTGACAAGTGTTGGATATTGGTTTGAACATATATGAATAATGGATGACATAGGTAGGAGACAAAAAGGTTGAAGGCATAAGGGTTTGGTTTGGTAATTGGTAATGTCAATTCTCATCCAAAATGATTATGGTTGTTTTATGGCACATACATTATACAATTGGGTTTGGCCATTTCAGTTCTTTTGTATTTCTTTTTTGGCATATACATGCAACAAAGAATAATGGAATGGGCCTATTATTGGAGCACTTTCTTCTCTCTCTCTCTCTTTTTTTCTTTTTTTTTCTCTCTCTCTCTCTAATTAGGTGGAGGGATACCAACACACTTACAAAAATAAAATCCTTTAAATTAATAATTGTATCAATTTAAACCCTAAATTTTCGTAACTTATCTATTTATACTCTCATTTAGATTTTGTTAGACTATCGTGTGAAACTTAAGTTAATTAAACTCCTAATTTTCATAAATAAATCAATTTAGATTATTCATTACTATTACTTTTGAAAATCATTCATGATTCTCAAACATATGTAAATTTCTTTAAATATTAGTTTAACAAAATAGGAGTAGATGCATTGATAAGAAAAATCTGTCCAAAAATATAAATTGATTCATTTATGAAGTTTGAAGGATATTATTAATATAATATAAGTTTTAGATGAGTTTTTTCTAAACGAAATGTAATAGAAAGTGTAAAGTGATGCATTAACAAAAGTTTAGATTTGATGATACAATTATTAATTCACGGTTTAAATTGATATAATTGTTAGAGTTTAATAATATAAATTGAGATTTTGCCAAAATTATATGTAGTACTTTTTAAGAAGATTATTATATTTTTCTTAAATATTTTTTTTATTGGATTTTGATGTATTAAAATATGACTATTATAATTTGAAATTTTATGTTAAAGAAAGCTGAGCAAACTCAAATATTAAATGAAATGCCAAAATAAAAGTATTAAAAAGTTTAGCACTATTGTACATATGTCCCATATGTCCTTTTATCTCAAAATTTGATGATTTTTTTTTCTTTTAAATTTTCTTCTAGAAAGATTCTCTCAAGCATATTGAATATGTTCTTTCTTCTCCACCATTTTTATCTCTGTATTTTTCTTTCTTTAATTACAAAAGTTTCCGGTTTTAAGAGCTAATTATGTTTTAAAATTTCTTTTAATTATAAAAAATATATTTTGTTCCTAAAATTTAATATAATTTAAAACTAAATTATAAAACGTCGAAAACATAACTCAACTAACTTAAAATATGAACTATCGAGTAGTCAAAGTTTTGATTCTGAATGGTTAAAAGTGAAAAAAAGATAAATTAAAAAATAAAAATCGTGATTAGTTGCGGCTGACAAGTGACAACTCTATATTAATTATCCTTTTTCCTTTTTTAAAAAAGGGAAAATTGTCTGCCAAATGCCAATGAAGTTGAAAACTGAAGTCTAATATTAATATTTCTTTTAGGAAAGAATATGAAAAATAAAGTACCCGTAAGACAGTTTTTTTTTTCTATATATCCCGGTTTTTTTTAGTTTTAACGATAAAAATATTGAGACCTCAATTTTATGGAAATTTTGAGAAAAATTATTTAAATTGATGAAAATTATTATAATTAGTTAATTGAATTTTGATTAGGGCTTAATTAGACTATTATTGACATTTTTTAATCATAATTTATATAAAGCTAATATTTAGATACCTTTTATAAATATTTGTGTAAATGTTGATGCAAGAGAATAAATTTTAAAAAATAAGTAGAAAATAATTACAAAATAAGATAAAAATTAAGAATATTTTGAAGGAAGTGATGTGATGTAAAAATTGAATGAAAAAAATTTGAATAAGATTAAAAATAAATATATATTATTTTTTGTGGTTTTTTCGAATTCAATTTCTTTAGAAATTAATGTTTCAGGTTGAAAATAAAGTTTGAAGTTGAGAAAAGTTGGAAATTAGAAAAAGTAATGCATAGAAAAAACTTAATCCTTTGTCGAAAATGATATTGACGTGTGAAAATATAGAATTGTGTATAATCAGGACCATAAAATTGAAAATTTTAAACTGAACTAACGTAGTTAATTAAAAAAATGAAATTTTCTCGAAATCTCAAAATTTCATCAAAATTAGGGGAAAATTAAATCTCACCCAATCAAAATTTCAAGGTTGTCGAAATCTCGAAATTTCGAGATTTCGATGGAAATTTTAAACTATGGTTCTAACACTAAATATTTTGGATTTTTTGCAAAATATTAGAAAAGTAGTTGTCCCACGTCGAGAAAATTTAAACAAATGATAAGTTCCAAACATTATAAAAAGAGTACGTGACTTTGATTCTATATCGGCTCCATTAGAATCATTCTTAAGTTTGAATGTACGAACTCTAGTTAAATTTACTTTTCATATTCTTTGGTTCGAGTGTGAGATTAAATGGTGCGAGTGATATAAAAGTTATGAGATAATATTTTTGTGATTGGGATTAGGAAGATAATTCTATGTGATTGTAACAATTTTTCACATAGTGAATTTCTTTCTAGTAAGTCCAAGTTCTCTTCAATTTGGGGGGTGTTTGGTTCACCAACGTGAGTTTTGATATAATATACCAACTCATTGTTTGATCCGTCAACTTTAAATGTTGGTGAAGTTGAGTTGGTATATTTTACCAACTCATCCCGACTCTCTCTTCTTCCAATGTTTTCAATGGCTTCACCCATCAGCCACGGTCACATTCTGGGAATTAATCCCGGCTCCGACAACCACCTCCTACGAAAACTCCGACGACCAACTCCGGGCTCTGATAACCGCCTATGATGAAAACTCTGGTGACCAACTCTAGGCTCCTACAACTACCTTCGATGACAGTTCCGACGACCAACTCCGAAAAACCAATTCCGAGCTTCGACAACCACCTCCGTGGACTCAACTCTGACGACCATCTTCGCGCTTCCAACTCCGATGACCAATTTCAAGCTTCGACAACAAACTTCGATGACCAACTCCGACAACCACCTTCGTAGGCTCCGACAACCACCTCCGACTACAAACTCCAATGAAAAACACCTTCAATGATCACCTTTGAACGAGCAACTTCGACAACCCATTTAGGACTTCGATAACCACCTCCGACGACAAACTCCGACAACCAACTCTAATACCACCTTCATGCGATTAATATTCAGGCTTCCATAGGCACCTCCGACTACAAACTCCAGCAAAAATCATATTCGGTGATCAACTTCGATGACCATCTTTGCTCGACCAACACCAGGATTTCAAAAACATCTCTGATGACGAACTTCGACAACCAACTCCAATACCACCTTCATGCGACCAACTTTAGGCTCTGACTACAAACTCCAGTGAAAGCATCTTCGATAATCAACTTCGACAACCACCTCTAACTATTATAAGACCGATGATTGTTAAATTATGTTGTAGGATGGATGATTATATAAAAAAATATTATTTTGTCTACATTAAGTGCAATATTTATACGTAAAAAATGTAAAAAAAATATTTTTATTTAATTGAATTCACATATCAAATGAGTGTTAAGAATATTTAGACGAAAAGTAAGTATTTAGTTGAAAAGTATGTAACATATAAAAAAAACATAAAATGAATTTTTTTTTTTGAAATATTTTTCAGCAAGAATTAGTGAAAAATAGAGATTTTTTATCTGATGATCCTCTAAATTTAGAGGAATTGAAAATGAAAATTTTAAAGAAATGTGGTGACATTCTATTGGCTGCTAAGATGATGAGAGAGATTAAATTAAAAAAAATCCATTACTTAGTAAAAGTATAAAGCAACAACAGGAAGAAGAAGACGATAATGAAATTTATGGAGAAGAATTAGGAATAAAAAAAATTGATTTATCTTTGGTTTAACATTTCATTTAACCATATTTCTACCAGAAATGTAATGAGTTAATTGTTGTTCATTGTAAAAAAAGAAAGAAAGAAAGAAAGAAAAATTTTAACAATTAAAAAAAATTGCAATACATTTTATTCAAACAAAGATGAGTAAAATTACTAAATAAAAAGTTACAAAACAAAAATAGTAAAAGCATGTTATTTTGAATTAAAAAAACTATACCTGATATCTCAGACATATGAACTCACAACCCAAACACAAACATATGAGTTCAAGCCAAATAACTCTGCACCCAAAGACATATAAACTTCACAGATATATGAACCATATGAACTCCAAACATCTATCTCAACTCAATGCCCCAAACAGCCTCCAAGTTTTTCATGCAACTTCTTGTATTTCTCAGTTTTATTTTTAAATTTTTAAATTTTTATGTTATTTTTCTACCTATTCTTACCAGAGTAGTAAAAGCCTTTTCTCAACAACATGTATAATGAAGAATACAAAAACGGAGGGTATATGTTTAGATACACTCATGTTGTCACATATACGACCTTCATCCCCATGCCAACTTGACATTCTCAATCAATTTATATTTCTATAGTACTTTGAAGTTGGATCAATTTTTAGTCATGTATTTTGAATTTTCCTATTTTAATCTCTATATTTTCAATAATCTTAAATTTAATCTCCATTGCAAATTTATTATTGGATTTTAAAAAACTTTTTTGTTAAAAGATTTTTAATATAAATTTTTATATTCACATATTATATTTCTTATCATGAAAAATATTATCATTATTTAATCAATTTTGGTAAAAAAATTAACTTTGAGAAATTAAATCTAAGATTCTTAAAAAATATAGAGATTAAAATTGAACAAAGTATACATAATTGACACGATATTTTAACTTTTAATAAATTAATTTAATCAGAACCTATCTGCTTATCATTGGTAAGGATTTAAATGTAGTTAATTATTGGGAAAAAAAATTAGCTTATAATTTATTGTTCTTTTTTTCTTTTTAAATTATTACTTCTTATAAAGAGAGGGTGAAAGTGAAAGAGATGGATTCGTATGAGAAGAAACAGCTGGGATGTGATAGATTCATAGTGCCTGTCTTTTTTTAGACCAATTCTATTAATTAGAAACTGCTTTTGCCAATTTGCAACTATTACCTTTTATTATTATTATTATTATTATTATTATTATAATTTTTGTGAGATTCTTTTACATATAATTTATTTTTTATCGCTAGAAGTTGACTCATTAGCGCCATTTCATTGTCAAAAACTTCTGTATTTATTGAGGCTGTTCTTAGGGAATGGAATAATCTTATGATGTCTCCCTAAACCATTCTTTTTGTGTAAAAAATCGTCAAAGTTAAATTCTTTCCCTTTTTGTCAACTTTCTTTATCGTTTTTTCTAAGAAATTTTGAATCAATTTTATGTCGGATCTATTCTTAAAAACTAGTAGTTCATATATCTTACAAATATAGCGAGGTTTCTTAATTTTTTCAATGTGAAATCTTCAAGATGCCTCCCCATCTATTTGGGTTTGTTATTTTTAAATAATTTCATTTTTTTATTGAATTTTATGGATTCTAATATTATATTAAATAATATGAGTTAAGACTAGTTATCTAATAGATTAATCGATTATTTAACTTCTATTTCGATTAAATTTACAAAGAAACAAAACATATGTTGTCTAGTAAAATTTTGTTAGTATATCTTATATGAAAAGACGAAACGATTGTCACTACTACATAATAAAACCTGATTCAAACTCATTAATGCTCAAATTTATTCCATCAAAAGTAGTTTTGATTGCTTATCTACAAAATGAGTGCTAAGAATGTTTTGAGATTGTTAATTTTGTGGTGTTTTGTTGGGACAATTAAATTAGTACGATTAGAACTCATGAAGAAATTGATAAAGAAATAATACAAAATTTCCATCCGTTTTTTGTCAACTCTCTTAAAGAGTCTAGATAAAGACTCACATCAATTAAGGAAGGAAGTGATATATGATTTATAAAGAGATGTCTAGAGTACTGAATTGATTATTATAGTTAGTTATCATTATAGTCTATGAATTCTAATAATATGTAGGTTATAGTAGTTTGTGTTTGGGTTGTAGATTATTATAATCTAGGTAGGAAACAGTAAATACAGTAACAAAGAGAGAAAGAGAAGATAAGTAGGAAATAATAAACACTACTGTAACAAGGAAGGTTTTTAGAAGATGAGTATGAAATAATAAACATTACTGTAACAAAGAAGGTTTTAAGATAATAATAGTGTAGTTAATTGTATAGGTTATAATAAGAGAAATTATTTTAAATGACAAAACTAATGAAAATATTTACAAACATAGCAAAATTTCACCATCTATCTGTAATAGATCGCGATAGACTACTATTTGTGTTTCAGACATATTAGATACAGATAGTAGTCTATCACAGTCTATCTAATTGTATAGGTTATAATAAAGGAAGTTATTTTAAATGACAAAACTACTAAAAATATTTACAAATATAATAAAATTTCACTATCTATCTACGATATACTACGATAGACTACTATCTTGTAAATGTTAAATTCATTTTTGCTATTATTTGTAAATATTTTAGTTCATTTTTCTATACTTAAAAGCAACCCTTATAGTAATTGGAACCCCAAACATGAGGTGAGCTATAGCTCATTCCACCTCTTTGAAGTCGGTGGCCGAAAAACCATCTAAGTGTTGATAATTATCTACACTAGTATAAAAATCTATTTGCTAAAATCAAAAGTAAAGCCATGGAGATTTACGTTCAAAATGGATAATATCATATTATAGTAAAGATAATTAGAAGTTTTGTTGTCTTTATCAAAATCAATAAAATTTGTACTTTATGTAATAAGGAGAAAACAATTTTTATGCAGAGATTTTTAGAAAAACATGATATATATTTTTATAAGCTTTACAATATAAGTTCAATATTGGTTACAAATCTTTAAATCAATCCTTATTATTAGTTTGAAGTTAATAATTTTTTTAAAAAATATTTAGGTGTATCTCGGATATCACCTAGCTTTGTGCATCTCACTAACTTGTTTATGAAGAGAATCGAATTCCCACAGCAGAAGCGAATGATCGCCTTGTGTTTGAGAATTCATCTTGTAAAACTTAATGAAAAACTGATAAATACAAAAAACTACGAGGATAAACAACATACACTCTTAAGCATGTTTTTCTACGAATTATATACAGAGAGGAAAGGAAAATTGAGAACATATCCTTGAAGAACTTTTTTTTCACAAATTCCTCTCCGGTGGTTATGATCTCGATCTCCTTTGTTTGAACACCTCAAGCACAAACGCAACCACGGTCCTTCTTGGCCACCATAAGAATTCTTCCTTACTATTCTCAAAGAGAGAATCAAAGGCAGAGTGTGGGTTTACTTATGATTTTGGTAAGGGAGGAAGGAAGAGATTTTGAGAGAAAATGATAGAAAAAGAAGAAGATGAGAGAGAACTCTTCTCCCAAATTCAACCACTAACTCCTCCACTATACTTTCCTACATGAGAGATGAGTAACTCCCTCTAAAAAATAACCCTTTCTTAGTTTTTTTTATTTTTATTTTTATTTTTTATATATATTAATTATGTTACATATTATCATCATTAAATACAATTATATATTATATCCCGTATAACATATAACTTATAGTTTATATCATATCACATATAATATAACCTATAGTTTATGTTCTCTCATAACCTATAGCATTAATATGAATCATATTCATATCTACATTAACTTATAATTTTAATATGAATCATTTTCATATTAAACGTTATTCTATAGTTTTATATGAATCATATTCATATAGTTAATATCTTAATCATATTCAAATAATCAAATAACAACCCCTCTCACCAAATTATATAGTTTTAATATGAATCATAATCATATTAATTTTAACATATAGTTTTTATATGAATATCATTTATATAATAAATATCTGAATCATATTTAAATATTTATCTCTCTCATTAAATTTTATATTATAATGTATTAACATACATCATATTAATTGTATCTCATATAATTAATTTCCTTTAGTTAATTTGAACAATTCAAAGTAATTCAAATTTAATTGATTCTTATTAAACCCTTATTGAGCTAGCAAAGGGACCATGTGGACCTACAGATTAGAAGCTTAAATGATACGAGATTAATTAATTAAACTATTTAATTAAATTAATCAACATTCATTAACAGCCGGTCTCTCTACTAAAAATCGACAACTGCACTCTTTGTACTGTAGATGGATTTCTATGTTCATTGGATATAATCAATTAACGGTGCATTGACCATTGACAAATTGCTCGTAAATACAGTTGGGTCAAAATTACCGTTTTATCCCTATAGTTACATCTAACTACTTAAGTATCACTGACCCCTCTAATGAACAATTAGTCATAGTTCCACTATAACTAGACACATCTTTGGCCAATGAGAGGTGGGGACCCTCATTGTTCAAAACACAGAATCAATCCTTAAGGGAGCAATTCATCTACTTATTCTAACAACATGAAGAAGTGAATACCATCTTATGTAGCTGAGTTACAAACTCCCCACTCAGACGAATCCTAAAATGGTAGGCATATTGAGTTGGCGAATCTGACCACTCTCACCCATGTAGATAAAAGGACCGCCCTCATAGGCATGAGTTCACAACTCACTCAAGATTTAGGTCAAGTCACCTATAGTCATCCTAGTGAAATGTAAGTCTCTTTAAGTAACGACGTTCTAAATAGAAACTAATTATTTCGCGGTCCGATCTTATACACATTATTTGTATAGGATATCCACACTCACATGTCTCTACATGAATGATTAAGATCAAATATTTTATAACACTTTACAACAATTGTAACAATTACAAAATGGGTCGTATCCGTAATGTCACCATGATAAGATACCCAACCTTATCAATTTACATTTAAGTTATTACTTAAACATGATCCATTTATATGTCACCACATACATGCTTAAACTACGTAAAATAGCCTTAAATCTTTATTTAACAGATTATTACATATATAAAATAATCAACCATTGATTCAAATAACATATAATTACGAGACTTTAGGGCATACATTCCAACAGTCTAATCATAGTTTGTCATGTGGCAAATTCTTTTTATTCCTTTTCTAAAATATTTTAATTATTTTTTTTATATGAGTTATGAGAGGAGGATGCATAGAAGATTCACCAAGTATTACCCTTTTTTTTCGAAATTGAATAAATAATAATAATGATTTTATAGTAGAATATGAAGATGTCTTTAAAATTTACAGGGGAACGACTAATAGATACTATTTACTTTCTTCTTCTTTTTTTTTCCAAGAAAACTAACAATAAACTAATCCTTCAATAGTAGAAATAGGATCGATTTGGTAAACAACATGAAAACAATGAATTCAATAAAAACATAATTGCATTTCACGTTTTTCAAATGTGTATGGAATCAAATTCAAAAACTAAATTTCAATTTAAACAATTATTTGAAATGTGTTTGATAATATATTTATAAATATAAAACTAAATTGTAGTTATACACTAAATATTAGGTTGAACATAAACTATTATTCATTAATTTACCCACATATTTTGTGTTAAAGAATTTGTATAATTGTAATTTACTTTCATATAAGAATAATACATATTTTAATTTAAAAAGAAGACATGAAATATTATATATATTAACATTTTTATCTTTTTTTAATCTAATTATACATTTTAAAATTTCAAATTCAAAATCTGAATACACGAAAATACATTAAAAAAAATGTTATTTTCAGAAGTTGTACTATTTAGATGATAAAACTTGAAAACAATTTTTTAAAAGCATCAGCTAGATTAGCTACCAAACACATATTCGTTGAACTCAGTAAATCCAGAATCATAAAGCACAAAATAATTCAAATTTTCTATCAAATACCCTAATTTTTTATTATTATTTATTGAATTACAATAACTAAAGTTGTTTGATAACCATTTAGTTATGAGATTTTTGTTTTTGAAAATTAAGGGCATGTTTGGTTCGCAATTCAGATTCTGTTTTATGTTTTCAAATTCACAAATTTCAAAAATATATGTTTGGTAGGCAACTCGAATTTTTTTTTTGAAAAACTTTTTTTGGATTTTGTGTTCCAAATAGTGCAAATTCTGAAAACAATATTTTTGTTTTTTCATTATATCCAGATTTTGAGTTTTAAATTTTAAAGTATAGAATTATATTAAATAAAAATAAAACATTTAGAACTATAATACGTCATGTTATAATTCATTCACTTTTTTAAAAAAAAAAAAATAAAATATGTATTATGTAATGTATTATAGTTTATATATTATTACAAAAAACATGTTTATAAATAAAATAATAATAATCAATTTCAAAAAAGAAAATTAATAATAATCGTTTATTGTCAACTAATATTTACTGGATAATTATAACAAGCTGTGATTTATAAATATAATATCAAACACATTTTAAATAATTATTTAAATTAAAATAAGTTTTTGAAATATATTTTAATTGAGTCTCTACCAAAGCTACTATAAGTTTATAAACACTATTTTTAGTTAATTTCTTTATTTTCTTGGTCAACCTTTTGTTAGTATTTTTTAAAATCCCAAACCAACTAAAAAAATAATTTAAAATCCTATTTTGTTTTTTTAAATTAAACTAAAAATTAAAATGTTTACTTAAAAAATGAAAAACAATAATTAAAAAACAGTGAGAAAACAAGAACATTAAAAAAAAAAAAACTAACTAATTATCGAATAAAACCTAAATTTTCTCGTAAAAGTATGAAGGTAGAATAAAATACAACTATACTCCATTTCATATATATATATATATATACTCACAAAAAGACTAAAGTTTGGTAGTGAGATTTTTCTTTTATAATGTTTTCATATTTCTTTAAGCATCATCTTGTTTTGATGAACAAGTATATAATTGATTTAGAGTTAATGGTTACCAATTTGTTAAGCATGTATGTTTATTAAAGAATGGCATATTGACACAAATATTATTGGTCTTAATCATATTTCCCTTCCAACCAAGAAAGTATAACCAAACTATGATTAGGATTACTACACTCTTTCAATTTTTGGGTGATGTGATGTTTTTCATCCAATAATTTTTACTTTATGTTACATCATCAATCTTACCTTAATTTTCATTTTTATAATTAATGTTGTTTTAATTACTACTAAATATATCTTCATTAATTTATCATTGCCTAAAATGTAATATTCCAACCACTTAAAAACATTTATTAAAAATATCAATTTTTTAATTGAAAAAATTTCACAGATAAAAAAAATATCAAATTATTTTCATAATAGCAAAAAAATAATGCTAGACACACTAATAAACATTGATAGATTTATATCAGTCTCTATAAAAAAAATTAAAATTTTGTTATTGTATAAATGATTTTTCTTATTTTTTATTTCTGAAAATCTCCTTTTTAATTACATAATTATGATTATAATCAATAAAAATTATTTCAAATGACAAAAATATTGAAAATATTTCAATTAATAATAAAAAATTGTCGTCTGTGATAGACTACAATAGATCGAAATAGACTATTATCTGTGTCTATTGTGACATAGATAGACATAGATAATAGTTTATTGCAGTCTATCACGATCTATTGTAGATAGATTGTGATATTTTGTTATTAATTTTAAATATTTTGGTTCATTTTCCTATATTTGAAAGCAATGGGTGTTTACATTTTAAAACTTAGATATTATTCATATATATCTATTATTCTTCTTGGAGATGACATTTTTCTATGGAATTTTTTTTCCATGGGTGTTTACATTTTAAAACTTAGATAATTATTCTTTTTATGAAAATATACCATAATCTATTATTCTTCTTGGAGATAGACATTTTTCTATGGAATTTTTTTTCTTGAAAAATGAATAGGAGAGAGGAGAGATAAATGATTTATTAATTACTTTTTTATTAGTGTGTAGATTATTTTTAATTTACTTTAATTTTATTATTTATATTTTTAATATAAATATGCTAATTAAATATATTTTAATTGAATCTAATGTTTAAATTAATTTTTCATAAGAAAACCCATATACCTTAATCTATATTATTTTATTTGAAGAGAGTTAAAAAGTGGGGTATGAGATTGAGATATTCGGCTTTGATATTTTTACTTTGTAACTAAGTTTAAAATGTTGATTTAAAATCGTTTAATATATGTTTAGTGTTCATTAATAAAAGAAAGAGGTAAAGATAAAATATGAAGAACATTAGGTAAAAAAAATTGGTTAAAATTCCATATTTTAAACATAAGTGAATTTAAATAATGTATATAATAATTTGATCATCTTATTTAGTTTTAAAAAAAAAAAAATCTTCCACTTCTTCCACTCAAATAAGATGTTTGACATTTTTTAGTAAATTGTTTTAGTTGTTTTCTTTTTTTTTTTTTTAGTGTAAATTGAGTGGAGAGATTTAAACCATAGACATCTTAATCCCAATATATCAGTTGAGCTAAATTCTTGTTGGCAGTCATTTGTTTTAGTTAGTTGATAAAAATATATTATTTAAATCTTAAGAATAAAACTAGTAAAATAAGCACAAATATAAGGATGTGATAAGTTTATGACGTTTGAATTATATATTCTGATTGATTGGTAAATTGAGTTATATATATGCTGTGATTTTTTTTTATTGTAATATATTCAACTTTATTTAATTAATCAAAAGAAATTATAGTTAAATAAGTGAGATTATATACTTCAATTTAGGATAGTTTTTTTTTCCTTCTCGTCTCTGTTCTATTATCCCAATCACTGAAGAAGACTTTCTTTTTTTTAAAAAAAAAAACGAATCCAGAAGGAAAGATTTAAACATATTTTATGCGAATTGAGTTACGATAATTTAAAAAAAAAAAAAAAATTAAAGAAGACAAATTTCTTTAAAATTTAATATATTTACAAATCTCGGGTATATGTCAAATATTACAATGTGAAAGTAAAAAACTTACCAAAATATTTAAAAGATATGAACCCTGAATGTTCTAGATAACTTAAATACCTTCGATTGAAAAGCTAACTTTCTCTAGAAAAGGATTGCCAACATAAAATGAAAATCAAACAAATTTTACGGGGAAAATATTTTACGAAACAAAAAATTATGGATAGACAATAAAAAATGTTTTTTTTTTTTGAGGAGAAAAACAAGATTTACTATTACAATAAGACTTTTCTTACAAAAATCTCTAAGTGATAACCATTTATTTTAATATAACAAATAATTAAGATTCTATTTAGTAATTATTTTATTTTTGAAAATTATACCTATGGATATTATTTCTACCTCCAATTTTTTTTTCTTTTTTTATCTACTTTCCACCAATGATTTTAAAAACCAAGTCAAATTTTGAGAATTAAAAAGTTACTTTCAAAAAGTTGTTTTTGTTTTTGGAATTTGGCTAAGAATTCAACTATCATGCTTAAGAAAGATGCAAATTATTGTAAAAAATGTGAATAAAATAAATTTAATTTTAAAAAACAGAAATAAAAAATCAAATGGTTACCTAAGGTATTGGATTTTTTTCCCTACAATTATTGCATTAACAAAAAGTACAATCCATTAAAATAATTTAAAATGAAAATAATAGCGAGTCTCGGTTTTTGTTCATTTATTTATTAAAATGTTTTGTGATAGATTTTATGTGTGTTGATTGTTGAACTAGGAAAAAAAACATTGATTGATAAAAGTTTTAAAAGAATAAATTTTTTTTTTTATCAAATAATTATTATACAGAACAAGGTAATAATTTAAGTGTTGAAGAAGCTATTTTTCAAATTATAATGAAAAAAAGGAAAAAGTATGTTCACAATTGAAAATGACAAGTCATTGCACTAAACACCAAAAATTTCCAATAACTCATAGCCCTCCATTTCATTGGATTGAGGAGAATAATTTGCCTAACTTGTCAATTCCACTCTCTCTTTCTATCAACTATGATGAACATTTTTCTCAATCAATACATTCTAAAGAGCAAAAAAAATTACCTTCCATTTCTTAAGATTTACTTTAAGCCCTCCCTTTTGGACATTAGGCAAACAAGTTCCTTTGTCACATCCTATATTAATCAAGTAACCATTTTAGATTAATCATACTTTAAAAACCGTATTCAAACAACATATAAAACGAGTGGCTACGACTACAATAAGTAGTATGATTTTCATAAACTCTTTTTTTTTCTTTTCTAAACTCGATATTGATGAAAAAATCGAATTGAAATTTTCCTAGTCTCTCCAATCAACATGAACATGATTATATAAATCTCTTCTTGGCCCAAAATATTTTAATATTATCATGTCTGTGTATATTTTTATTTTTTTAGTTCAACAATTGTAGGGTAAGGAGTGAATCATTGATCTTTAGAATGATAATCGATCCATTTTATCCATTGAGTTATGTTCAGATTGACATACCATCACCTTTACTATGTGTATGTTTCTCTAGATTTCACACTCATGATGACTCTTCCCAATATCTGTTGCATCTTTTGTTAATATGCCCTTTTCCTCATTCTCATTATGGAAGCCTTTGCCTTTCCCCAACTTACATCTAACCTAATTTTTGAACATTCAAAATTGTATTTATTAAGTCGTCTTGAGTTTTCAATTATGTCTTGATTTCTGGACTTTAAAATGTATCTGACCTTTTAGACTTTTTTAATGGTTAGATAATTTATTTTTAAATTCATTGATCTACTAACATACAAAATTGAATTGTCTCCCATTGAACTTGAAGATTCATTTGCAAGAATTAATTTGAAATAAATTGACGAGAAAAAATATCATGTTGGACAATTAAACTTTTAGGCTATTTTTGGTAACTAATTTGTTTTTTATTTTTATTTTTAAAATATAAAGGTTATGAACACTATTTCTACCTCCAAATGTTTCTTATCAACTTTTCATTAATTGTTTAAAAAGCAAACTAAATTTTCGGAACTAAAAAAAGTAGCTTCCAAAAAGTTGTTTTTATTTTTAAAATTTAGCTAAGAATTAAACAATTAGACTTAAGAAAGATGCAAATCATTGTAAGAAATGTTGACGAAGTAGGTTTAATTTTTTTTAAAAAAAATAAAAAATTAAATGGTTATCAAACGAGATCTTAAATTTCATCAATTTTGATCATGAACTTAAATAGGTATTGTAATTTTAATAACTTTAAAAAGTTAAGTTTTCGCTCAAGTATCATTAAAAAAAATGGTTTCTTATGCGTTTTAACATATATACCATATGAAATTGATAAGTTAATTTTTTTTAAAAAAAAAAAAATAGGGAAAAACAACCTTACAGACAAAGCTAAACTTTTTTAATTGAAATTTATGAGTATAGAGAATTGTTATTTCATAGTTAATTTATGTATTGGTCAAATTTATTTTTATATCAAATTTTATTTTATTAAAATTAAAGAGTTCATACAGGTTTATATATTATTTTTTAAATTAAAATTAGCAAGTAAATTAGCGAAAATTTGAATTTAAGGCTAAAATTACAATACTTACCTAAGTAATTGAGGGTGAAAATTGATTTATTAGTTGCGATTAAAGATGTGTAATTGGTTATATATTTGTTTAAGATTTCTACTATTTGCTTTTGGGTCATTTTGGTGATGTCTCAAAACATGTCTTTGAGGATGTCTCACGAGCTGCTGTTTCTATAGAATTTTTTTTTTTTCCTTATTTGAAATATTTTGTGCTTTATTTTCTTTGGTTGCTTTCCTTTTTCATGTTCGGCTGATTTTGAATGAATATTTTTCTACACCTTTCTACTATGCTATTTAAGTGAAAGAAATAATCTTGCTAGGGTTTCCGCATGTGTTTTGTAAGGGAAGGGTTATTGTGTTTTGATAGAAGAATATAATTATGTGTGTTTTTCCATTTTTTGTAAAGCAAGAAGTATGGTTGGTCCTTGACGGCAGGTGCTATAGATGTTCTTGCGTGGTTGATTCATTCTTAAGAGGAGCTTAAGACAATATTGATTGAGGAGGGATTCTCGTCCTTAGGAGGATCCTATGGTAATGTTCATGGAGAAGGAGTTTTCAAACTTAGGGGAGCCTAAGTTCTTCAAGCGAAAGGGAGTTCACAAGAAGGAGGAAAGATATCTTCGTGGTGAGAGGGAGTCTCACACACTTAGAGAGAGCTTAAGTATCTCTTCAATAATATTCACACACATGGGGGGAGTCTGAGTTCTATTGAGAAGGAATCTCACATCTAGAGAGAGCCTATGTATTCAAATAAATCAGGCTCTACGTGTGCCACTATAATTGCCATTATTTTATAGATAAGTAAAACATAATAAACACTTGACCTTTTCATATTAGTAAATTATCTTTTCCTTGCCCCTAGATGCAAGTAGTACGTATATCATTGAATTGGGCTACCAAACTTCGAGTGTTCATTTTTTGATTTCCTATTTGTTATTTACTTGTTGTCTATGTGATTGCTAGAACGTCTTATTTAACATATATATTCTATGTGACAAATCGTCTTAAATTTCAATAACAATTAAGTGCATGTTTGGAAGTGATTTTAATAAATAAATTTTGTAATGTTTAAAAAAATACTTTAAAACCCATCTTAATCATTAAAAAATAATATTTTAAAATACAACTGTAATATGATTGAAATAGACATTGAATGATTGAAGTCATGTATATTGATTTCATAGTCCCTCCGAAATATGCGGTTTGGGTTAAGTGGTAATTTAGTGTGGGGGTGAGAATATAGTCGTGTCAAACCAATGAGAAATTTGATAAGCTGTCCGAATTGAAAAATCACAAGTGTAGAAAAAAACATAAAACGAAAACTAAAATTGGTGTAAAAGGGAAGGGGGGGGGGAAAAAAAAAAAAAAAAAAAAAAAGAAAAAAAAAAAAAAGGAAGGGAAGGGGGAAAAGGGGAAAGGGGAAATAAAAGGGGGGGAAAAATATAAATTAATAAAAGAAAAAAGTAGAAAAAAAGGGGGGAAGAAAAAAAAAAAATATATTAGATAATTCAGTGGAGACATAATAAGAGTTAAAATAAATAAATAATAATAATTATTATTTTATTTAATTGCCATTTTGGAAACGCAACCAAAGGTGGCAATAAAGCATTGGATAAAGGTCCATTCCTCCAAATAAGGAGAGGAGAGGTCTTTTTCTAAAAGCTTCAAACAAATAACATAACATAACATTACAAATAATAATAATAATATTGGAATCGTGTTCTACATCGGACAATATGGACCTGTCTTACAATACAACCAACTAGTCACTCTTCCAAACACCTCATTCACCTTTCCATTGAAAATCAACCCACCATTCTCCGAACCACCTACTTTAATACCAGATTAAAGTATTGTATTATGGAATCCCTTGTCTTGAGAGTAAATTCAACACGACTTTAGTATGAATTGTTAATGTTTGTTGTTTTTCAAGTTTAACAAAACACCTACCTTGAACGTACACTCGCTAGACTAGAGGGAGGGTTGGAATCAAAGAGATAAATAGCTCAGAGGAATAAGATGAGGAAGATAATTGTTCATATTTGGCTTCCACTTTTGGAAGAAGAAAAACAAAAACGTCCTAGATCTTGAGAAAATAATTTTTCTTAGATCTAAAATCTTTACACATTAATTTCAAATCCAAAATTCAAGCTATCACGATTTTAAAAAATAATTAAAAAGAAAAAGAAATTAAAGTATTTCATTAGGACACTTTATTTTGGTTATATGAGTCATGGTCAGGGTAGTTATGGATCATTCCCAACATTAATACTCAAAACTTAAATTTATGGGTAAAAGTTTGAAGTATGTAGAAGATCCAATAAGTCAAAATTAATATTAATAAGAGACGAAATAACATTGTAGAGTTTGAATACATGATTTCTTAGACTACTTGCTCTAATACTATATTATATAATTAATTGGTTCAAAAGATTAAACAGATAAATAAAAGTAAATTTAATATTATATTATCTAATCCTTAGAGTAACCCTCTTTCTAACTATTACCCTATCATTATGCCTGCCCCCTGTGTTACACAAACACACACCTTCTTCTTTTGATATAAACAAATAAAGCACTTCTTCGTTTTAATATATCTACATTTACCATCTGGTTATTTAAATTATTGTTTTTCCTTACAAAAATCAACCCTTCAAGTTTATCAATTCTGTGGGTTAAAACATAAAAGTTGCAGCTTAATCTCTGAGTTTTAGTTGGTAAAGATTTATTACTCTTCAAATTTATAACAATTTAATTTCTATAATTTACATCGTAATAATTTAGTCTTTATTATTAAAAATATTATTAAGATTTAATTAAATTTTTTACATATGTAAATGAATATATAAGTTAATGAATATCAATTTTTTTAATAAACTATAAAGACTAAATCGTTACATAATGTTTATATATAATTTCAAAGAATTTTTCGATTGTTACAAAATTTAAAATATATAGATTAAATTGTTTTTTTATTAAAATTTAAGAATTAAATTATTACAAATTTGAAAGAGTAGATACTAAATCATTACTACTAATTAAAATTTAAAAATTAAATTGTTATTTATATGAAAATTTAAGAAAATTTTCAATTTTTACTCATTAATTGTCACGTCTATTATTTTTGTATGTAGTCTAATTCTTCAATTTCAATTGATCTCAAACCTCCACTTAGCTACAAGAGGTTTGTTTCAAAGATTTTCAAAATACTATTACATATGAGTTATGGGGATGTCAATGTTCGCACGAAGTTTTCGGAGAAACTTGTTTCGTGGAGTTGAATTTATGTTGATGTTGGTGTTGATGTTGATTTGATGTGATGTGGTTCGATCTCTAATATTTAATCCTTTGATTCTCTCTCAGTTGAATACGTATGCTTGACTTGAAGAAACGAAGCGCGTGGTGTTTTTAAAGTCGAAGTGTGCAGCTTTAGGAGTCTAAGAGTCTTTTGATTGTTGGGAGAATTCTCTTTGGACCCTCTGAAATGTAGAATTAGTTGCCCCACATATGAAAAGAACTCCTCTATTTATTTATAAAGTTCTCAGGTGGGCGTTGCGGGCTTGGGGTTGGTCGGTCCATGGACCTGAACCTTTCCAAAATAATGTATCTCATATATTTAGCCAATTATATCGTATATAATTAACCAGTCCAATTATATCATATATAATCGAATTTTCTCTTGTCAATTTGAACATTTCAAATTAACCCAAACACTAGTTCTCGACTTTATCCAAGCTACATAGGGGACCTAATGGACCTGTGGCTCGAAGCTCCAACGGTCCGTGAATAGCTGACTAAACTCTTTAGCCATGAGATCCACCATCCGTTAACTGTCAGACACTCCACTAAAGACCAACAACTGAACTCTTCTTACCACAGATATATTTCTGTGTCCATTAGATATAACTAATCATGAGTACGATGACCCTTCACAGATGCTAGTAAGTATAGCTGGGCCAAATTACCGTTTTGCCCCTGTAGTTACATCTCACTCCTTAAGTACCACTGATTCGTCTAATGAATAATACAACATAGTTTAACTATGTGTGAACACCTCTCGGGCCAAGAGAAGATGTGTGGTGCCACATCGTTCAAGCCCTGGAATCAGCCCTTAAGGGAGCTATCTATCTACTTACCCATGCCTTGGGGAAGGAAAAAATTCCATCTTGTGTAGCTGAGTTCCTAGCTCCCAAATCAGACGAATCCCCAAAATGGTAGGTTTGAATTGGCGACCTGGCCACTACACCCATACAAATCAAAAGGTTGTCCTTGATGGCAGGAGTTCCCAACTCACTTAGGATTGAGGTCATGTTACCTTTGGTCATCCTAGTGAAGTGAAGTCTTTGTCATGAACGGTGTTATATAACGAGACATTAACACTTCGTGGTCAGGTCTTAATGCATAAGCAGGTAAAGAGTACATGTGTTGAGCTACCAAGGAAGTAATAACCCCTAAAGAGGCTAAAGCAAGGCCTAATTGAAAATGAAGCGAATTATTGATTGTGTCATAAAGACCTTTATGTCCACGCCCCAATCGTACCTCCGACGGAATATGTGCTTCTAAAAGATATTTTATACTGTGTCCAATCCCGAAGTTAGTTCTATACATATGACCAGCAACAAGAAAAATAAATGCAATAGCTAAATGTTGATGGAGAAGCCATTGAGCAAGGCAAGGAGTCGAGACAGTCTTAGCTACAATCCCTGCCCTTACCTGAGTATCTTCCTTATCGTTTGAAAACAGAATAGTCTTTTATCGAATCGTCTCTTTTCAAGGGAATAAGAGTGAAGAAGAATGCGCGTCATCCTCTTCTGAGGAGAGATCCTTTATGAATACATTTCTTTCGAGATACGAAAAATAGCTATCTTTTACAAGCATGATCACTCCATTTAAAGTATTGTATAGGACGCCCCCGCTCGCATGTCCCCAACACGAATGATCAAGATCAGACCGTCTGTGACAAGTCACAACACTTATGACCATTCCACAAAGCGAGCCGCGTCTGTAGTGTTACTAGGATAAGGTTTTCCTCCTATATTCATATACTACAGACCATTTTGGTTATCACTCAAGACATGATCCACTTTTATGTCACCACATACATGCTTGAGTCACATATAGATAATTAGGGATTTTATGTTTATTGATTTGTGGTAAAAAAAAATAAAACAAGCAACTGAGCAAAATACAAGATGTGAAGTAAATATCATATATTATACAACACAAGCGTTCATACAAACTACAGGACACGAGACTTTAGAGCATCAACCCCAACATGAATTCTATTTTGTGGATTGAGTTCCCATCTCTCAGATCAGAAAAGTCTCAAAAAACGTAGGCATGTTGAGACAGTCTTAGCTACAATCTTAGCTAAATGTTGATAGAGAAGCCATTAAGCAAGGCAAGGAGTCGAGACAGTCTTAGCTACAATCCCTGCCCTTACCTGAGTATCTTTCTTATCGTCTAAAAACAGAATAGTCTTTAATCGAATCGTCTCTTTTCAAGGGAATAAGAGTGAAGAAGAATGCACGCCATCCTCTTCTGAGGAGAGATCCTTTATGAATACATTTCTTTCGAGATACGAAAAATAGCTATCTTTTACAAGCATGATCACTCCATTTAAAGTATTGTATAGGACGCCCCCCCTCGCATGTCCCCAACACGAATGATCAAGATCAGATCATCTGTGACAAGTCACAACACTTTTGACCATTCCACAAAGCGAGCCGCGTCTGTAGCGTTACCAGGATAAGGTTCCCCTCTTATATTCATATAGTACAGACCATTTTGATTATCACTCAAGACATGATCCACTTTTATGTCACCACATACATGCTTGAGTCACATATAGATAACCAGGGATTTTATGTTTATTGATTTATGGTAAAAAAAATAAAACAAGCAACTGAGCAAAATACAAGATATGAAGTAAATATCATATATTATACAACACAAGCGTTCATACAAACTACAGGACACGAGACTTTAGAGCATCAACCCCAACATGAATTCTATTTTGTGGATTGAGTTCCCATCTCTCAGATCAGAAAAGTCTCCAAAAACGTAGGCATATTGAGTTGGCAATCTGGCCACTCTCACCCATACTAATCAAAGTATCACCCTCAAATGTAGGAGTTCCCAAAACACTTAGGACTGAGGTCGTGTCACCTATGGTCGTTTAGTGAGATGTAAATCTCTAGTATCAACGGCGTTATATACAGAGTTTAGTCATCTCGTGGTCCAGGTCTTATAAAAATGCTTTGTATAGGATACCCCGCTCGCACGTCTCTACATAAATGGTTAGGATCTACCATTTGTAGTAGTTTACAACATTTGCAAACATCTACAAAGCGGGTCGTATCCATAGTGTCACCAGGATCAGGTATCTCACCTAAATCCTTATACTACAGACCTATTTAGGTTATCACTTAAGGCATGATCTACTTGTATATCACATATACATGCTTAAGTTCACATAAGATAACCAAGGAACTTTGTTTATTGGATATGAGTAAATGCCAAAATTATATAACATTTATTTTATTCATTAAACCATGTGTATCTTTACAAAACAATGAGACTCCGGAAGAATTAGGACACCAATCCTAACAGCAATGACATTAAAGGAAAAGAAAGGACAGATTTTGGGGGGGGGGGGGGGGGTGGGTTCCGTTATATATACATATTTGAAAGATTCCTATCAATAGAAAAATCTAAAAAATATTTACACTTTATAGCAAAAAAAAATTTCAAGAGTGCTTGTACTTTTGGAACTTTTTACTATAAAATTTAAATATTTTTAAATATTTTTTTATATTTAAAAAGACCTTTATATATTTTTTCTTTTTCTTTTTCTTTTTTAACTAAATTAATTTCAACAATTTTTTTCTCTTTTTCTTTTCCCTTTTAACTAATTTATTTTTTTTTAAATTCTTTTTTTTTTTCTTTTTCTTTGTTGTCACATTTCTTTTCTTTTCTTTTTTAAAATTTCTTTTATGTTTTTTAAGATGGAGGAGCTTCGACGAAACCTTTGAACTTGAAGATGGAGGGGGATTGACGGAGCCGCTGTACTTGAAGATGAAGGAGCATCAACGAAACCTCTGAACTTGAAGATGGATGAGCATCGACGGAGCCTTTTAACTTGAAGATGGAGTAACATCGATGAAGCCTCTTAGCTTAAAGATGGAGGAGCATCGATGAAGCCTCTAAACTTAAAGATGGAGGAACATCGGTGAAGTCTCTGATCTTGAAGATGGTGGAGCATCGATGGAGCCTTTGAACTTGAAGATGGAGGAGCATTGACGGAGCCTCTTAACTTGAAGATGGAAGAGCATCGAAGAAGCCTCTGAACTTGAAGATGGAGAAGCATTGAAGAAGCCTCCAAACTTGAATTTAAAGAAACATCGGGAAAACTTGATATTGAAGAACATCTATAGCTAAAGATGAAGAGTAGAACTATAGACGAGTGATGCTTCGAACTTGAAGTAAGCAACGCCAACACTGCTTCTTTATTTAAGTGATTGAAAAGATGATTGAATTTTCTAGTGATAACTTTATTGTACACATCCAACCTATGTACCATCGTGTAGACAACATGTGTCTTCAACTTGTGCTGCTCCTAGTAGGGATGAACATCTTCAATTTATTATGTTGCCTTCAATAGAGATGAACATCTTCAATTTATTGTGTTGCCCCAATAGAGATGAACATCAACTTGTTTTTTGGTAGCACCACACATAAGGTGATTGTGCTACTTCTTTTTTATGAACTGAACTTAAATTTCTTGCCTACGTACCCTTGAAGAAAGGGATCAAATCATGACGTAGTTCATGAGGAATATTCTTTTTTTTTTTTTCTTTTTGTCTGGACTGAACTTAAAGTTTCCTTCAAGCTGTCTACATACCCTTTAGAATGACAGAGATCAAGTCATAACGTAGTTCAAAAGAATATTTTTTTTTTTTTTTTATCGTTCAACATTTAAGCCCATGCGGGCAAAAAGTAATGTGTAGTTTAGGCTCTTGCGATAAGGAGCTTTTTCTCTTTGATCATAAGATGCAGACGGTGTTGGAACACTTGAAATCGTCGCTACTGCAGCATGATTTGTTTGAGCTATTTCATCAAGCTCTAGCTCAATCTTCTTTTCATGAGCCAACTTCATAATCAGCTCTTTTAGCACGAAGCACTTTTCCACTAGGTGGTTAATGACCCGATGATACTTGCAATAGTTAGGATCGTCTACTTTTCCTAACTGCACAAGCAGCTTGCATTCTGGCAGTTGAATGAATTATTTCTCTAATAATTGCTCCAACATGTCTGCAATATCAGAGTCAGGGAATGGATAAAAATTTTTTTTTTCCCTTTCTTTAAGAGTTGGGTGAAGCTTCTCCCCCTCATTGTATATTCTTTCAAATTTTATTTGTTTTTCTTTAGAGGAAAATTTGGTTGGGATTGCATGAATGACTATAGATTATCTGGTGGCACTATTCACGATCTTTTCAGTATCCTTGGTTTCATTCTTGTCTTTTTTCCCTTCAGGGACTAGGAAATCTTTAGTTTCCCTATTGACGATGCTCAACTCCATGTCATGAGCGTGTGTCATTAAATCTTCAAATGTGTGAGGTTTTATCCTTTGTAGGATGTAGATATGCATGCCTTGGGGGCATATCTCCATTGCGGACAATTCAGTGAGTTTATGTTTGTAATTCTAACTTAGAGCTCTCCATCAGTTGATGTGGTCGATAACTAGCCTTTCCTTCCGCTGCTTGGTGTTTGACAGCTCCATCATACTGATGATACACCTAGTGTTATAAAAGTGATTAAGGAACTCTCTTTCCAACTGTTCCCAATTGTCAATCACTTTTGATTCTAGATCAATATATCAATCGAAAGCATTTCCTTTCAAGATACGAACAGACTTCTTGACTAGCAGGTCTTCTCTGGTTCCTGCATTTTCACAAGTTTCAATGAAGTGAGCAATATATGGTTTTGGATTCCCTTTTCCATCTAACTGATGGAACTTTGGAGGTTGGTACCTAGTTGGAAATTTCAGATTGTCGATCCTCTTGGTGTACGACTTATAATATATAAAATAAGTTTGCGACGATCTTCCTTACTAAGGCATTATGGAGTTTGTGATCATATCCTACAATTGTTGAACTGACAAGGAGGCGACAAAGGTAGATTGTTGCGGCTA
This sequence comes from Benincasa hispida, assembly GCF_027475165.1. Lineage (NCBI taxonomy): Eukaryota > Viridiplantae > Streptophyta > Magnoliopsida > Cucurbitales > Cucurbitaceae > Benincasa > Benincasa hispida. The sequence continues at coordinate 33,915,904 of NC_143478.1, forward strand.
ACTTTCCTACAAGACAACCTTTCATTTGCCATTGGTTATGACAGCTGAAGTTTGACTCGTCTCAATAGTTTTTCGAGCCTGTATTTGATCTCTTAAGGCAATGATTTCATGGTCTCACTCTCAACAACTTTCATTAAAGGATTTATCTTTCTCTCAATCTCTACCATGGCCAACCCAGCCGTTATGTCAGCCATCATGACAAACACTACATCAAAATGTGATTCTTTCTCTAATCGATAAAAAACAGGAGTAGAATTGTCGAACAAGGGATTTTCTTTAATGACGATCCCGCCTTTAGGAATTTTCATCAGTTGTTCCTAGATTTTCTCCACGATGACAAATTCTTGTTCTTGCTTATGTAGGATCCCTTTCCTTTTGAGTGACTTCGGGTGACAGGTATCGTTTAGGAGCCGCTTGTAGTAGTTGCCTTGGATGTAACTTTCTTTGGTGCCATTTGTTGATTTGGATAATGAGAGAAAAATGAGAGGTAGAGATGTCCCATTGGGCGTGCCAATATATTTGCACGAGGTTCCCAGAGAAACTTTTTTAGTAGAATTTGAACTTTTATATTTGTATTAATTTTAGTATAGCATGTAAAATCTCTAATACATAATCCTTTGATACTTTCAAAATAAACTTTAATCTTTAATCTTTAGGCTAGCTGATTTTCTTGGATGCTCGGTCTTTAGACTTGTTGATCTTCTTGGATGATCGGCCTTTAGGTTTGTTGATCTTCTTGTTGATTGGTCTTTGGGCATTTGAGTTTTTTTTTTTTGCCATGGGCCTATGGAAGAACTCTAAAGTCTAGCTCCTTAGAATTCAAAGATATTTTGTTTGTGTAATTTAATCGAGGAAAAATAAAAGAAACATAATTGAAAACCCAGTTTGAACCAGAATCAAATTAAAATATTCTCTAAAAATAGAGGAGACATTTGTATGCAAGGTTGAAGTTAATCCACTATAAGATTAGGAAAAACATTAAAACATGAATCCATGAAACACATAAATAGCCACCTAATGTAAAAATCACTAATCAATATAGAAAAAGTACAAAAATATTATATATTCACACATAAATTAATTTTTTAATGTCAAAATTTATTGCTGCATCTATTATTAAAATGGAAAAAAAAACATTTTTGAGAAAGTGAAAAATCTATATATTTTCACTTTTTTTTTCCTGTATTAAATGAGCCTCTTTTGCCCCCCATTTTTAATAAAATGGAACTTTAAACTTTAATAAAAATTAAAATCAATATTACTATATTTTAATTACAATTTACCATTGTATTTTAATTGACTCTTTTGCCCCCATCCTTTAAAATGAGCATCTTCTTATAATGGGAAGATGCAATAATAATATTATTATTATTTTTTGGTTATTTTAGAGATTTTTTTAATAAAAATAATATATCTTTTTTTTTGTGTGAAATATAGAATAATATCTTGTATTTATTGGCTATTTGAAATTTATATATGTGATGATTTTAAGAATGGTATGGTTAATTTTAGAGCACTATAAAATTAAAAGAGAAAAAAAAAAAGGTAGGTGGTGCCCAAATAGCCAAATCAAAGGGTCCCAATGAAACAAAACAAATGACATTAAAATAATATTTCTAAAATCCAAAATGTGGTTTGGGGCTTTTAGAAAGAATGACCCAACAAAATATTTTGCCCTGCATAATTAATGGAGGAATCTTATGCCCATTCAATATTACCTTTATTTATTTATTTTTTTCCTCTCTTCTTTATAATGTTATTAGTGTTTATGGCCCTTTTGGGAGAATTTCTCAACATATGTACTTTAACCATGTATTGCCAAATTTAGCAACTCACCCTTCTTAGATCCCCTTCTAAAGGTCGAACATAAACAAAAGCTTTAAATTTTTTTAATGTAATATTAAGTTATATTTTAAAATGATGTAAAAATTTTCGTTATCTGACATTGTTTTCTCCGTTGTCCTATTTTATCATCATAAGTTATTGTTTTTAATTAGGTTTGTTTCTGTCTTTTTTTAGTACTAATTACGTTAAAAACTTATGTGGGTGGAAAATTTTCACTTTTTTTTACTATATGACACAATATATTTTATTATTTTATCTATTTTATTACTTAAATACGCTAACTCATTTCAGTTCCTACATATTCTTGTGAAGTCGGATACTACAGACACGATATCACTCCTTTCTAAACAGTCTACTAGAGATGTCTAATTTCCTCACGGGGATGGGCCCCACTCCAAACAGGGCGGGGATTTCCCGATTAGGCTGGGAATGAGGGAGGGAGCGGGGAACAAAAATCCCTGTGAGCTAATGGGGACGGGAACGGTGAATGCATTCCCCCCCGTTCTCCGTCCTGTCCCGATTAGCTTCTACATATTTATTTAGTATAATTATCTAATGATATGTTATTATTATTATTATTATTATTATATAAATATTACATTTAAATTTCAAATTTGATTATTTATTGGAAAATATAATGAATATGTTTAAATTTAGATTATATATGTGAATAATTTGATTTATATTTATTTCTTTCTACTAAAAAATTAATTAGTTTTTTTAGGTCAAAATTTGAGTAATTTATCTTTAACTTCAAATTGTCATATAAAACTAACAATAATAAACAATTTAGTGATAAAATTAATTATTTAATTAAAATTTGCTAATATTAGTGATTTAAGTTAATTGGTTTTTAACAAAAAAAAAATAATAGAGAAAAATTCTCCGTGGGGAACCCGATCCCCGTGAAGAATTTCACGGGGATTGGAAATGAAATAGGGAGCGGGGACGGGGATGGAGAATGGCATCCCCAGCCCCACCCCGCCCCCGTGGACATCTCTAAGGTCTAGAGACATCACCAAAGTTCGTAATGTGTTTGGCGAATGTAGAATCCATGACCTCTCATTTGGGTGGTGTTACCTTCTCCAAGTGTGCTAGATCTTGAAATTTTATTACAAACAACCTTGCTTGTTGTGCTTCTCATTTCTATGTTTATTGTTTACACTTTGCCTGCCGCTTCTATGTGGAGGAGAGTGGCTCTTGGACGGATGACTTTCTTGTTTAAGTATCCTCGATCATATGAAGACAACGATAAGTGTGGTTTGATCTAGTTGGTAATGTATTTTTCTTTTGAAAAAAAAAAATCTACCTAGTAAAATATATTTACTCAATTTACCCAAAATAATGAAAGACTAAATTACCACATGTATTAGTATAAATAATCAATACATTTGATGTTATAAATATGAATGGATTTTATATATATACTAACATCGATATATTGGGTTTGAAAGGTTAACAAATTGAAAAAGGGCAAAGATAGAAATCATAATTATCAAATAATTTTTTAATATAGGTTTCTTCCTATAAAATGCACTAAAATGAAAAATAAAATGTAGAATAATCAACCTGTATTAACAAAATCTTAGATTATTTTATATATAATAACATCAACAAGTGTTTTTTTTTTCCTTTTTCTCTTATATATAATTATAAATATCTTTATTATTATTATTTTTTAACTGCAGTAGTTACTCAGTCCTCATCAAAAAGATTGAAAATATTAGCTTTTTTGTTTGATTAGTATAAATTGCAAATTTCTTTAATTATTAAAGTGATGTGAAGGAAGTGGTCAATTAATCGTATCATATTGCTTTGTTTTTCTTAAAAAAAATTTACGGCTAATATAGGATATAGAAAGGGACAATATGATTTTATATATGCCACAATTTTTTTCCTAAATAATTTAATTGAATGATTAAACTGTCTAAATCTAATCTAAACTTTAAAAAGTATTAAAAGACAAAATTTTGATGTTAAAGTGCTTCCACTTATATTTTAAATCAAAGATGATATCAAACAATAATTCAGATTCTTTAAAAAAAGAAATTTGAAAAAAACAAAGTTGAACAAATTAATTTAAACGCATGAATTGTAAACAGAAGTGGATTTGCATCGAATACTTTTTTTAATTCATATATTTATTTTCAATGCATCAAAATGAGCTACTTTTTTAAGATTTAAATTTTAGACTATGTAAAAACAAAGAAGAAAAAATGATTATGATGATAAAGATGAAAATGGAGCCATATTAAAAAAAAAAAAAAAAAAATTAAATCATGGTTTGGTTTGAACCTTTTAAAATTAAGTAGGCCTTCTTGCTTCCAAAAGTGTAGCATATGATAAATAAATAAATAAATAAGAATAATAAAAAGAAAAGGAAAAAAGAATGAATAATCAAGAATAGGAGATTTTTTGTATGTTTGTTCTTTTTGAGGAATGCTAGGACAAAATGCAACATGCTAGTTGATAAGGAAGAAATATTCATCACATTAAATTTTTTATTGTCTACTTTTACAACTCCATAAGGATTCAAAATTTGTTTCCACATCATAAGATACGATTCGAGAAAGTTTAAATCTTTACCCTATATAAATGGTAATTAATCTTCTTATTGTTTAATATGATAAATTTGATAGTGTTGAATGAAAAATTTTGGACCAATCACAAGTTGCCACGTCATTTATTAAATTAATGACGAAATTTTAAATAATTAAATTTGAGTCCAATTAGAAATTGACATATGTCTCGAATTGAAGCTGAAGACAAATTTCGATGACGCCACGTGACTTTATCATCATTGTTGAATCAGATAAGATTAATTTGACCCAATTTGATATTATTATTTGGGTCAAAGTCCAACTAAGCCCAAAAATAGGTTGAATTCGACCCAAGTGTCAAATCAGGCCTAAATCCAATTAATTGGGTCCAAAGGCTATGCTCATGAACCAACCAAGTCCAAATTCATGGGCTAACCAGACTCAAGCCCATGAAGCACATCAGAGAGCCCTATAAATAGAGGCACTATTCTGGGCAGCATTTTCTGAGTCCAGAATTCATCAACAAACAGAGACTCAAATCAACACCAAGTTCAACCCACGAAACAAGTTTCTAAGCCTCGTGCGAACAGATAGAAAATATAAAAATTATTATTATTATTATTAGTCCAATAATTATGGAGATAAGAGATTGAGTCATTAACCTTTGATATTGTAGCTTTAAAAAAAACATACAAAATCTTTGGTATAGTAGTATTGACAAGTGTTTTACCTATTAAACTACGCTTTTATCAACCTAGATAAACTATTATTTCTAGCCCAAAAAAGAAATTTAAAATAAAAACCATTAGGAAGTTTTTTTTTTCCTTCTCTTTTTTGGTTTGACCACGACATTGCTTCTTTTTATTGTTTTTAAAATTGATGTGATATGAATACCATTTTTTTTCACTTGTAATTTTTTTTTTCAAAGTTAGTTTCAAAATCTAACTCTAAATTTAGGAATTAAAAAGAATTAATTTTCGATATTATTTATAATTGAGATCGAACCATACATCTCGTGATTTCTAATATACTTATATTTGAATGAGACTATATTCAATTTGACACTAATTTAGAGATTTAAGTTATAGGGTTTAAACATGTGAAGAAAAAGTTTTTTTTTTAAAAGAAGTCTTAATTCTACTTGCTAATGTTCTTGTTTTGTTTTATAACATTTTTCCTTTTATGATATAAGTGACCATAAAACATTGAAATATTATATTATATAAAAAGAATTTATAGCTGGATTGAATTTGATAGAAAATTTAAAAAAAAAAACGCATATAAAATGAAAAAAGGGGGGAAATTATGAAGAATAAAAATACCCCATAATGAAAATTACCCCACTTGAAAGTATTGGTGCAAAAATGTCTCACATTTTTAAGGAGCTAAGTGAAAATATTTTTGTCCATTTATATCTTAGTATATTTGATTATCTATAATCAAATCATCTTAATAGTATTATTATATTTTATTAAATAAAGAATTTTTCATTAAAGAAACGAAATTTCATTGCATATATATATATATAAAGAGATATTAGTTGGATTTGGATATGTGAAATTATTGTGTTCTATTTATAGCTTCGATATGTTTTGATATTTATGGTTGAATGATAAATTGATATCTATTTGGATCAAGAGAAAGATATATATATATATATATATATATATATATATATATATATATATAACTTTATATCTAGTTATCTTTAGCATTCAATGATATGTTTTTTAATTTAACAGGTTTTCTAATATTTTTTTAAATTTTAATTTGTCCTATATTTAATTTTAGCAAAATTTTAAAAAAACAATGTAACCATAAAATCTCTAATATTATTTCACGTTCTAAGCCAAGGATAAATAAAATCTTTAAAATTTTTCTATTTAAAGTGTATTTATTATCTATATTCTGGTTGATATATCGGCCATTTTGAATTTTCTAGCAATGGTCACACTCAAATGAAAATGTATGCCAGCGTGTCCTTTCTTCATACTATTTCATTTGATTTTCTATCGATTGCAACAAAAAACAAACCCATTGAGAGAAAAAAGGATGTTAATCTCGAAGGGACAGTTTGTTTTTTGGAAACGTAAATAATTAGAATCTTAGATGCCCAAAATTATATATATTAAAAATTATTGATGTCCAGTATCTTTAGATTACATATTTGTTTGGTAGTAATATATATATATATATATATTTGTAGATATCTGAAACTATTTTGATAACTACCTTTGTTTTGTAAGATTTCTATTTGACAATGTTTTAAATTTACATAAAGTTTCAAGAATGCTTTTACGACTATTTATTACTTTATAATTAATTTGATATAATTTGAACTTATATAACATATTTGTTTTATCAATTTTAATTTCTTTTAAAATTAATACAGTTTATATTATTTTTATATGTTATTTTTCTCAACAAAATAGTATATCGTAATTTAAGATTTTTTATAAAATAAATATTAATTTAAGGTTAAACTTGAATATATTGCTAAAAAATAATAAGAATTATGATATAACTAAAAATATATGATATAATGTTGATTTTAATTATATAATGCAAATGAAGATTAATATATGTGTAAAATACAATAAAAAGGAATGACAAAAAAAATTAAAACCAAATGCCCTCAACTCAGAAATCTAGAAAACTCATGTTTCAAGAGGGCATCCAAAACTCTCCAGAGGATGTCCAGGGACATCTCATAATATTGCAAAACAAACACGGTAATTCAAATGCCCACTCCATAAAAATTTAGGATATCCGTGAAACAAACTTGTTCCAAAATTTGTCTTATCGTGTTGTTTTCATCAGTAGGTGAAGATGGTAACTAGATGTGGATGTGGGTAAACCAAGCTAAATGATGTCAATGAAGGAGGATCAGATGAAAAGAGTTTGAGGGATTATTTTATGTTTTTTGGTTTCAAATAAATGCATATGGGAGATTTGTTTGGGGTTTTACAATGGATGGTTTTTCTCGAGATGAAATTTCAAAAAGATAGATTTTGCACTTGACGGATCTGTTGAAGATAGGTGTTACATCGACTATAAGTTTTACATGCAACATTATCATTATTAAAAATGTCGTTTTTAATTAAATTTGGGATTTGCTACACTTTTCCATATTTTAATTTTAAATGTTTAAGACATAAGCTAGGTTCCATGAGATCCCTGTGTATATTCTAACACTCCCTTTTTTTAATGTATTTATGTATATATACTCCATGAAATTCATTCATATACGAGTCCATGAGGTTGGCAATTGATGTCTGTTTTTTTTTTTTAGAGAAAAATTAGTGTCTAGACTGTTGGTATGACTATGTTACCTATATTTGTTTATATAATACACTTACCTACATTTATGTTATACACTTCTCCACATTTTACTTTTAGATGTTTAATGCAAGTTAGGTCCCATCAAATCCCTTTATATACCTAGGAAACACTCACATTATTGCATATCAGTATCATTTTACTTATGTCTAACCAAATACGACATGCTCTATGAATTTGAGATAGGTGGAAAATTAGTAATTACTACATTTTTATATATGTTTTTAGTTTTTTTTTTTTTTTATTGACATTGTTGAATGAGAAATTTGACGAATCACGAGTTGCCACATCATCATCAATAAAAATCCGAGCCTATTGGAAAAATTATAAGTTGGATTGGGTTGAGTAATTAAAGTCGCTTAAGCCCAACCCAATTCAAACCGTGAAATTTTGGGCTAAATTAAAGATTATGCTCAAGCCCAGTATTTCGACCCAACAACAAATAGACCCAAGTCCAACTTGAGCCCAAATCCAATTTGGCCCATAAAGTAATTAGGCCCCATCACATATAAGGTCCATGAAAAACTTATATAAATAGAGACTTTATCTCTTCATTTGGGAGGGGAGTTTGGAATAATTAAATGCCAAAGCTCTCTGAAGATTGAAGTTCTGAAGCTCAGTATCTGAAGAACACAACTCCTTCAAAGTTCTGAAGATTAGAAGACATACTAAAACTCTGAAGATCATAAAACATATCAAAGCTGTGAGTATCAGAAAACATATCAAAATCGTGAAGATCAGAAGACATATTAAAACTTTGAAAATCAGAAGACATATTAAAGCTCTGAAGATTTAAGCTCCCAAGATCCAAGTACTGAAGCTCTTAGTTCTTGAAAACCAACGCTCTCAACCTCTCAAGTGCTAAAGATTGAAACTTCTTAAAGTTTAAAATACTTAAACACTCAAATTCTAAAGAACTGAAGATCTAAACTATTTGAAGGTTTGAAGATTAGAAGACTTCAACAAACTGACTGTATCTTCACAACCTACAAGCTGAAGATTCAATCTCGATCAACAGGCCCAAAGACTACTCTAAGTAGGTCAGCAATTCTACATTCCAGAGAGTCTACAGAGAATTCACCAACAAGCAGAAGACTCCTAAAACTCCTTGAAGACATAAGATCTTTGAAGACACAATGACTCTTCCAAGACTTCTACTTCAAGAACGTTCGATGTTTTTCTTCTAAGACTTCTACTTCAAGAACGTTCGATGTTTTTCTTCTTCAAATCAAGCACATTCATTCAACCAAGAGAGAATCAAAGGATCACGTGTTAGAGATCGAATCACAACGTATCAAATCAACATCTTCAAGTTTGAGTCCACGAAACAAGTTTCTCTGGAAACCTTGTACGAACTCAAGCACATTCATTCAACCAAGTGAGAATCAGAGGATCAAGAGTTAAAGATCGAATCACAATGCATCAAATCAACGTCTACAACAACACAAATTCAAGTTCAAGTCCACGAAACAAGTTTCTCCGGAAACCTCGTGCAAACAAACATTATTATCATTTTACATGTATATATACGTGAGTTTGTGGATAGAATCTAAAATTTAACCATTTAGAAATTTTATTTTATATTTTATTTACATATGATAAATAAGATTATTTTATATTTGTTTAGATTTTGTTTATTACTTAGAGGGATTGGGTAGTTATAGAAACGGCAAAATATCAGAGGATAGTATTTTCCTTGCAAGAAATCTAACAAATTGTTCTGGAATATAGATCTAGGCATTTTTTGTAATGAAAATTTAGTCTAGATATTTTTAAAGCACAGCTATTTAAAAGAAGCCATTTTTGTTGGTAAAAAAAAATGTTTTAGCAAAAGAAAAGGAAAATTATATTAGAAACATTCGAGAATAGAGATGTCAAACATAATGGGCCTGGGCCAGGCCCACTCCCAAATACAGATGAGTTAAATATTTTTTCTTCACTTCCGTGTCCGGTGATGGGGGTGTAGCTCATATGGTAGAGCGCTCGCTTCGCATGCGAGAGGCACGGGGTTCGATTCCCCGCACCTCCAAAATCCCTTTTATATATATACATTTTTTAATTTTAGATTTCCCAGTTTCTTTTGCTGTAGAAGATAATGAACGCACCGTTTAAGCCTTTAAGGAAGACTTTTCTGCTGGACCGCCCGCAATGGTTTTCCACATTTTGGACCGGACCGAACTCTGATTCAGGCCCTTTTTTTTCCCTCTCTCTCTTAAAAACATTTTTTGCATCAATTTTCAAAACCCCAGAAACTTAAGGGTGTGTTATTTATTTGGTTGCGGTCTATTGAAAACTAATTTTGTTTATATTAATTTTTGCTGACACGGATATCTCGTCTAGGTCATTCTTACTCCTCCAACCCTTTCTTTTGTTACGAACGCATTGCTGGAAGAGAGAGATCATATTTATTTAGAGAGAAAATATCATAGTATAAATTTAGAGGCGCCAGATAACAGATCTGATGTATGTTAACATCTAAGTTAGTACACGAAGTGTTCAGTTCAACTACGCATAAGAGAATTGCGTACCTCTTAAAGTTGGCGGTATGGGGCTATTGGCTCGTTTTCGGATGTTCACTTGGATATATGCAATACCAACAATGTTAAGATTGGCATGACTCTTGAAGTTGCAGGGGGCTAGAGGTCGAACTCAGCTATGTTTCCTTTGATCAAACAAAACGAGCTCAGTTGGCCAACTTCTAGGACACGAGGGTTTAATTTTCTCCTTTGGGGATGTGCGGACTCCTAAACTAGCTCTTAAATGCCGTTGAGTTTGTTCCTTACCATGGCAACACTCAATAATCTTGTTGTTACATAAGGAGAAAAATTTGCGTAACCTAATCTCCAAAACAATAATTTTGAAAGTTATATATATATATATATATTCTATCTATAGATAAATATATAAATTTGAGGATAATTTATAATTTTAGCATTCTTTGAGTTTTGGAAATTTTTTAAAAAGCTGAAAAGTTGTTGATATTGCAAATGGTGGTTAGCCCTAGAGATTTTGAGTGTTGACAACATACAATATAGAAAGCCCATTTTGATTTGGTTGTACTCTTCAAGTTGGTGCTTGTGGATGAACAGCCTCTATCAGTCCCTTTAATCATCCCCATTTGTCACACCACTTCATTTTTCTTTCCAAAAATTAAATTTTAATTATCAATATAATTAGATAAGATACAGTATAATATTATATATATATATATATATATATATATATATATATATTGACCTTTAAAAAAAAAAACCATTTCAATTACCATTGAGGTAATCTCCCTTTGATATATATTTGTATTGATTTATATCATATTATTTGTATTAATTGATCATTCCTACATTACACCATTTAATTATTCAATGATTAAAATATATGACTTATTCTATAAACTTAAATAATGAAATAAAATATTTAAATTAAGGCCATTAATTCGTTGAAATAGAGTTCAATAATTATATCATCATTGTCATCATTTATTTCCATTTTTATATGATAATAAGATACCATTTTTTGACAATATGTGGGATGGAGGAATTGAACCTCCCATCTTGAAATTGATAGTACAAGAACTATATCAGTTGGACTATGTTCGTTTTCGTAAATGGACCACTTTTTAATTTCTCACTAAATTCACAAGGGAAAAATCATTGGAGAGGGAAAAAAAGAAAAGAAAAAACTACCCATTTTTTTTTATTTTAATAATTGGATAAATATAATATTTTCCATATATATATATATATGTGTGTCACAAGGAAAAAAACACGGATTTTGAAAAATAAAAATAAATCATTTTCAAACCAGCTTCAAAATAATAGCTCATTTATTACTAATGAGATTATTATGATAGAAAAAAAAGGTATTGAAGATTTTTATGATTGAAAATATATGGTTGGAACATGAATAAGCAAAAAGAGAACAATGTGTAACAAATTCATGTGGATGAAATTGCATTTGGTTGTTTGTCCCCCAAGACAAAGAAGCAAGCACATGCTCATTAATACCTAATTTAATTTGGAGCTCTATCTCCAATCCTAACATGGCCCTTACTATATATTTCTTTCTTTTTAAGTCAAAGTTATTTTTTCTTTTTGAGTATGTTTGACTTAGAGGCAATATAATGTATATCCTTATCTATGATTATTATCATTCAAAATCAAAATTTCAATTAAGTTATAGCTTTCACAACTTTGTTTTCAATAAAAGGTTATGATAACGTATAAGTGTGAAAATTAAACGTGTTACATTAGTGCTTTAAATAGTACCAAATTTTAATAGTAAGGGTTTGTATATTTTAAAAGGTTGGTTAGTAAAAATCAAAAGTCAAATAGTTATCAAATGGACGATGACCGAAACGAGTATGAGTGAAAAATAATTAATAAAATTCAAAGTCAAGTGCAAGTATACACTATTAACAAGTAGTAAAATGAAAGTATTCCAAGTATTGTTTTTTCACATGAGACTAGTTATACAATTCAATTATCTAAGAAAGAATTTTTCAATACAAACCAAGGGGTAACCGGTAAATAAGTGTTTTTGGGTGGTTGGCTGTAAATTATAAAGATAAACGATAATTTAAAAAAAACAAGGAATTCAAGTCAAGTTTCAACCCATGGATAAGCTACCCTAGGCTATGCGGCTGCATCAAGTCAACTATGAACGGAGAAATACTTCAATTCAACCTTGTTTCACAAGTACTCTTAGAATCCTAAAGTAATTAATCCTATATTTCTATTGCTAATTATATTTTAGATAGTTTCATGCAATCTTTTTGGTTCTACGGTATGTTTTATGTCTAAGATCACGTGGTATGCTATGTGTCACAATCGCACTTTTGGAAGCTTCATTTAGCAATTGTGCGACACTTGTTTCCACTCACAAACAAGTCAGCCAATTTGAATACAGAACGTCGATGGCACACCGGGTGCCTTTTACAACCTCTACCCCCATTTTAGAGAAAACGGTTATAGAAAACGGGTTTAGAGAAAATATTTTCGCAAACGTTTGAATGTGTGAATAGATAAGAGAAAGATTGTAGTAGGCTAGAAAGCAATAAGCAACAACAACGACTTTATAGTATACCCCTCTCCGGGTATGGGAAGTGATGGTTAGTCTTATCCTCATATAGTGCATTTTGAATAAAAAAAGTCAACTGACACCTTGCATATGCAAAAGAGCAAGCGATCACTTACAACAAAAAGTACAAGGAACTTAACTAATGAAATACATAACATGAAAGCATGAAAAAAAAGGGGTTGGAGTGGGCATGCAGTCATGGGTAATAGGCCCTGGACAAGCATGATCGTGACATTCTCCCCCACTTAATTGGTTGACGTCCCTGTCAACCGACTCTGCTCGAACTCAGTTATCACTGGAGTAGCATTCCAGGTCTTTTGCGCGTTCCCAACTGATTTCTTCGTCAGGAAGATCTTTCCATTTCACCAAGAACTCTGTTAGTTCTCGTCTTGGTCTTCCATTTCTTCACATCTTGTATTTTGCTCAGTTGCATGTTTTATTTGCTTTACCACAAACCAATAAACATAAAATCTCTGGTTATCTGTATGTAACTTAAGCATGTATGTGGTGACATACAAGTGAATCAAGTCTTGAGAGATAACTAAAATGGTCTGTAGTATATGGATATAGGAGAGAAACCTTATCCTTGTAATATTATGGATGCGGTCCGTTTTGTGGAATGGTCACAAGTGTTGTGACTTGTAACAGATGGTCTGATCTTGATCATTCATGTAGGGGACATGCGAGCGGGGGCATCCTATACAAAGAGTTTGTATAAGACCTGACTACGAAGTGCTAATGTTTTGTTATATAACACCGTTCATGACAGAGACTTCACTTCACTAGGATGATCATAGGTAACATGACCTCAATCCTGTGTGAGTTGGGAACTCCTGCCATTGAGGGCGGTCTTTTGATTTGTATGGGTACGAGTGGCCAGGTCGGCAATTCAAACCTAAAATTTTGGAGATTCATCTAATTTAGGAGCTGGGAACTCAACTACACAAGATGGAATTCACTCCTTCCCCGAAGTAGGGGTAAGTAGATAGATAGCTCCCTTAAGGGCTGATTCCAAGCCTTGAACGATGTGGCGCTATACACCTTCTCTTGGCCCGAGAGGTGTTCACACATAGTTAGACTATGTTGTATTGTTCATTAGAGGAATCAATGGTACTTAAGAAGTGAGATATAACTACATGGACAAAACGGTAAATAGGTCCAGCTGTACTTACGAGCATCTGTGAAGGGTCATGATTGGTTATATCCGATGCACACAGAAATATATCTGTGGTAAGAAGAGTTCAGTTGTTGGTCTTTGGTGGAATGTCTGACAATTAATGGATGGTGGATCTCATGGCTAAAGAGTTTAGTCAAATATTCACAGACCATTGGAGCTTCGAGCCACAGGTCCATTTTGTCCCCTGGGTAGCTTGGATAAAGTCGAGAATCAGTGTTTGGGTCAGTTTGAAATGTTCAAATTGACAAGTGGCAGTTTGATTATATGTGATATAATTGAACGGGTTAATTATATATGATATAATTGACTAAATGTATGAGATACATTATTTTGGAGGAATTTAGATATAAATATGATTTATATCACGTGGAGGAGAAATTACTGTAGTAGATATATGATATCAAACTATAGGGTAAAAATATAATATGATTATATTCATTAATTATTAAATTAGTTAATTATATGATAATTGGTCTAAAACTTCTCTCGATCATGCGTTAGTGGGAGCAGCCGTATTCAGTTATGGTAACCGATGAATAAAATGAAAATTTGTTTCATTTTGAAAAGGTTCGAAAAAATTGGCAATCAGTGTGAAAATGTAACGATCGAATAGTTTGAGAGCATATACGATAGTCGCTCATCGCCTAAACGATCGCACGCCTTGCGCCTAAACGATCTCACATTAGTTCCTAAACGATCGCTTAGCTTTCCTAAATGATTATACAGTGTGTCGTGTTATCTAAACGATCGTCTACTTTTTACTAAATGATCGCTTAGTAAAACCTATACGATCGCGTAGATTCTTCTAAACGATAAGCATTTAGCTATACGATAGCTCTTCTTCTCTCCCACTTGCTTATCATCTACACGATTTGTTCTTCCTCATACTCTACCAAATTCACCAAAGACCACTTTGGATTCTCACTCCGAGAATACCAAGGGTTCTATTTTGGTGGTGTCGTCCCCGCTACATTCACTTGTTTGTGACTGTTCGTGTTGTTGCCATTCGTGTAGACGATCATGCTACTACATCCAACGCGTTTTCTGAACGATAGAGTACGGATGGAGGTTTTATGCTGCATCTGAGTTCCTAAACTTGAAGAAGGTCTTTAACTGGTATGAGAACTATTTTCTTTATATTTTACAATTCAAGACATGCCTTTAATTAGTGTGAATTTACATAATTGTATGTTAGAATGTATGTGTTGTATTTCGGTCACGATGAAATCAGAATGATCCGAATGCGCTCATGGATGCTCTTCGTCAAGAGTTCCTTCAGTACAGTTGACCAGAATTCACACGACTTCCTTCTCAGTTGAATTTTTCATCGTGACGGGTGGACGCATCAACATGTTACGCTGCTCATCATCGGGGTCAGGGTGATAGGGCATCAGTATACTCACGTGGATGACATGATGGATCTTCATCCACGAGGGTAACGAAAACCTTATACGAGGTTTTCCTGACCTTTTCAATCACCTCTAATGGTCCTTCATATTTTCATACGAGGCGTTGATCTCTCTAGCCCCGAAAACAGAATTTTTTTTATCGCAACTTAATCAGAACTTTGTCTCCAACTTGGAACTCGAGAGGCCTATGCTTCTTATCAGCCCACTTCTTCATTCTCTTTGACGCTTTCTCTAGGTAGGTGTGTGCTATCTCGGAGGTTTGACTCCACTCTTTGGTGAAATTATACATCTGAGGGCTTTTACTCGCATAGGAATGATCCATCAGGTGTGGCAGGAGTGGCTGTCTTCCACATACTATCTCGAAGGGCGTCTTTCCGATTGAGGAGCTTTATTGACTGTGCGAGTAATAGGTAGGTACTCCTCAATGCGAGTAATAGGTAGGCTTTTACTCCCACGATCTAGAGGAATAGGTAGGCGCTCTAGTAACCCACTAATTTCACCCTTTCGACTTTATCTTGTTGACAGACAAGGCAAGTCTTGATAAATTGCATGATGTCATCTCGAAGGCTGGGCCAATAGTAACCTTGTTTAACAGCGCATAAGTTCTCTATCAACCATTATGTCTTACCCATGGCATGACGTGACACTCTTTCATTAGTGATCTTCGTAGCTCCTCAGATCGTGGAATGTAGAGGCGATTACTCTTGGTGTAGAGTAAGTCGTCTTCAACCCAAAACTGGCGTGTTTTCCCTTATTTGGCAAACTGCATAATGACTTGAGCCGATGTGTCATTTGCCAAGTATGCCTTGACAGTTTCACGCACTGTTCCACTTAATGTACTTGCTTTCAGATGTGCAAGCATGCACATGGCCACATGCTCGCTCTTTCGGCTAAGGGCGTCTGCCGTTTAGTTGCATTTTCCTGGTCTATACTCAAACTAGGAATCAAATTTTGCCAAACATTCTTGCCACCATGTCTGCTTTGATGACAATTTTTGCTAGTTAAAAAAGTGGCAAATGGAGCTATTGTCTGTCTTGACCACGAACTTGGCCCCTAAGAGATATTGTTTCCAGGCCCTCAGGCAATGAACTACTATCAACATTTCTTTTTCGGAGGCAGTATATCTCCGTTTTGCATCATTCAGTTTTCTACTTTCATACGTGATGGGTGTCCATCTTGAAGGAGAAGACCACCCAACGCGAAGTTAGAAGCATCTTCTCAACTTCAAAAGGTTTGGACACGTCAGCAATTTTGAGGATCGATCCTTCAATCATCACTTTCTTCAAGCCCTCGAAGGCGGCTTGAAATTCAGCCATCCAACTCCAATGATTATCCTTCTTCAACAGCTCAGTCAATGGTCCTGCTCTTTTGGAGAATCCTTCCATGAACCGCCTATAGTAATTGGCTAGTCCGAAGAAGGATCGTAATTCTATCATAGATGTCGACACATTCCAATCTTGGATAGCAAACACCTTACCCTCTTCCATACCTATTCGATCGCATTCAATCACGTGGCCAAGGAAATTTATGCGCTCTTGAGCAAAGAAACACTTCTCTCTCTTTACGTATAGTTGGTTCCTTCTCAACTTTTCAAAGACTAGTTGGAGATGGCATCGGTGGTCTTCCATTGAGGCACTTTAGACCATGATATCTTCTAGATATACTACGACCAATTTGTCGAGGTATTCATGAAACACTTGATTCATCAGAGTACAGAAAGTTGCCGGAGCATTGGTGAGACTAAAGGGCATCACGAGAAATTCAAAGGCCCTGTACCACATAACGCAGGCCGTCTTTGGTTCATCCCTTTTGGAAATTCGAACCTGATAGTACCTTGACTTTAGGTCTAATTTTATGAATATCTGGCACCGTGAAGCCGATCAAATAAGTTTGTGATGATAGGAAGGGGGTAATTGTTACGAATAGTGAACTTGTTCAAAGCTCGATAGTCGATGCATAGCCAAAGGCTTCTGTCTTTCTTCTTTGAAACAACACTGGGCCCCATAGGGGGATTTTGCTAGTCTAATAAACCCTGCATCCAACAACTCATCTAATTGCTTTCAGAGTTCAACCAACTCTGGTGGAGTCATACGATATGCATTCTGGGCAAGCGGCTTTGCCTCTGGTAGTAGTTCGATTTCATGGTTAATCTCCCTTCATGGAGGCAAGGATTTGGGCAAACTATTTGACATGACATCACGATACTTTTCTAGGACACACAGGATGTCTCGAGGGACTTTCTCTTCCACAGTCTCGACTGACTCAATCGAAATGACCATGAACGTGGGTTCATCGTGGGCAAGGCCTCTTTTCAGTTGGAGGGCTGAAATCATTCTTACCCCATTCGGTTGTTTGATGTTGGTTTGAACCACGACGGGCGTAGATCCAGTAGTTCAGACACTTGGCAAGAGTCATCAACATAACTTTGTTTTCGATTAAGAATTTCATCTCCAACACTACATCAAAATCGTCCATCTTAACAATTACGAAATCAGCAAGGCCTTTCCAATCCCCTAACTTCACTGGCATTCTCTTCACTATCTCCATAATAGGCAGGGACGCAGAGTTCACAACTTTCATTTTTCCAACATCTCTTTCCTAGGTTAAGTTCACACGATGGGCCTTTGTTTCAGTCATGAAGTTGTGAGTTGCCTCAGAGTCGACCATGGTGCTTCTAGCCAATCTCTGGTTGACCCAAGCATCAACATACATGAGTCCCCTTTCCAACGGTTCCTTCGTCTCTCCCATATTCTTTTGGAGCACAGACAAGAATTTCAAAATCCCATTATGGGATTGTCATTCTCTACGGCTAGCTCAATTTCGGGTTTGCCTTTTTTGGCTTTGTCTTTCGAGCTTCAGGTTAATATGGCTTGGAAGGAATTAAAGGCAGTTCGATCGGACATTCGCCCGCTCTATGTGGTCCTCTACATATGTAGCAGGACGATGGACAATTGTAGTTGTTATATCGTTGTGGCGGCCTTCGCCAATTGTTCCTTGACTTTTGTTGGAAGGGCTTACGGTCCCCACTGATGTTTTTATCTCCTCCCCCAGGTCTGGAAGGGCTTGAACGACAGTTTCCATTCCCTCCATTTGAAGAAGTTGGCTGCTTTCTCATGTCTTGAGAGTCTGTATTGAGATCATATAATCATTCTGCTATCGCCTAGGCAAAAGAGAGATCTTGCACTCTTTGTTCATACAACTTCGTCTTTGCCCACGGTTTCAACCCTTCGACAAAACAGAAAAATTTGTCTTTCTCGGATATGTCACGTATGTCTAACATAAGTCCCACAAATTGCTTCACATAATCTCAGATGTTACCCGTATGTTTTAATTCTCAGAGTTTTCGACAGGCTAAAATCTCGATGTTCTAAAGAATGAACTGTGAACAAAGTTCTTGTTTCAATTTTTTCCAGGTATCTATCATACAACGCCCTTCTTATATGTCCATAATTCATGATCTCTACCAAAATTTTGCATCTTCAGCCAGATGCATGGTTGCTAGCGTGACTTTCAATTCCTCTATCACGGTGTTCGTCGTCTTGAAGTATTGCTCAAGGTCGAAGATAAAATTCTCTAAGACCTTCATATCTCATACCCCACATAAGGATTTTGGTTTCGAGATCTTTATCTTGCTCACTTGGATTGCTCCCCCAGGTGGGGCTTGGTTTCCTACAGCTCGAATAGTGAGATTCACCCTCGCACTCACATCCGCAATCTTGGCTTTGATGACGTCAAGGGTCGATCGAATATCTTTTGACAGCTCAGTTACCATCTGAATTATTGCTTTCTGGGAGTTGTCTAACTCTTTAACGCGCTTCTCTATGTGAACAATAGATCCCGTTGAGCTATTCTTACACTCAAAATTGCTGGATCGTGCAGTTTTTGCCTCTAGGGTCTCTACCCTGATCATTAATTCTCTGACAGGTATCCCGTCTAGGCGGCCAACTACCGTATCAATTCCATCAGCTTTCTCGGCAACTTCTTGCAATCGAGTTTCTAAGAAACGAATACTATCAGGGACTTCCCTCAAGTAGAGCATTTGGTCCTCCATCTCTACCAGCCTGTCCACTTGGGACTTGTTTAAGTTCTTTGTTGCCGACATGATTACTGATTCTTCCCTTTGTGAGCCGACTTGGCTTTAATACTAACTGTCACAATTACACTTTTGGAAGCTTTACTTAGCGAGTGCGGCACTTGTTTCCACTCACAAACAAGTCAGCCAATTCGAATATGGAACCGATAGCACACCGGGTGTCTCGCAACCTCTACCCCCGTTTTAGAGAAAACAGTTTTAGAAAACGAGTTTAGAGAAAAGGTTTTCGCAAACATTTGAATGTATGAATAGAGAAGAGAAATATTGTAGTAGGCTAGAAAGCAATAAGCAACAACAACGACTTTATAGCATACCACTTCGAGTATGGGGAAGTGATGGTTAGTTTTATCCTCATATAGTATATTTTGAACAAAAAGTCAACTAGCACCCTTGCATATGCAAAAGGGCGAGCGGTCACTTACAAAAAAAAAAGTACAAGGAAAGCAAACTAACTTAACTAATGAAATACATAACATGAAAGCATGATAAAAAGGGGCTGGAGTGGGCATGCGACCATGGGCAATAGGTCCTGGATAAGCATGACCATGATACTATGTCTAAACTCTCAGTCCCATATTTTTTTTGTGATATTCGTTTATATTTCTTAACATTTTCGGCATTAGGACTCGACTAACATGACAATTTAAGTGGATTAACTCAAATTAATAAGATAACGTAAATTTCAACAAAAGAAATAGAAAGTGAGAGCAATGCAATTTGATGCGGTTGCATTGACTTAAGTTATGTTATCCTTTAAGGTATCCACAAAACCAAATCCCTTAAGAGAATCAGATCATAATAAAAGAAGAATAAGAATACTTCAATAAAGTAAAATGCCACAAGTTACAATGCAACAAAGTGATGGAACAACAATAAAATGATAAAAAAAAAAAGTTAAGTACTAAAAGGAGAAATATGAAAAAAAAAAATAGTAAATAGTACCTCTAGCAAGCCCACACAACTAAGGTGGCCTCTAAGATGGATTCGATCATTTCTCATGGAGAACCACACTCTACAACACGTTCTCGCAGGTAAGAATGACCTAAAATAGTCTACCATTCAGAGGAACTTTCATTTTTGAAGAGATTATGGATAATTTTGTGGGTTTTCTTCAAATATCGCATTCTTCTCATTTTTTGACACTTCTGGCACCTTACATAGAGTCTATATGGTTGGGTAATGACCGCAACCTATGCTCCATGAAACCTTAATTGATTTTAGGGTCAAAGAATAGCTTGAAAGCGAAAAAATTAGCAAAACACGAACGACGGCAAAAATCCTATTTTCTCTAGGTTAGGGCATAATGAGATTAGATTAAAAATAAAATCTCTTGCAATATTATAATATTACTCAAATCATCTCAAAATAGCCTAATTCACTCCAAATTAAACAACCTTAAATCACAAAAAAAAAAAAAATGATACTTTCAAATATCTAAGAACTTATTTGGATTAAATTGGCGCTTTTTAAGACTTGAATGCACACTTTATATCTAATTTTTACATGAATTAGTTATAGTTTAAAAGCAAAAAGTATGAAAATATCACACTCATCAACAAGGTTAGCAATTTACTTCTGAAAAAGAGTTTGGATTTTTTTTCTTATAAATCCTTTTAATACTATATTATTCTTTAAAAATATTGTTTATGTACTATTTTATTCTTTTTTTTTTTTTTAAAAAAAATATTTACCTTAAAAGAATTATTTACTTTTTTTAAATACTTTTTAGAAAGTAAATTTTTTTTGTTAAAGTTATTATTTAACTATTGAAAGGTTTAATAGGATTATCAAATAGCCTTTTCTAAACTATTGATTTTGTTATTTAGTTTGACTTTTCAATTAGGAAAAAAACAGAAGAATTTAAAATTTAAGGGAAAATTTCAGTTTATACCATTTTTTTTAATCAATTTAAACCTTAAACTTTCGTAGGTATATTAATTTACATCTTCTTGCAAATTTAAGTCAAAAAAAATATTATGCAAAATATATAATTATTGGATTTTTTTTAAATATAGTAAAATGAGCTAACTTAGTGACAAATATAGCAAAACGATGTCATTGTCTATTACTGAAAAATGTGCATCGGTGTCTATCAGTGAAAGATAATGACATTTTATTGTATTTAAAAGTATTTTCAGAGTTTTGTTAATTAAAACAGTTACCCATAACTATTTTAATTACACTTCTAAATTGTTATAATTGAATTAATTTAGATTATTTATTAATCTTTTAAAGTCATTCTTGCATTCAATTCTTAAATGTGGGTAAATTTCTTCAAATATCATACTAATAAAATAGACAATCAGAACTAATGTACGGACAATTTTCAAAGGAAATTATCCTAATTGAAAGCCTAATTTGATTTGCTTATGAAAAGTTTAGAAGTTTAATTGATAAAATTATAAATCTCACACGATGCGTATTCAAACATAATATGATAAAATATGTAAATTGATATACTTACAAAAGTTCATGGTTTAAATTAATACAATCTCAAAATTTAAATTTAGAAACGTAGATAGTTGTTTTCCTTAAGTTTAATTTTAAAAAGGAAAAAGTAGGGTTAAAAATTACTTTTTTTTAGTTGACTTTAATTTTGATTTAGTTTGTGCTTAAAAGTTTTATTATTATCTTTATTTAATAATAAAGATAACTCGAATATAATTAAATCGATTAAAACATATATTTTACCAAAAAAAAAATTAATGGTTCAAATATTTACCCACTTCAGTGTTGGATTTAAAGTATTGAGAATTAATAAATTCAATGCAATATGTTAATAATGG
Source organism: Benincasa hispida (assembly GCF_027475165.1). Taxonomy (NCBI): domain Eukaryota; kingdom Viridiplantae; phylum Streptophyta; class Magnoliopsida; order Cucurbitales; family Cucurbitaceae; genus Benincasa; species Benincasa hispida. Next base: position 33,938,169 of record NC_143478.1, read on the forward strand.
TTTCTAGTAAATAGGTCACAAGGATTATCAATTGAACTTTATTGTTGTAGTGACATGATAGTATTAAAGACATATCAATATTTCTATCCATAATTCCAAATTTTTATGGGTTTGATATCGAAATAAGAGATGAATCAATATTTTTATTATATCGTAGAAAAGTCTACAAAACATAATAATTAAGTAATAAAATATCATTAATGTAAATATAATATAAATAATAGACATGTTAACTTGTTTTAAAATGATTAAATATTTAGTTACTAGTTTAAATTTATTTTTTGAATTTTTTGTTTTTATAAATTTTGTAGAAATATATGTCAAAATCGAAATTTTTATCAAAATTTTCGTAAAATTAAGAACTTAATACTTTCGTCGATATTGACATTTTAAACCTTGAGTAACATTAAACTTTCTTTCTACTTTTCAGTAAAAAAATATATAGTAAAATTTTATCTAAATGCATATTTTTCAACTAACATCACTTTTCTCTCATTCCATTAAAATAAAGTATCATATTAGAAAATAAATACAAGGAAAAGCTATAAACTACTTTTTAAAGCATAGATTATACTAATTCAAAATTTAACTTGGACCATAAACACTCAACTCGTCACATCTTAAGCTTTAAAAATAAAAGGACAAATAACAATTTATATTCTTAAATTTTGAGAGTTGTATCAATTTAATCTCCAAACTCTAAACTAAGAATTGTATCAATTTGAATTCTAAACTTTAGGAATTGTATTAATTTTAACCCTAAACTTGGAAGATCAATTTCTAATAATTGTATCAATTTAGACTACTGAACTTTCATAATTGTATCAATTTAAATCTCAAACTAGTAATTGTATCAGTTTAGACCCTGGACTTTTACAGTTGTATCAATTTAAATCCTGAACTTACATAATTATATCAATTTAAACCCTAATTTTTCATAAGATTGATACAATAACTGAAGTTTAGGATTTAAATCTGTAAACCTATTAGTTTAGGGTTTAAATTGATACAACATCTAAAATTTAAGGATATAAACTGATATTTGTCTAAAATAAAATTATTATCAAACGAAGAGGATAGAGGTTAATTACTCAGGGTCCCTAACATATTCTTCATGGTCATAACCCTATAAAGCTAATTGTATCATTTAAGGAAAAGAAAAAGAAAAAAAAAAAAAAAGAAAAAAAAATCTTGGTCTTGGATCTTCAATAATGTTGCCATCTGTCATATTTTCCACATAAATATAATCTACAACAAATAGGTCCTACCTTCTCACCATTATGCAAGAATAAATATGTTTAGAATGAATATGTTACATCATCAAAACCCAAAGAGAAAAAAAAAAAACAATGTTATATTAAGATGGCCCAATTAACAAAGTTTATATGGCATGAAACCGCGTTATGTTTTAAAACTTTGTAAAATTAAAAAGAAAAAAAATCCTAAATTCAAATAAGTGAAAAATTAAAGCATTGTTCGATAATTATTTTAGATCTCGTTTGATAACTATTTGATTTTGAATTTTTGGTTTTTGAAAATCAAGATTTTACCTCTAAATTTCTCTATTATCTTCATTTTCTATCAATGTTTTTAAAACCTAGCCAAATTTTTAAAATCAAATAAAGTAGTTTTTTTTAAAACTTATTTTTGGTTTTATATTTTAACTAGGAATTTAAATGTTTCTCCTACGTGAAAACTTAAGTAAAAGATTTGAGAAAAACAAGCACAAAATTAAAAAAAAAAAAAAATGAAAGCTCCGTTGGGTAACTATTTAAGTTTTTGTTTTTTTTTAAAAAATTTAAGTCTATATATATTATTTCCACCTCCAATTTTTTTTTTTTTTTGTTATTTACTTTTTACCAATAGTTTTAAAAATCAAGTTATTTTGAAAATTAAAAAAGTAGTTTTTAAAAATTTTCTTTTGTTTTTGGAGTTTAGATAAAAATCCAAGCATTGTATCTAAAAAAGATACAAATCATTATAAGAAATGGAAAGAAAATAGACTTAATTTTAAAAATAAAAAACCAAAAATGAAATGGTTAGCGAGAATGATTATAAAATGAACCCCTTTTAAATTTTTGGTTATTTTTTATTTGTTATTTATTTTCAATTTCTTAATAACTGTTTTGTTTTTGTTTTTCTATTTTTGAAAATTAGCTAATTGATTTTTTTTTTTTTAAAAAAAAAAATTACAAGGATTAGAAGGATAGTAAAAAGTTACAAGCTTGTATTCTTCAAGTTCAGGCCACCTAGCCGAAAAGCTCAGCCTCCTAAACTTTTTATCTTTTTATCTTTTTATCTTTTTTTTATAAAGTTTTAAATATTATCTAAACTTGGACATTATTTTCTTTTCAATAACCTTTTAGCAATAATATTATACCTCCCCAAAATAAAAACAAAAAAATTAAATATATGTATACAGAAGTCAACTTTTTTGTATACAGTGAGGGAGTAAAAAATGGAAACACTAACCTTAAAATCATTAGTATAACTTGTATAATTTGTATGTCAGTTATGTTATGATCATATTGACACGTCAAAGAGTTAATATATATTGAAAAGACGTCTTAATTGATGAATTATATTAACAACCAACATTCAAAAGAATGAATATCTTCACATACTTTATTAAAGAAATTATAAGTATATATATACACATATATGAACTTTAACAAACTGGAGTATTTTAAGAACTTCTGATAATCACCATCGAGTATCATCTCATCAAGTACCAAGCATTCTAAATAACTTCTAATAAGTTAAACTATTATGATAAAATAAAGGGAGATTTTCAAAAATAGAAAAATAAGGGAAACTATTTACACAAAATAATAAAATTTTGATATTCTTTGATAGATATTGATAAAAATCTATCAGTATTTATCAATATATTTTTTTTGTTATTTTAGTAAATAGTTTAATTTTTTTTTATATGTGAGAATTTTCTTAAAATAAATTATAAAAAGACAATATTTACATTTTCTTCCATTTTTTTCTTTTGATAAAGTTATATTTTTCTTCTTTTTTAGTAATTAAATGTTATATTGTTAGTGGGAAAAAATAATAATTGTTTACAAAACCATTAGAGAGAGATAGGTATATATATAAATAATAATTATTAACATATTCCATTTGGATGAGAGTGTCGGTGGATTCCGTTTGAACCCAACTTTTCCTTTTTCTCCATGCATTTTTTTTCAAACTTTGCTGTGACGAATATATTTCATCATTCTTTAGTAATCAAACACTTAATTTAATGCAAAGACTAAGTTAAAAAAAAAAAAAAGGAACACTTGATAAAAGATTGTTAACATATTGATCCACTTATCAAAATTTAGATATTTAATTATTTAATTGATACAATCCTAAGTTTTAAACAAAAATTTTCAACCGAAACATAATAAAAAGTGTAAATTAATATACTCACGAAAATTTAAAAATTGATATACTTAAAAAAAAAAAAATTAGAGTAGAAATGGATATTTTTTAAATAAAGAAAAAGTAGCATATATTATTATGTTGATTCAATTTTAGTGTGTCAGACAATTTTAATTTCAATTTAGTGTGTGAGACATAATTTCAATCAACTCTAGTATGTCAGAAATATTTTCAATAAAAAAAATGGTTGTGCATTTTATTAAATGTACTTTCAAAATGTGCTAAATGTTAACAATGTTAATTATTTTAGACCGAGTCAAGCAAGCAATATATTAATGAAATTTCCCCATTTTTTTCATGGTTTTAATTTACCCTAAGAAGTTTAGACTTAGATATGAGAAATGGAGTTATGGTTCTTTCTTCTTTTACACCTGTACTTCAAATCAATGACATATATATATATATATTGGAAAAAATGCGTTTTTGTCCTAAATTTTTTATTTAGTTTCTATTTGATTCTAGTTTTGGGTCTAATTTCTAATTGGTCCTTAGGTTTCAAAATGTTACACATTTACTTCTTACATTTTGAGTTTAGTTTCAATTTAATCCTTAGATTTCAAAATGTTACAATTAAACCCTTGATATTTTAGTTTTGTTTCAATTTGGTCCCTATGTTTGAAGATTTACACTTTTAACTTCGATTTTTCACTCAATACTCATTTTTCATCTTTATTATTAACGTATCTTAAATCTAAAAGAATTATAATTAGTCAAGTTTCAGTATTTTTCATCACTTTTAAAGTTATATTTAAATTTTTGTTTCATAATTAAAAGATGTCGATGTAAATTATTGAAAATGAATATTTAATGAAAAAATTAAGATTAAAAATGTAAAATTTTGAAACATAGAGATAGAGACCAAATTGAAACAAAACTCAAATCTCAAAGATAAAATTGTAATACTTTAAAATCTAGAGGCTAAATTGAAACCAAATTCAAAATATAAGAATTAAATGTATAACATTTTGAAATTTAACAACAAAATAGAAATTAGACCCAAAATCTAACGATGAAAAAAATACTTCTCTCTGTTTAAGATATATAGAGACTATTCTTTACCTTATAGACTTTATTCTAAAGTAAAAGAATCTACATTTTTTAAAAAATGGAACAACATCCTTTGACGATAAAGAATGTCATTTTTCATAACTTTTATATTTAGTACAATCTCATGCTTCTTAATTATCTTTGGCCTTTTTCTTTAAAAATTAATTGTTTTGAAGTTTTTCATTTCTTAATTACTCTACTTTTAGATTAATGAACAAGATGTGGTAATTAATTAACTGACCTAATTTAGTAGGATTTATCCAAATTATTGTTTGTTTGGATAACTATCTCTAACCTCCTATTATTTGCATATTTTAGCCCAAAGGCAGTAACTTTAACTTGCAAGAT